>NC_087269.1:17276866-17576866 GCF_015220805.1 Pogoniulus pusillus
CAGCTCATATGTCTTGTCACAGTGAATTTACATTAGTTAATGGTAACATTGGACCAGCTGCTGTTTTCATACTGCTTACCTCAGAATTTGAGGAGAGCTTCAATTTATGATATGCTACAGAAGTGGGTGAATGGGGTTACGCTGGGATGGGGAGAGGCAGGAGCCTTAGTTTACACTGAAGCACTATTCTAAGCTGTTAAAGTGTGATTTAATTTTGCCTGTATTTAACTTGAGGGCTTAAATTGTGCTTTCTTGGAAGGATCATCCATATCTTTAAGCAAATCTAACAACTAAATGTACCATTCAGGCAGCACACTGCACTCTTGGTGATAAAGACAAAGAGGTGATTTGAAGTATGCTTGTGCATACTCTGAACTGACTATTCAGTTGTGTTTCTGAACACCCATCTAACCTCTTATTCTCTTTGCCTCTGGGCAAAGCTAGTTGTTTTTTTAACAGCCTGACAGAAGAAGGAAAAGTAAGTATGGATTTAATTCTATTTTGAAGGGATTTATAATATCCCTATACCTTCCTTGTATATACCAGATCTTTCTGTTGTTGTAAGGGAAGCTTCAATATTGCCTCTTTCAGTCTGTTTGGCATATTATCAAATTCTAGCACCAGAAACTCAGTTGCCTTGAGAAGTGTCCAAGGCCTAGTATCCATTTTATTGCATCCATTTACTCTGTTAATACCACTTGGGTTTTTAGCAGGATCTTTCAAGACTGTTCAGGAAATCAGTTGCTGATAAAACTCAACCAGAAGAGCTGATCTCAGAGCTGTATATTGGAATGCAAGAGGCTTGTGGAATTCTTTCACTCTATTACTTAATTTTTCTTTATGGAATTCACAGGATCAGTATGAGCAAACAAACAGCCAGTACTGAGTAGGGCTTTCATCCATAAGATCATGCCAGGATTTGTGCTTTCTGGCTTTATTCTCTTTCAAACTGCCTTGTCTACCTCAGCTATGTGGCTGGCTGTGGTACAGGTAGTCTGTTTTCCTGGGGCTAACTGGAAGCCTTAACAGTTGTGTGCATTTCAGGGACCACTTGCGTCCTCTTTCTGAAGCGCCCATCAGAATGATGTTTTCTTTTTGTTTGTAGCACTATTTCATTGACCTAAGTGTCCAGGTGATAGCAGAAATAGGATTAAAAAAATCCAGCTGCAGAACCTCTCTGCTTCTGTCTATGTGTTTCTTCTCCCACTAGATGGCTCTAACATTATAGTCCAAAGCTCAAGAGCTGACTATTAACCAGCACCTAGAAATAAACAATTTACCGAGCTTTTTGTCAAGCATCTGCTAACAGACTTCAGAAGGTAATATTGAATTTATGCTTCCATAAGGATAGTTGCATATTCAAGCTTGGATGAGGGATTGTTTTATTAAGAGTCAGATTTGACAAAAAGATGGTGTGACCTGTGTCTTGAGCTTTGCAGGGTAATGAATGCTCTCATTAACTACATTTCTTGTCCTGACCTGCTCTCTGAGTTCCCCACTGTGTGGTCACTGCCCAAAGTAGCAAGCAACACATATTTGTTTTGGTAATTGTACAGAGTATGACAGAAGGACAAAAAGAGGGTAAGAAAAGTAAACCAGGAATTGTTTCTTGTACATAGCCAATGAGTTTGTATGTCCAACCCAGAGGGGAAGAAGTTGCGTAGTCCAGGCTAATTTGCATGGTTTGGATTTGTCTTGTTTCAAGGCATCCTTTATAAGAAGAGTGGGAAGCCATTTCCACAGAATAAATCCCAAGGTCATGCTGTGACTGAATTGATTTAGCTGAGCATAAGAGAGATTTTGTGGCTGGAGCTGTAGCGTATGGCCATGTTGTAATTAACCTGATGGGTTTTTTTCTGATTCTGGATTACTGGCCAAGTGGGACAGCTCTTGATTTGAACAAAAAAAACAAACAAAACCTCCAAACAGGAAGCATGAATGCAATGTAGGGAAGTGAAATGAAGAAATACAGGAATATGACTGGATGTAAAGTGGGGGGAATGTAGAGAGAGTGATGAGGGCCACAGGAAGCACAGATAATCAGAGCTACCAGCTTGCTGCTCGAGAGAAATGAGCAGTTGGGAAATGGAGGAAAAGAAACTTCCTTTTTCCTCCTACAAAGTGGGGAGCTGCAGCACTTGCTACCTCATATTTTTTGGGGGATGCCATATTTATTTGAAGAGAGGAAAGGCGGCCAATCTGGCTGCTATTGATGGCTGGCTTCATCTTGTGTTTCAGAAGCAAGTGTGGGTCTAAGGGAGTGAGAAGGTATGGAGCTGCTGGACTCTGCCTTTTTTTTTTCTTCCTATCAGGTGTCAGTCATTATTGCAATCATCTGTTAAGAGGCTGGAGGAAACAAGAGAAAGCCTGTAATATTTTGGGGTAACAAAAGCTAGAAGGAACTAGGGCTGGGTGATAGGTTGGACTGGAAGATCTTGGAGGTCTCTTTGAACCTGGTTGATTCTGTTCTATGTAGAAACAGACAGTAGCCAAATTACTTTTCTCTAAAGAACTTGAAAGGGAAAAAGTTCCAATGTTTCAGAGCATTAAAAACGGGGGGGGGGAATAAATTTCAAAATATACTTGGTCAATATGTACACCTTAAACAAGTGTTTACAACCTTTTGAGTACTATTTTCTTCTTTCTGTTAGAAATTAATTTTTTTGGTTGAGGGCAATGCTCTGTAAACTGTATACCAACCAATGCAATTACTTTATAAAGTTAAATGCCAATAAATCCTGCTAGGCTTTGCATTAGTAGACAGATACACAGTGTCACAGGTGCAATGTCAGCTACTCAGCAAAGTACTGTTCTTGCAAGTTGAACACACACTCCATCTACAACAGCATTGCTGTGTTCAACAATGAAGTTATAAGTATGGATACAATGCAGCAAAATGAGTGGTTAAATCCTGTATTAAAAATGCTTCTAAAATCATCTTTCTCTTCCTAATAAAGGGTCTAGCTGCCAGAAGGCGGCCACGGTGTAGCAGCACAAGTGCTCTTCAGACAGATAAGGAGCAAAGGCTTGGTCCAGCAGTCTCTTGTCAGGAAATAGGAAGCTGCCATTTCCATATGAGGTCCAAAAAGTGTTCCAGATTTCTATGACTTTCTGAGAAGACTGTTTCAGGTGGCACAAAAGCAGATTTTTGTAAAACAACTGAGATAACTGGGTGGTTTTCTTTTTGTCCAAAATATTAAGGCTTTATAAATGTTCTCTTGACTTGCTTAGTCACACCTGAAACAGTTCTAACTTTTGGTCTGTCCATAGCCTAACATCATAATTCAAAGTATGATGCACAATGACTAAAATTTTGACTAGTGCATTTGAATGAATTTAACAAAATGTGAGAATATGTAGGCAGAAATATGACCTAAAAATACATTAGATTTTCTTTCTCAAGTCTTTCTACAGATGGTCTTCTGCAATTGTTGATAACATATATCTTTGGCTATCGTTTCATTCTGATAACATTCAGAGCGCTAATGCACAAAGCTGTTTCCTTCTAATGTGGTAAAGAATTTGATTTTTCATTGGCTGAAGTTACATTTTATTCTTTTTTCTTAACAGCTTTTTTTTTTCAAAGTGAAAAAATAGCAATTTTCAAAAAAATATGCTCTTCTCCTTTATGATATGTGGCACATGTCAAACAAAACAGATTAAACGTGTTCTTCTCACCAATCATTCAAGTAATAATAATGACTGCTGCTTCTCAGAGGACAAATTTCTCCACTGCACAAGTCCAATTTTCCATGGGACTCGAATTCTATTAAAATAATAACACAAAGGATCAGATTCTCTTTTTCCCTAAGGTACATACCAAGTTGATAATGATTCCTTTAAAAAAATAATTTAGAGACGTGTTTGATATCGAAGTCCGAAGGTTTTCTGGGTATTTCACAGTATCACAGTATTATTAGGATTGGAAGAGACCTCACAGATCATCAAGTCCAACCCTTTACCACAGAGCTCAAGGCTAGACCATGGCACCAAGTGCCACGTCCAACCTTGCCTTGAACAGCCCCAGGGACGGCAACTCCACCACCTCCCCGGGCAGCCCATTCCAGTGTCCAATGACTCTCTCAGGGAAGAACTTTCTCCTCACCTCCAGCCTAAATCTCCCCTGGCGCAGCCTGAGGCTGTGTCCTCTCGTTCTGGCGCTGGCCACCTGAGAGAAGAGAGCAACCTCCTCCTGGCCACAACCACCCCTCAGGTAGTTGTAGACCTACAACTATTTAGAAGGGTCCATCCAGACAATCCCAGAAGTTGTCTTCATCCGTTCATTCTGTATGTTCTTTCACAGGTACTTCAAGCATATCTGCTTTGTAAGGTGGCTCTGGCAGCTTTCAGGATGGGTATGATACTGTTCTGCTGTTGAAAGATACTTAATATCAGCTGAAGCAAGCACTGACTGTAGTAGCCACTGGATCATGAAAGCATGCTTAGGCGTACTGTGTATGTCAGGAAGAGATCTCTCAAATCTCTAAATGGATCTCTCCTGTTGTCTGAAATAGATTCATGCTAAATCTGAGCACTACTATTCCCACTTAAGTAGAAACTTCTTGATGTGTTTCTGAGGGAATAAATTCCTGGTTTGTTTTTTTGATTGTTTTTCCCCCCTCCCCCCTCTCTCCTTTATAGTGGGTGTTTAATTTTTTCTTCAAGGTTGTTTTTTTCTTGATACAGAAGATCTTAAGTAAACCCTGACACATGTAAAAACTGGTTTGGGAAATTAGTTTTTCACATTTCAATTAACTTCCTCTAATGCTCAAACCGAAACATGAGTGGCATTATCACTGTTCAGAAGCTAAGGGAAACAAAGAAGTGAATCACTTACTTGTTATAGCCACCATCCTCTATGACTTAATTAAAATATGACATTAATCTCAAAACCATTCAGCTATAGAGAGATATTCAAATAGTTATAGCATCATAACGATAGGCACCAAAATTTTGCTCATTGACTCCAACAGTTTATTTTAGGAAACTCAGTGCAGCAGAATGGACCTTGAATATACAGATTAATGCAAGGAAGGAAATTTTATGATGTCTGTTAGTTAATACAGAAGCCAATCTTATTAATCATGGATTTACAGAGGGCTGTTTTATTAGATGTTAACCATAGCTTATGTTGACAATTGATTTTCATTGTAGGACAACTGAATTTATTATTTGTAATAAGATAAAGATAATTAAATTTACTTTATAAGGTTACTATCATAAATGTTAGTACTTGTGAATAGCAAACACAAAACTGCTTTAGCAGCGAAAATTTAGTTAAGTGGTAGGTGCTTTCTTTCCCTTACACTCGATAGTCTCTGAACAATTTTAGCCTGTAATTTAGTTTTCAGGTTTATACCTACTGCTGTGAAAAACTGGGTTGATGCTTTCAGGCTGTCTTCTTTTCAATACAGCAGGATAGCAACATTTTTTAAGTTATGGAAATAAAATGAAACAAATCAAAGCTGTAGATACAGATGTACTGCACAATGGAGCTTTCCTCTGTCACTTCTCCGGTTTATCACTAAATTATTCAAAATAGTGTATCACAGTATCATCAGGGTTGGAAGAGACCTCACAGATCATCAAGTCCAACCCTTTACCACAGAGCTCAAGGCTAGACAATGGCACCAAGTGCCACGTCCAATCCTGCCTTGAACAGCCCCAGGGACGGCGACTCCACCACCTCCCCGGGCAGCCCATTCCAGTGTCCAATGACTCTCTCAGTGAAGAACTTTCTCCTCACCTCCAGCCTAAATCTCCCCTGGCGCAGCCTGAGGCTGTGTCCTCTCGTTCTGGCGCTGGCCACCTGAGAGAAGAGAGCAACCTCCTCCTGGCCACAACCACCCCTCAGGTAGTTGTAGACAGCAATAAGGTCACCCCTGAGCCTCCTCTTCTCCAGGCTAAACAATCCCAGCTCCCTCAGCCTCTCCTCGTAGGGCTTGTGCTCAAGGCCTCTCACCAGCCTCGTTGCCCTTCTCTGGACACGCTCAAGCATCTCAACGTCCCTTTTAAACTGGGGGGCCCAGAACTGAACACAGTACTCAAGGTGTGGTCTAACCAGTGCAGAGTACAGGGGCAGAATGACCTCCCTGCTCCTGCTGACCACACCATTCCTGATCCAGGCCAGGATGCCACTGGCTCTCTTGGCCACCTGGGCACACTGCTGGCTCATGTTCAGGCAGGTATCAATCAGTACCCCCAGATCCCTCTCTGTCTGGCTGCTCTCCAGCCACTCCGACCCCAGCCTGTATCTCTGCATGGGGTTGTTGTGGCCAACGTGCAGCACCCTGCACTTGGAGCTATTGAACCCCATCCCATTGGACTCTGCCCATCTGTCCAGGCGGTCAAGGTCCCGCTGCTGAGCCCTTCTGCCTTCCAACTCAGTCATATCTGCCCCCAGCTTGGTGTCATCTGCAAACTTGCTGATGACTGACTCCATGCCCTCATCCAGATCATCAATGAAGATGTTAAAGAAGATGGGGCCCAGCACAGATCCCTGAGGGACACCACTAGTGACTGGCCGCCAGCTGGATGTGGCACCATTCACCACCACTCTCTGGGTCCGGCCCTCCAGCCAGTTCCTAACCCAGCACAGAATGTTGCCATCCAAGCCATGGGCTGACAGCTTAGCCAGCAGTTTGCTGTGGGGGACAGTGTCAAAGGCCTTGCTGAAGTCCAGATAGACCACATCCACAGGCCTCCCCACATCCACCAAGCAGTCACCTGATCATAGAAGGAGATCAGGTTAGAAAAGCATCTTGAAAAAGATGTTAAATCTGCAAAAATATGATATTTTGGGGGGTTTAAGTATTAAAAAGAGTAATTAAGGAAGTTAATTTGGACCTTGCAAAAGGGAAAGTACTTGAAACTCAGTATGTTTTAAATTATTTTTGTACTATGTATTTTCCATCCTTTAATGCCATCCATCCATCTGGTACAATCTTCAGAAACTGTGGAGAAATACAGAAAATGTTAGAGACCTTGCAAAAGCAGCTAAAGTAATATTTCAAACCTAGTGGTAATACATTCCAGAGCTTTGACAATGTGGGAGCTATCCAGTACAAAAGTAATTCTATCAGAATGCTCATGGTGTATTTTTACTGCATTCCTAATCTTTGGTTTCTAGTTCCAATTTGCTACAACAGGCTTGTAACTTGTTACTGCTTACTTGGTGTTTTGGACAAAAGGAAAGAGGGAATACTTTAGGAAGACTGTTTTACTGTGTTGTAAGATTGAATATTTGGTAGGATGGGTTTTTTAAATGAAATACACTTGGCTGAAGCATCTTTATATTATTGGAGTTGATTATGATTTGTTATTTCATGGATTTGCAGCTCATGGAAAGAAGTGTTAGCTAGATGGCAGAGTACAGTGAGCAGCACATTGTAAGAAGTACAGTTTACCAGATATGTTAGGCTGCTGGTTACTGGGCTGCAACATATGTGCCAATGCAGTGTCTGACGTGCTCGGTTTATAACATAGCAGATCAGGTTGTGGCCCAGAGCAAAAAGCACTGAAGTTCTTTGTAACTTAAGTTGGTGGCCACTTGCCCTGTGATGATAATATTGGTGCATCTTTCTCTAATAGAAGACCTATAAACACTTTCTGCCCACTGTATTTTTGATGCTTTGTTACTCTTGTGCTGTGCTGACACTTCTGACCCCAGGAGCTCTGTGCTGTTCAGTCCAAGAGCAAGTACAGATCTTGCACTGACAGGATTCAAAAACTATAGATAAAATCCTCTTTGTGGCATTCCAAACCAAAATCTGGTCAGGAATGAGTTCCCATACAGAGTAAAATCAAGAAGAAAGGTGCTAAAACATGGGTGCTGGCAATTTGTGCTGACATGCTTTGAGGGCAGAACACAGGGCTGCTGTGAGAGCACAGCCTGAATATCTCTTTCTATGCTACCACAGTTTGGATCTTGTTATATTCATGGACCTGCATTTGCATTTTGTGTGCTTGAAAGTCAGTCTCAAACCTAACTGGAGTTTGGTGTGGCAGACAATAGGCTGTGAGCCCTTACTACCACTTCAGCAGTTGTGGTTCATTTTGATGGAGCTCAGAAGTCTGAGTGAAGCATAGGCAGATATAGTCATCTTGTGCTCAAGCCAATTCTTGGTCCCAGGTTTTCCACCTGAAGTGAAGTATGGCCTGGATTCACCCTGCCTGTGTTTGTTCAGGTACCTAAATAGAGATACTTAGGTGAGAACTGTTATGGCCTGCTCTCTCCAGAGTCAGAGAAAGAGAGATCAGAACCTCTCAGGATGATTCATTACTGTGTGCCCTGTTTATTTCTCACCGTCAACTACAAGGGAAACTAAGGAGGTAACAGTTTTAACTTGGATGCTACCAGTGCATAGATGGATCATGGATAAGTATTACTCTCTCTGAATTCTCCTATTGTATTCTCTTTTACTGTTAAAAACGTTTATTGAAGCATAAAATACAGGTGCCTTGGCTGGATTTTGACTCTTCACAGCTACCTCATGCTGTACTATTAGCCACCTTCAGGTCATCATAAACAGCACTTTCCAAATTTGTGCACATCTGTAGTGAAGGTGCTGAAGCCATTACAATAATCTGATATTGTCTGGGTTTAATATATTACTTAATCTGCTCAGGACTAAGCCAAGGCAGACTCATTCTTCAGGGAGTTTCTATTTTGAGGTAGTATTTACTTTAAATGAAAGGCCACAATCCTGTTCAAAGACATGATTTCCCCCTCCCTCCCCTGCTGTCATTAGAGTCAGATAACAGGAAGAGACTGTAAGATAACTGCCACTTATTTGGATTTCACTAAAGCTTTCAGGCAGAAACAGGGACGCCAGCAAAAGCCAAATCAATTCATTTGAATGATTTGCTGATTATCTGTTAGTTACTCCCTGATTATCTTGTCTAGTGTCTTCAGGCTTGGGTTGGCTATTTATTTTAATCTGTTATTTCTAGGGAATATTCTTTATCCTGAGTAGGGCACCCTGGTCTGCAGAGAGAAAAGTAAGTGGCACTGGAAATACTGAGGACTGGTACGTTAGGAACTGGTTGACAGAAAAAACTTGATCACAGGTTTTCATAAGATCATCTTAACTTAGTGAAACAGGGCTAATTAAGTGGCCTCTGATAGCTCCTTTCAAGACTATAGCTTGAACATTTGGATCACTGCTTTTGTGTCCAAATGAATATTATGGGCATTCCAAGAGTTCCATTCCAAGAGCTCCCTGCCAAGAACAGGGCATTATGTGGATCATACCTGTAGAAGAATTTAGTGTAGAAGACTGGTCAGGAAGCAAGTGAACAGGCACAGACAAGCACAGATGAGGTAACCTGAGCTCTAGCAGCAGTGTGCTGTGGCAAAAACAGGTGTCTAGGTCCCCAGTTTCCAGTTCAGAGACACTGGACCAGGGTTTTCTCCCTTCCCTATCTGACAGCACGATACTGCTGTAATTACTGGGAGTTCATATTCTCCATCCCAGCAGTACTCAGATGAAGAAGAGAGAGATAGTGCTGATTCTTGAACTTGGGTTGAATGTAGCTGTCCTTCCAGAGTCTACCATCGTACAAGGTAAGGAACTATAGCAAGGTATAGGAAATGCAAATTAATAACAGTGAGGTGCTACAGTACTTCATGATGAAGCCAGTGTAGCAAATGGTCATATTGTGCTGTCTGACCTTCCTCCTGCAACCAAAGCATCTCAAAAATTCTTCAAAATCCAAGGAACTATCCCACGGTTTGGAACTTCTGGTGACAAAGAAAATGAAGTCTCTGAATTTGATCTTCTTGTGTTTCCATTACCTTCCCTGGGAGACAGGCCCTTAGCCAACATGTGATTGTTTTCTGGCTTTTAACCACGCACATTTCAACAACGTAATGTAGATAAACATATATAACTCATTTTCTCCACAATAGAAATAAATCACTTGGTTCTATTCATTACATTGCCTGAGTGGATTTATCTGCAGTAGCTAAGGCAGCTGGCACACAGTCTGAACTAATGCAGGAGAAGTAGGGAAACAACTGTGACCAAAATAACAGTCATTCTGAATGATGCAGAAAGAAACTTCAATGACAAAGCAATACAGATTAAATCAGCCTATGCATAGAACCAGAAATGAAAACAACTCATGATGCTATCAGAATTATGGGCCAGTTTTCTCTCCCTCCCATACTGGAGCAACTGGTGCAGCCTGTGAGGTGAGGCTTCCTGCCCAGTCAAGAGTGGCAGCCATAGGACCAAGGCTCACTCTCTGCTCCTCCTCCCCACCTCTTCAGCCTGCTGCCCTCTCCTTCCTGACTGTGTCCATGTACAGCTCTGCCCATGTTCTTCAGCACTTAAGACAAACTGAGAAGTTTGAGGAGAGACTGATAAACCAGCGATTACAGAGAAAAGTCAACAAGAAGAGATGGCACCACGTTGGCCTGTGGGGGCCTTTGTTCAGGGAGGGGAGAGAGCACCAAGAGCAGATACAACTTCCATAGTACAGATAACAGGTTTCCTCTTGACATCAGTCCCCAGTGAAGATGATACAACCTGTAATATCTGCAGAATCGAACTTCTGGTGGGGCCAACAAATCTAACCCTCTCAAAGCCTTGAAATGCTCCATTTCAGTTGTACACTTTGCTGTAATCTTTTATGTATTAACATCAGCAGAATCAGATCTGATAAAAATGTGCAAAGAGGAATTCAGAAGGGTCAGTTTTCATCTTAAAGATTATTTTTTTCTTTTAGCTTACAGGCATATTTTGACATCTGTATCTCCTGATAGGAGAGAAACATTTGAGCTGCTCTACTAAGAGACCATTAACTCCAGTATCTTCTTCCTGCCAGTGACCATAAGAGGCTGCTGAGGGGAGCTGTGTGAGAAACAGGCACAGGTAGAGAAATCTTTTCCTGATTTCATCAAACAGCAGTGTAAGGACTTCCTGAACCAAATGCTGTGAGCGAGCTACTAAGTTTAATACTCATCAATGTACCTATCCTCTATTTATCTTATTTTCTGAACCCATTTGTACTTTTGGCATCCAGTGCTTCCCATGACAGCAAGTTTCACAATTTAATTATGCTCTGTGTGAAAAAGTACTTCCTTTTGTTTGTTTTAAACCTACTAAAACAGAATTACAGGATGCACAACAGAACTGCATGAGCAGACTTAAATGGGAAGATAATGTGGAAGAACAATGGAAAATCAGTCTCGGCACAGAGAGCTGGAAACCTGCTTTGTTTTTGCTTTGCTCTGACCACCAGTATGGGGTTAGTTAGTACTTCCTATCGTTCTTCTCCCTGTCATAAATAAGCCAATTCACTTGATTAGCAAGAGGAGTTAGAAAACAATCTGAGTTCCCTATGAAAATGGAAATGTTTGTGAGAAAGGCAAGGTCTGTCATCTTCCTTTTCTTTTATGGTGGAAAAGATGTGCTGACTGCTGCAGCGGGCAAGGAGGGCCCCAGAATTTGCACTTGAATTTGCTATGTGATGCAACAGTTAAAAACATCAAGACAATTTGGGGCTCTGGTGGAGACACACCACAGGGAAAGAGCAAGTGAGCCTCTCTTCTTGGAACTGAAGTGAGATAGCATCTGGAAAAGGTGAGCACAGTTCTCTGCACCTCATTACCAGGAAGAGGAGCTGGAGGAAGTTCAGAGAAGAAGAGCCAGCTCTAGTTATATGCTTGGAAGAACAGGCTGATGAGAAAAAATGCAAAGAGCAGGCAGCACAGGGTTTACTAACCAGTACTTAGGGATTAAGATGACATAACTGTTAACTAATGTTTTCAGTGTAAACTTGCAGGAATGAGAGCAACTAGGTTAGTGTGGGACAAGAGAGTAGCATAAGTAATGACAGGCTTAGCAGAAAGACAATGTAGTAACAATACTTCTTCATCCCCAGTCTTGCCCCGTGTCTGTTCTGATGACCTCAGCACCTAACATTTGCCAGGAGCACACAGGTTATGATGCTCTCACCCCACAGAAAGAAGCGTGAGCACAAAGCATTGCCTGCACTATGCAGAGGGACTTGAGCCACCTACTCATGGCTCAGCTGTAAGGCCCAGCTGGTGCCATTTGAGTTGTTATTCTGCATGTCCTAAAAGCAGACAGGATCACTGCTTATGTCCTATTTGCATTCCTGTCTGTGACAATGCTGACAGGACCTTGACTTTTATGGCTTTTTGCATTAGTTTCTGTGTATTCCTAAGAAGCTATTCACATGAAGCATATAGGCAGGGAAAATGATGTGTACAAAGCCCAAACATAAATTAAATATGAAGGAAACTGTAGAAAATGCAACAGGCAAAAAATGAAAGAGCATTGCATTGCAACAGATTAAACTGCACCAAGGTTTTGAGAAATGCACACAGCTTTTCAGATCTGGTCAACATAGCTTCATTCTGCTACTTTCTGTGATTTTTATGGGTTATCTAAGGCATCCTGACTCTTTAGGAATTTACTCTTCAGTGATACAAAGAGAAGCTTTGACAGGCTGTGGTGGTCTTTCCCAAACAAACCCATTTATCTATAGAACACACTCATCCTGGCTAACTGACTTTAGCATACATTCTTACAGTTAAATATTTTACCGATGTCAGATGGGTTCTATGAAGGCTACATAAGGGCCAATGTCATCTCACCCAATAGTCCTGAGGCAAAGTGTATCATAACTTGAAAGACACAAAAGCAACAGAAAAACAGTTTGGGAAGAGACAGAAATGATGAGGTGGAAGTTTGGCTTAGACACACACTAAAATTGAATTGCTTATTTATCTTTAGAGGTAGACCGTTGTGACTTGGTTCTATATTCATGATCCAACTAAACCAGCCTTTATTTAAGATTAGAGACCATAGAGAACCTCCCTTCTTTAAGAACAAATCACTTAGAAAGGAATGTAATGGCAAAAGTCAGTCAGGATTTACCCAGTTCTTCCCCGGCTGTTAAATGTCCTTCAGAGAATAAATGTGAGATACTTCTACCTTCAGTTTAAATTGATTACAGCATATTCATTAATCCTGAAGCTTTGACTTGCATTATCTTTTTAAAGAAATTCCTAAGATTTTATGTGTTTTCTAACATCAGATTATGCAAATCTAAACCACAACAACTATGCAGAGGGCACTGCAGAATCTGTTCTTCCAAAAAGAAGGTATTCGTTCAGTCGGTTTCTAGTACGTATTGGAATTATTGTATGAGGAATTGTTTTGGTCTGTTATGATTCTGTAATTACTGGGTGTCTTCCACAATCTACAATGTCTGAAATCCTTGTCCTGGTGAGCAGTCTGCTTTCTGCATCTTTGCCCCAGACATTCTATGTATTCACTGAGTTTAAAGAGACTTTCAGAATCTCCTTTATGTTCACATGCCGATTCTATCTTTGTCTGTACCTTGATATGAAGAACTGTGCTATTGATATGTGACCCACATGCATAATGTTTCTTGTTGCTCATCATATGAATGAACCTTGCACTGCCTCTTGCTTCCTTGGAGACCCTTTTGAACAGCGGGGATTTGCTGACTCTCATGGGGAAGTGGAGCCCCAAAGTAGCGCTCCTACTGCAGGAATTTTCTGCATGCACCCACTCCAGCAGATGTAGGTGCAGAGGCACAGACTGTAGATCTGCCTCTGAATTACACTGTTAGCTCAGCAGCTGAGCTCAACAGGGTAAAATCATCTACAAGGACGCAGCACTAACTTCTGGGTTGAAGTACAGCTGCCTCTTCTCAACAGCTAGGTGTCACCTGTCCACCTACTGAGGATAGTATTCAGACACCTATTTACACCTTTTAGTAGTTGCTTTTTTTTCTGCAGTGTTTTAAATCAAGCACTTTAACATCAATAAAATATGGTTAGAGATCAATATTTCAATTAGCATCTGCTCTGGGTTTGACTGAACTCATAGTTGGACTTCAAGGAAATGTCTGGTCTGCAGTTTAGAATCTGCAATGCTGAAACTCCTCTGTCCACACCTTTCAAGCCCCAGTACTGAGATGAGGTAAGATTATGAGATGGTCAAACCAAGAAAGGATTAAGAAAGAGCACTGTTTCTGAAAAGTTAGACAAATGAAATTTTTTAAATATTAGGAGACAAATGTAATGTTTTGAGTATGGATTTATACTGATTGGCATATTTATTTTCATGTCAAGCATGATTCCTTTTGCTTTTACCAGAAGTATTATGATGAATACAAGTTGTGGTGTGGATATTGCCACCCCAGTATATATTTGCTGTCCCAGTTTCCATTCAGGAGTAATTATATTTGCTCTAAAGCACCTTGCTGTTGGCCCACCAGGGAATCTATACTCTCCACTGCACAAGCATTTCAGCAGGTTTCTGTGACTAACACCGCTGACACAGAGAAGCAAAGCACAGAAACTCAACAGTTCAACCAAGACAAATTTCCCAACCTCACTCTGGGGAATCAAAATGTAAAACCCCAAAAGGCTGTGAAATAAACTCACAATGCTCACCTACTCTTTTCCTCTGAGCTGGTTTGAGCTCATGTAATTTAGGACAGCCAAAACAGAGTACAGAGCTGGAGTGAGACTCCATTTATTAAACGATGCGTGTTTTCAGATTGGTAAAAATGAAATAACTTCCCAGGTTGGATGCCAATTGCTCCTCCTATATCCCTCACACACTGAATGGAAGCCCTTACCCGCCACTTCAATGCAGAAGAAAGTATCCTGGTTTTGCTTTATCTTGCAAAACATGTAAGTTTCCTCTCCGCTCCATGATAGCATTTTCAGAGGCTGAAGCAGAGCTATCGGCAGATGTGGAGAATTCAGAAGTCATTCTTTCCTGATTCTGCACCTGGGGCAAACTGGGTAAAGTCCAGTTTAGCTGCACTTCCAGAGGATGTGGTGTCCTCCTAAGTCTCAGTCACAAAGCAGAAGTCTTCATCAGCAGACGCTGAGTATTCTCTGTGCAGCTGAAAGCGCTGTTAGTACTCTAGGATGCTGAGATTTTGCCGCTATTGGGAAAATCCGTAGTGTTGTCAGACGTAGCAGCAACTCTCCTTCTACCTCTGGTGTGAACAGTTAGAGTATGACTGGCACAGTAAGGTACTCTGAACCCAGAGACTAGAGGCTGGGTACTGTCTGTGACTAAAGCTGCCTTGTTTCATCAGACGATTCTGGCTACAGTTAGTTTCCATCACAGGAGATGGCAGGACAGAGGCAGGAGTGAGAGGGGGAGATATCTGCTTTATGGAAAAATGATTCTTCCTTTCATTTCTGGCATTTAATATTTTACTTTGTATTTCCATGTACAACTGTCAAGGCATACTCTGTCACTCTGCTACACAAAAGATATATTATTTGCCTATGAAAATCATCAGCTTCAGTGGACTCCAAAGCCATTACACAAGTTCTGAATTTGTCTCTAAGGCAATTCTTCCTCTAGCCTTTTAGTGCCAATTTGACCCATGTAATTTGGCTCCTACCCATGAAAGTGAAGCCTTTGAAGAGTTTCTTCTCTTGAGAGTCTACAAATCTATTTTCCAGATGAGAACACATTTCAGATCCATCCTTCTAACTCCACTGTTAAACAGACATTAATAGTTAGCTAGATTGTTATCATAAGCTTCTATATTTGACTATTAACATCAACTGCGTGTGCGTATCAGCTCCAGATAAAACAAACCTACCTAGGGATTGATTTTATGATGCCAAAATGATAAAGTTTGCTAAAAAATGTAGAGTGAATGTGTAAGCTCTGGAAAACATTAACAAAAATAACTAAGTAACACTCCCTATTCATACCTAATTCCTACTGACATCAAATTTAGCTATGTGTACTTTGGACCCATTGGAACTGTTACAGTGAAAAAATCTTGCTGCATAAGTTCTCTTTCAAACATAGGATATTTTGTATTCCAATTACTCTGTTAAAAAAAATTGTTTTGTCATCACTGTAATTTAGGCAGATTCTCCATTGTCTGGTATCTTGTTATAGTCATTTATATCAACACAGAGTGGGAGTATGGTAGCCAACAGTCTGTGTTAGCAGCATTTTACATTCAGTTTGCACTTACGTAAATGATTGTGCAAGATGTGAGAGACAGTCTAGCCCCTGAGAATTATATGTGGTTTTGGGTCTAACTTTTATGTATGTAGCCAACACATAAGAATATAGAGAAGTTTAAACATGTTACAGTTGCCATCACCCCAAATAAATACAATTAACCAAGCAGCTTTCAGTTGCACATAAAGGCAGGATCCAAAATAGTTCATGGTTTGTGGTGGCAGATATATAGGAAATATGAGCCTAAAAGCATATTGCTTTGTTTTTCATAGCATTGTTCACCACATTCTCATAATGGTCAGATAAAAAAACTCTTCAGGCCAAGGAAGGGTTAGGAAAGTGCATTAAAAAAAAACCAACAACCACTAAAGTCTATATAGTTTCATAGGTTTCCTGTTTGCAATTCAGAGGAAAACTCTGGTGAATTTTGTCACACTTCAACTGAATTAAACTCTGGTGCCATGGTAATAACTAGGACAGCCCAGATCAGAAAGAAAGAGGTATTAAGCTATGTTTGTAATAGAGGGCCATGTGTTCCTTCCTTTTACCGCAGAACCGTAAATGTTGTGTATTCCACTTTGCAAGTCAAGGTGTCCCAGAAGAGATGTTAACAATATTGGGAGCTAGAGGAAATGGAGGCACCTTACCAGTGCACTCCCCTGAGAGTCTGGCATGTGTTGGCTTGGAAATCCTTGACAAGACTCAAAAGCACCATTAAAGCTTCTCCTGTAGCTGCTTTTTAATTATTTTTTGCTATTGTTGTTCTTTCCCTGAGCTGGTGACAGCATGTAGGAAAAGAGCACTTGCTGGTGGCAGCATGTATCTCATATCCACAAATACTCAATGCCAAGAATGAAGAGCTTTTAAAAACACCACAAAGCTGAGCGAGGTCCTTAGGTGGCCTAAACATTCCCAGGGTGTTTGTGTCTCTCTGCAAAGGTTTGGGGTGTAAACCATAGCCCTAAGTGGGAGAGCAAAGGAAGAACTGAGAGGCAACCCTTGGCTGACTTGTTGCTGGATGTGTTCATCTCCTGAAGTTTCACTTGGTGAGGGGCATCACAGGTTTTCAGTACAAGGCAAGGATGTCTAAATGCTAGTGGAAAAAATCTGCTTTCCTCTAACTCAATGCTCAGAAACAGCTGAACCAGTTTTCCTGAAACCTTAAACATGCTCAGCATGAAGCAGACTCTCTCAGAAGAGAATTTTTTCCACCTGGATGATTTAAATTTGGCAAACTTATAATCAGACAAATACAGGGATGTTGGATGGAAAAAGATAAGCTCCTGCCAGCTCTGCTTATAGTAATAGTTTGTATGTTTTCACCCTTTCTTAGACCAAGATTTGCTTGTTCTGATACATCTAATAAATGCCTTTAAGACTGATCTGCCTTAATGTTTATTATGCTTGTAACTCATTTGGTAAATCAATTTGCAAAGGTAAGGAGGGGAAGATGTGAGAAGTGAATATCTAACAGATCAGTTATCTGGAAGACCTCACCTCTGTGCCTTGTAAGATCATGGAGCAGATCCTCCTGGAGGCACTACTGAGAAGGGAGAATAGTGAAGAGGTGATTTGGTCCAGTCAGCATGGCTTCATTAAAGGGTTGGACTTGATGATCTGTGAGGTCTCTTCCAACCCTGATGATACTATGATACTGTGATTAAGGGCAAATCCTGCCTGGCAAACCTGGTGACCTTCTATGAACAGGCCACAATATTAATAGATGAGGGGAAACCAACTGACATCATTTATCTGGACCTGAGCAAGGCCTTTGGCACTGTCTTGCACCACATCCTGGTCTCCCAGCTGGTGAAACATGGGTTTGATGAGTGAAACACTAGATGGATAAAGAACTGGCTTGATGGCTGCACCCAAAGAGAAGCTGTCAATGGGTCCATGTCCAAGTGGAGGCCAGTGACAAGTGGAGTCCCTCAGGAATCAGTCCTGGGACCAGTCTTGTTCAACATCTTTGTTGGTCACATGGACAATGGCAAGTTTGCTGATGCCACCAAGCTGTGTGGTGTAGCAGACATGCTGGAGGGAAGGGATGCCATCCAGAGGGACCTGGGCAGGCTGGAGGGAGAGGTGGGCACAAGCCAACCTCATGAGGTTCAACAAGACCAAGTGCAAGGTCCTGCATCTGGGTCAAGGCAATCCCAAGCACAAATACAGGCTGGTCAGCAAGTGGCTGGAGAGCAGCCCTGAGGAGAGGGACTTGGAGGTGCTGGGCAACAAGATGCTCAACATGAGCCAGCAGTGTGCACTTGCAGCCCAGAGGGCCAACCAGAGCCTGGGCTGCATCAGAAGTGTGTCCAGCAGGTTGAGGGAGATGATTCTCCCCCTCTACTCTGCTCTGGTGAGACTCCACCTGGAGTACTGCATCCAGTTCTGGAGGCCCTATTACAAGAAGGATGTGGAGGTGCTGGAATGGCCAGAGGAGGGCCACTGGGATGATCAGAGGGCTGGAGCACCTCTCCTATGAGGACAGGCTGAAAGAGTTTGGGCCGTTCAGTCTGGAGAAGAGGAGGCTCCGAGGTGAGCTTCTTGTGGCCTTCCAGTATGTGAAGGGGGTCTACAAAAATGCTGATGAGAGACTTTTTAGGCTATCAGGTAGTGACAGGGCTAGGCGGAATGGCGCAAAGCTGGAAGTGGGTAGGTTCAGCCTGGGCATGAGGAAGTTGTTCAGCATGAGAGTGGTGAGAGACTGGAATGGGTTGCCCAGGGAGGTGGTTGAGGCCCCATCCCTGGAGGTGTTTAAGGCTAGGCTGGATGAGGCTCTGGCTAGCCTGATCTAGCCCCTGCCCATGGCAGGGGGGGTTTGGAACTAGATGATCCTTGTGATCCCTTCTAGCCCCCACTGATTCTATGATTCTAAGATGGCAGCACTGACTGACATCACCCTGCAATGCATGGTGCCTCTGTCTGGAGCAGTCTGGCTTCCATGGTGCTAGGAAAATCAGAGGTGAACTCCCTCCTATTTCCTTCTTGGAAGGTGTTCAAGGCTGTGGCCTCACCTCTCTTGGAAGACTCTTGAAATATTTTCATTACTGGGAAGGAGTGAAATGGCTATGGGCTGGAATCTCTTGGAAAGCATTAAGGGATAACATTGCTGGTAGCCTTCTTCAAACTGTGAAAAGACGGACTTTGCTGGGTTGCTCGCTGGCTCTGTACAGCTGGAGTTATTTCAGCTATGAATTATTTATCTCTGGTGTAACTCATAATGCCTACAGTGTCGCAGAGAGTGCTAATACGGGTGAAACGCCTCTTTTAGAGAGCAGAAACAGAGGAAAGTTATCATGTCAAGACCCCATCCGTGTTACCGGTAACAGAACCAGCAGGGCAAATGCAGAGTTATGTACCTTGAGATTAATTTCACTTATAAATCACGATGTAGTTTGTTTACTGCCCAGAACACCCCCCCTGGGAGTCAGAAATTCTCTGTGGGGTGTTTACCACGGGTAATCTGGGATGCCGCCTGGCATTTGTTGCGGGTTTTGGAAGCATTCGTTTCCTGATTTTCCGAGGTTTGCGACATTTTGGTTGATTCTTTAAATTGTATTTTATTTTAAAGCGTTCGCTTGAGGACAGACGGGCGCAGCAGCCCGCCTCTCCGACACTCGCCGCCCCCTCCCCCCGCCCGCCCCGCGCCGTGCCGTGCCGTGCCGTGCCGCCGTCCAGGTGTTCCACGTTCGCGCCGCGCAGTAAAACCCGCTCAGAAACACCGCGACACATAAACGCTAAATTAAAGCGGCGCTGCTTCCCCGCCTCGGGGCTGGGGGTGAGAGAAGTCCGGCCACCCGCAGCCAAGATGCGAAGCCGCATCTCGATTCCGCCTCCGCGGCTCCCCGCAGCACAGGAAGGGAGGCGGCGGGAGGCTCCAGAGTCCCACCGGAGGTCGCCCGCTTCCTCCGGTGGGGGCTTTCCTCCTTGCTACTCGAGGCAGCTGTGGGGCACCGTCCGTGGGGTAAGCCGCTCCGGGCTCCACGCGGGATGAAGGCTGAAGGGGAGGGAAACAGACTCGAAGCAGGCGATGAGCATGTCTGGGCAGGGTTTTACGGCGCAGCCCGGGGTACCGTCATGCGAGGTCGCCGTGGCACCATCACTTTGGGGGATATTTAAGGGACGGCCGAGAGCGGCCAGTGGCAGCCAGGCCTCTGCTGCTTCCCTCAAGGAGTCTGTCTCACCCTGTTCTCTTCAGCCCCGCAATTTAGGGGATGCACGAAGCGGCGTATTTGCGCTGGCCTTCCCCAGCCTGAGCTGCTTTTTAAGTCGGCCCCTTGGGAAGCGCATCCCGATCGGCGGCGGGGTAACTGAGCGTCCCATAACAGGCCCTGCCGTCGGGGCAGGCAGCAAGGCTGCCTGGAACAAGTGGGGTCTCTGACTTTTTCTGTTCTTCCTTGAGCTCA
Organism: Pogoniulus pusillus; assembly: GCF_015220805.1. Taxonomy (NCBI): domain Eukaryota; kingdom Metazoa; phylum Chordata; class Aves; order Piciformes; family Lybiidae; genus Pogoniulus; species Pogoniulus pusillus. The sequence continues at coordinate 17,297,289 of NC_087269.1, forward strand.
GAACTCCTCGAAGGGGTGGAGGGAAGGGGGGTTTCACAGAAAGGGAAGGGGAGGACAGGGCCCCGAAGTTATTACACAAAATAATGAGTTCTCCGGCCCTTTGGGTTGAGCTTGTGCCAGTGAAGAGATGCACACATTCTGCACGCCACCCCGCAGAAATCCCCACATTAGCAAGAAAATCTGGGGTTACATTCCAAGAAAATTAATGTGAAAGTTGGGTTGTTGGGTTTGGTTTTGGTTTTTTTTTTTAATCAAGAAAGGAGTCTATTTTCTCTATGCTGAAGTTTCTCAGATAAATCTGAATGCCTTCCAGAAGGAACCTGAAGAAATAATGGAAATATTAAAGCAGTGTCTTGGCTGCACTGATCTTGTGATGTCTATAGCACCTTACTTTAAATGCCTGCTAGGCTGTAAAATCCAGTCAAGGCTGTATTCATCATCACAATATTGATAACAAGGTATATTATTTGAAACTGTACTGTTTCCTTCACAACAGAAACTACAAACAAAATGTACATTTAAAAAAAAAAAGAGTTTTATTTAATCCAGAAAATAATTAAAATCTCATGTATTTTTATTGGTTTTAGTATCCAGCAGAGTGAAAATATTGAAACTCCGAGACCCCTTACATTAAAAAGTCACAACTGTTCTATTTTATTAGTTCTGACTGTGTGAAAAAAATTATAAGGACAACATTGAAAAAATCCGGGGTTTAGAGCCCCGAATGGCCGTAAAAACAATAAAATCAACTATAAAACCTGCACTAGTGATATTAAAAAATTATGTAGTTCAATAAATGTGACATTTCATGAATGCAGATTTAATAGTCTCCAACCCATGAAAGGAGGAAGGCTAAGGTCTAACAATTGAATTTGAAAGGGGCAGTGCTGTAGAACTGCAAAATTAAGTGCTTCATTTTTCTTGTTAGGGATTATGCAGTGGTAGTGGAATGTAATAACTGTGCCATTAAACCTTCCTTTTAACAAGGCCTATTGCTTGTATAAAAGTCAGAAAAGAATAATCTCTTCCTCTATTTACTTGTTTTCCAATAATACAGCGAAACATGTTGGGGTTTTTTTTGTTTTGTTTTGTTTTGGCTTTTTGCTTAGACTTGTTCTCAGGATTTTGAATCGACAGCTTGTAAAATACTGTGGGGGCCTCCATACTGCTGCTTTGTATCATGCACGTCGTTATTGCAGAGGGCAACGGGTCATCACTTTACTGTACAGTTATTAAGAAAATCAAGCTGCAAATCCAGCACTTCCAGATGAAAACATTAGCTAAACCCCTTGGAAAGAGAAATGCCTAGGAGACTGAGCAGAGAGAACAAATAATCAAAACTGTCAGCTCACTTTACGTGTACCTGATATTTACAAGACACAAGACCACGCTTTAAAGGTGAGTTTTGGCATTTCTTAACAATGTAAAGAAAAAAAGGGGTGAAATAAACCTCTCTATATTATTAAAAATAAAATATACATATTTCCATTTCGCCAACACTCTTTCGTCTTGCTCTAAGCCTTTTAGTTATTAAGATCCTCGCAGGTTTCAACTGGAGACTTTAAAAAAAAAAAAAAAAAGGTTAATCCAGCTCCAGCACCTGCTATAACTTAACAGCTTTCTGTGTTCGCTGTCAGCTCAGGGGGCGTGGGCGACCCAGCAGGGTCCGCCAACACGCAGAGGGCACCTGCAAGCCTCCGCTCCCACGGAGGGGGAGAAGGCTGCCCTTGGGGTGAGCCCCTGGGTGGGTGACAGGGCAAAGGGAGAGCGGAAGGTTGATGCTCCCTCCCTTCCCCCTGACAAGTTCGCTGACAGTGGCCCTCGACGACGCGCAGCCCCGGATGAAGCGCGCTTCCCTCCCCAAGCGCGGCCAGGCAGGAGGAAACACTCGGCAGGTTTTTAAAAACAAAGCCGACGGTGGCAGGTGGCGCTGCGTGGACGACCTTCTCCCGCGGGTCTGTCTGGGAAAGCCGACCTCGCCGCCTCCGTTTACCGGCCAGTGCTGCCGTCGGTGACCGGCGAGGCGCGGAGCAGGAAATTGCCCCGCGCTTCTCCGCGTCCCTCTTGGATGCTTCGCGCCCTGAGAGACAGAGCAGGAGCCCACGCGGCCCAGCCGCCATCTACCCGCGCCCTCTCCGTGACCACTCTCCTCCACCCCTTTCCCGGTCCGCGCAGCCAGGCGGAGCGGCCACGGGGGCTTTTTCAAGGGCCTGCAGAGCACGGCGAGCTACGAGAGGGAAGGCCGCGCACCCTCTTCTCCGCCTTCTTCCTCAGTCCGCGCCTGGTCAGCGCTCTCCCTCGTGGGGAAGCTAAGAAATCCAGGTGACGCTGTGCAGTGCGCGGTTAGAGGCGAAGGAGGCGGTGAGGGCAGTACCAGGCGTCCTGCCCGGTGCCGTCAGACCCTCTTCCCGTACCCTCGGACCTCCCGCGCGTTGTCGCTGTGCTCAACCCTGGGCGGTGCCGTCGGGGCCAGCGGATCGCTCACCGCTGCCTGGACTCCCCGAGGCAGCGGCAGTGGTTGATTGGCGCCACGGGGAGTTTGCTCGGGGAGGCGGGGGGAGTGATCGCCGGCGGGGGGTGGTTTTCCCCTTCCCTGGCTGGGCTCATTGGCTAGACCGAGCCGTGGCAGGAAGGGGACAGAGACCACGCGGGCTCCGCCCCGCGCCAATAGAAACCTATCGAAGGGTAACCCGAGCCCAGAGAAACCCTCGGCGGCGGTGCCAGTACTCAGCCGCCGCGGTCGGGGCCGGCTTTCCGCAGGGGCGGCCGGGACCGCCGGGGGTGCGCGGGCGCTGGCCGTGCCATGCAGTACCAGCCGCCAGGCGCGGCGCCGGCGGCCCTGGGCGTCGGCGTCCCACTGTACGCGCCCACACCGCTGCTTCAGCCCGCGCACCCCACGCCCTTCTACATCGAGGACATCCTGGGCCGCGGTCCCGCCACCGCCCCAGCCCCTCACTCCTTACCCGCCCCGCCGCCGCCGACGCTGCCGTCTCCCAACTCCTCCTTCACCAGCCTAGTGTCCCCGTACCGGACCCCCATCTACGAGCCGACCCCCATCCACCCGGCCTTCTCCCACCATCTCGCTGCCACCTACGGCACTGGCGCCTACGCTGGGTCCCTCTACTCCTTCCCCCGCGCCGTCGGCGACTACGCACACGCTCTGATCCGACAGGACCCCCTGGGTAAGCCATGTCCCACCCTGCCCTCCCCGGCTGACTTAGCGCCGCTCCCATCTCGTTGCCGTCCCTCCGTCGGAGATTGGGAAGGGAGGGAAATGGGAAGTGTCTGAAATTTGCTCCTCTCTGCCGCCTGTCCCGCCGCCTTTCTGCTCTCCCCTTGTCTCACTCCAGCCCCCGTCTGATTTACAGTAAATTAAAGACGCGTCGTGCTCCGGGGCTGGCAACAAGACTGCAGTGCGCGGCCGCGGTGACTCAGATTTGTTTTCCTTAAACCAAGTGACTCTGAGAGCGTCCTTAGTAGTGTCGCGTGTGGTTTTGGTGGGGAGTTTTAATTGTACTGGGAGATCGCATGGCAGATCTCAACCCTTTCCTGCGGATGACTTGAAAAAACAGACGGGAGGCCGGCTCCGCTCTCGGGGCCCCCGCGGCTCCCCGGTAGGTCAGGTCGAGCCGAAAGCGGGTGGGTTGGAGCGGGGCCCTGGCGGTCCCTTCGCGCCCGAGGCTGGGGAAGCGTCCCCGCTGTGGGGGCTGAGCCCCGCGCCCAGGCTGCACCACTTGTTCTTAGCGATTGCAAAACTGGACCTGACTCACCACATTCATGCAGTGAAAGAGGCTGACCCTTTCCGTTCATACAGGAAACCTTGAGCTCTCGATAGGAGTAAATCTGGTTTCAGAAGCTGTTAAGTGTTTTCCTGGCCGCCTGAAGCAGGCTCTTCCCCGGGAGTCGTGCACATTGCTGATTACTTTATCGACATCCTCAATACAGACAAATTCAGGAAACACTCGACTTCTGATAGCCGGGATCCGTTTTTCTGATATTGTTCATTTCCTCTGTGTGGGATGTGACTTTATGACAGCTAAAATAACCAGTTGCTTCCTATTTTTTGAGTCTGTTTTGCACCAGAATTACTAAAGCCTGACGCAAGCAAAATCTTGAAAAACAATGAAGCAAATTTCAAAGGGTGCAGGCAGCAAGACAGAAAGACAAACAGAGTGACTCAGTGGCACTGGCCAGAGCCTCTGGCCCCAGGACGCAGCTGCTGCTCTGCAGAGGGATTGTCGCTGCCTGCACCGCCTCGCCCCGCACCGCTGTCCCCGGCACGGGGCTGGGCGCGTTCTCTCGGTCCCAGTGGGGATGGGGGGCTCGGGGCGCTTCTTGCCGTAAGCGGGTGGGGACCCCGTACCCTCGTATTGCAGCGTCCCTCTCGCCCAGCCCCGCAATGACTCCGCGGGGACCCGGGCAGTGGGCAGTGGTGCATAGAGTGCAGAGAAAGGGATATAGGTTCTTGAGGCATCTCACTGAAAGAGCAGAAGGAAGCAAAGGTCTTGCCTTTTTTTTTTTTTTTTTTCGCTTTTTTTCTTTCTTTGCGAGATAGACCAACAGGAAACACATTGACGGAAATGTTGCCAAAGCCTGTAGAGTGGCTTTAACTGGTCTCTTGCGGAGATGAAAAATCAGAGCAGGCAAGAGATCATACTAGAACTGGGGGAAATAAAACCAAGAGAAGGAAATTAACGGATCCTGGACCCTGTGTGCCTCTAGGCCTGGAATCGGGTGGGGGCCGGGGCTCCCCAGGCACCTGTGTCTGCGGCCGGCCTGTGACCCTCGGCGCTGTGCCTTTCTTTGAAGGGAAGCCGCTGCTGTGGAGTCCCTTCATCCAGCGGCCACTGCACAAGAGGAAAGGGGGACAGGTCCGCTTCTCCAACGACCAGACCATCGAACTCGAGAAGAAGTTCGAGACACAGAAATACCTCTCCCCACCAGAGAGAAAGCGCCTGGCCAAGATGCTGCAGCTCAGTGAGAGGCAGGTGAGGTCGAGCCCTCATCCCAGGAAACCACATCCTATCCTCGGGCCGCCCCCGGGGCCAACGATGGCAGCCCTGCTCCGTCCAGCTGCGTCGGTGCACCACTCCCGGGAACCCGGACTGGGGCGGGGGGCCTAGGCGGGGCTGACACTTGTTTTCTCTTTGTGGCCCGGGTAAGGCTTCTGGTGCTTACCGGCTCTGAGACTACCCTGTGCCTTCTCGTTGTCGTTGCTCAGGTCAAAACATGGTTTCAGAATCGCAGAGCCAAATGGAGGCGTCTAAAACAGGTACGGGGATGTTTCTGTTTCTATAGAAATAAGTATTTTAATTGTCTTATCTTGTGCCTTGCTCACCTATTCCAGGTTGTATGCAAAAGTCATCTGAAAGGCTGTTTAACCTCTTCACCTTGATTAAAAAGACAAATAGCCATGCTGAAATCCATGAGGGTTCACTCAGGCAGCACTAATGTTAAAAGCTCCTAATGTAGTTCCTATATCAATTATGCCCAGCTTTCACACACTACCTATTAAAACTCCACGCTAATTGTTTTGTAAACCCATATGTTGTTTAGCCAATTAGCATGGAAAAGATAAGTAATTGTCAGTAAATTACTTAGGCAGTTGTTTTGGAGAAGAGTATTTACTGGTCTTCTAAAGTGCTCCATCTTAATAAACACAAGTCTGCAGACTTTGGGAGAGACAGGTACAAATGCCTTGTTTGTTTTGAGGAGCTGCATGGGAAATTGAGTAGCTTTTACTTTTTGTTTAGGGATGTTAAGGTGTATGAGACTGAGAGCAGTTTTACTTCCCTTAAAAATTGTGCTTAAGCAGATTTTTTTTTTCACTGCCCAGATGGGCCCGATCCAGTCTGGCTCGGCCAGATGGAAGCCTCGTGGCTCAAAAATTTGTGAAAAATCCCTGCATTGTGGCTCAAGTCTAATTTTACTAAGTGTGACATGGAAGGAAGAGTTTTACTCATAAACCAGACTTTAATATAAGAATAATAGGAAAAAGAATCACAGTGCACACTCCAGATGTATTTATTTTGTGTCCTTCCGCCCACCTCTACCCCCTGGTTTAACCCACAGTTCAGCTGATTTTTTTAATGAAACCCCTTCACACTGGCAAGAGGCAGGCTACGTTCCTGACTGTGCCTCCTTGGCAGGGCTTGACCCATGCTACAGTGTCTAGAGACACTGCTTGGGATCTCAGCCATTTTAAGTAATTTCCTCCTTTTCATTTAGTTGCATCCATTTCTCTGAGCCCACATAGTTATACCGTATGTACGTGTCTCTGCCTGCTTTCTTATAAGGGTATAATTTCATACCCCTGCAAGGGACTGGGCTCCCCAGATGTCTGCTGGTGCAGGGCTACTCCTGACTTCAGAAATGAATGAATTTTGGTTTGGTTTGGTTTGGTTTAGTTTGGTTTGTTTTTAATGGTGAGGATTTTAATGTAAAAGCTTGTCTTAATTAGTAATTTTTAACTTTTTTTTTTTTCCTCCATTGATGGATTTGGCTTCCCTTCTTTTGCTGTTGAGTGTAATTAAGGAAAGATCGGGCCAGGAGGAAGCTGTGTGTCGGTGTTTGTAGACTCATAATAAACATTTGCTTTGGTAAAGACAAAAGTTCAGAGGTTCCTGGGCTCCAGTAGCTCCTGACTCTTTTGAAGTGGCTGTGATAACCATCGCCAAGGAGCCTTATTCATGGCAGCAGCCCCTGTGGCTGCTGGGGAGTGGGACCAGAGCTGAGCTCCTAGGAGCATGCAGCTGAGCTCTTCCCTGGCCTTGTCCCACTCTTGATAGGATGCCGGGGTCAGGGTCGGAGCGGAGGGGCGGGGGAGGGAGGATAGCAGGACAAGTGCCTTTCTCTGCAAGAAATCCAAAGTGGTTTTTCCCTCACAGTACAGCTGAGGAAATCTCAGGCCTTCTGGCTCCATAGTCCCTTATTTCTGTGTAAAGCAAGCTTCTTTCGTTGCAGGAGAATCCCCAGGCCACCAAAAAAGAAGAAGTGGAAGGTGCTGACAGTCACAGTGACCAAAGACCGGAGAGCTGCCCGACCCCTGAGCAGAAGGATAAAGAGGTCTCCCTGGATGGTTCGCAGTACACCCCCTCACCAGCCTCACAGGAGGATCTGGATTCAGACGTCTCTGAGGACTCTGATCAAGAAGTGGACATTGAAGGCGATAAAGGCTATTACAACCCTACCCACTAACGGCCCCATGCAGAATGTGGACACTGACTCATCTTGCACTTCACCAGGGGCTCATTTGGAAGAACATTATGCTACAGGAGAAAACTTTTATCATTTCACTGAAAGAAAATAACACAAAACAGACTTGGTTTATAATAAAGAGAGAAAAAAATATATATTTTCCACAAAGTGTCATTTTTGGGCAGATCTCTAATTTGATTAAAGGAACATGGTTTGTATTTAATTACTTGTAAGATATATTTGTACATTAACTGATGTTCTAACTGAAATATAATACTATACCCTGTTCTTGCTCACAGGGGGTCTGAATGAGCTGCTGTTGATGATCAGGCAAAACTCCTCTCTAGCTAGTATGGAAGTGAATATGGATTGCAGGACTAAACCCTTTGTATGTATGAAAAAATATAGTTAATTGAAATGTCCTTAGCAAGCGGAGAAGCATGTTCTGTGAAACAAGGATGGATTTGACCATCCTGTCAAGTGCCTTATGCTCACACTGTTTTACCTGCTGTGGTGCTTTCCACCAATGTATCCCTCCAATCATCAGGTAGAGTCTTTGGACAGATTCATTTTCCTTTTCGTGTTAAATGAAATGTGCCTTCTTAGATTTTGTAGCACTTTGTCCCATAATCTGGATTGTTCCATTTGCAGGGAAAAAAAAAAAGGTGTGTTTTTCTCCTTGAAAACCTCTAGTACTGTTTTTTACAGATTTTATATTGAAGAAGAAAATGTGGAGCATGATAGAGCTCTGCTGTAGGAGAAAAACTAGCATCAGTTGTGGTGGATAAGGGAGGCACACAGCCATGGGAAGATAATGCCCATTGTACACTTATATGCTTCTGTACATATTAGTTTTCTTTAAAAGTCATGGTTTTATACCTCGCATTGTTCATACTTTGTACATAGTTGTTCAATGTTAAGACAAAAAAAAAAAAAAAAAGGCAAAACCTGGTATTTAATTTTTGATGGACTTGTCTGTGAAATAAAACTAAACTCTACACCCTCTGCTGTGCTTACAGTCCAGTTACTGCCAGAAGAAACCCAAACCTCCTTGCCGCCAACAATGCTCCACTCGTGTTGAAACAGGGCTTTTTCCTGCAGTACTGTGCTACTTGCCGGCCACCCTGCCCCCCTCTGCTCGCCTTCATGTTGCAGGCATCTTGTGTGGGCTCACTATTTTTTTTTTAATTAATTTTTCTATTTTTCAGCCCTCTGCCTCAGATTTTGGGTTTGCCGGTACCGTTGCCTGCTCGGGAAAGAGAGGAAAGCCTGATCTGCAAGTCCCAGCTAGATGCGTAGGTGTTTATCTCCGAGTCGTGCGGACCCTGGGGGACCCGGAGGGGAGCGGGCTTGGAGGAGGAGCAGAGCCGGCAGTGCCTGCTCGGGGCCGGACATCGACCCCAGCCGGGGGCAGCCGCTGACCCGCCTAAGTCAACAGTGGTTTTTCATTGTCCTTTCTCCGAAATTATGCCGTCCCGAGGGCGCGGGGAAAAGGCACGGCCCGGGGGATGCGGAGAAATGCCCTCAGACATCCCGCGGGTGGGCGACGTCCGACGTCTTCGGGCACCCCCAGGCGTCTCAGCCATCACATAGAGAATTAGGAAGAGGGCGGGTGCCACAGAGACTTTTTAGTGCCACGAAAAAAAAGTAGGGAGCAAACAATGCCTATTTTGCCTGTCGAAGGTGTGCGTGGCGGGCAGCATTTAGGGCAACTGGTTCGTCACGTCTCAGCTGATTAATGCTTCGAGAAACAGCAGCTGAGTTTCTGAGTAATTGAGTAGCTTTAGCTTTGGTTTACTCTTTTAAAACGAAATAGGGGCCGAAAACATAAAGCAGAAAGTACGATTCCGTCGCCACCTGTGCCTGTCCACGGTGGAACAAGCACAAAGCCTCTGGACGTTTCACCGGCCCTGCAAGACCCGGTGCGCGCAAGGTGATGATGCCTTCGTCGAGAAGAGAAAGCCTGCGACGGCCTCCACAGAGGAAGAAAAAATATTCTCCCTCCCGAGAGTTTCTGTCGCAGACCTCAGACCAGGTCCTGGCGAGGGCGGGAACAGCCCGCAGTTAGTCTGTGGGGCCGAGCCAAGGGGGCCGAGGAGAGGTGACAGGAGAGGAGCTCCTCGCGCAAGGGCGTTCTTGTCTTTTCCCTTTCGTTTTCCTTTCTCTTGTCTGTCTGTCTCGAACGAGATCAGAGAGGACGAATCTGACTGTCCTTCTTCGAAGTGGCTTTGTCATAGGACTGTGCTTTCGAGCGGTGACGGGAACACGCGTGGGAGACGCGAGACCCGCCGGGGCGGGCGAGCGCAGGAGGTGGCCCAGTGGTGCGGCGCCTTGGGTGAACTCCAGCAAAACTGATTTCCACGAGGGGCGAGCTGGGAGACCGCCGCGCTTAAAGACTGACACGGCTCCATTCATGATGGGGTTGGGGCTCTGGGTTTGTATCCCGACCGGTGTAACGTGGCTCCGGAAAGCCGAATTTGTTAAACCCCGGCGCTTCTCAGCGATGGCAGAGGAGTTGGCGGCTCCCTGCAGCTGGGAAGCGCCGATGCAGTTTGCAGACACCGGGGATGTGGATTTTCAGAGCGTCGAGACAGGTGACATCAGCGTTGTCACCCAGTCTCGGCTGCGGAAATACCCTTTCTCACACACCCACCCGCTCGTGGAGGACGTGGGTCATCGCTTCACGGCACCTTGGCAAAACCCACCGGTGGGCGCAGGCTGAACTGCCCGTTAGAGCACCCCTGCGGCAGCCGGCCCGAGCACCCAAAGCCCGTTTCCACAGCGAGGGAGACCTGTGTGGGGATCCCTGTGGCGGGGCTCTACCCAGGCCGTCGCCTCTCCTCGGCAGGAGAAAACCAGCCAAAGCACTTGACACCGTTCCATAAAACTTTCGAGCCCCTTCCGTGCCACTCTGGTTTTCCCTGTTTGTTTGCCTGTTGACTATTTCATGCCGAACTAGCACGTATACCCTTCCAGTACAGCTCCCGTCTTGTTTTCCACTTTTTTATCAGCTGATCCAACTTGAAAATGGTTATCATTTAGCAGAAAAACAAACAGAAAAGCACATTTTTGTAAGCAAAACGTTAATGATTGGAAGAATTGCACCAATTTCAGCTTGACAGTGTGTGATTAATCCTCCGGGTCAGGTACTTATATTTTTAGTCATTAGGTTCGTCGGCCTTTGATATACAGAACTGTTTCTGGCCTAATAGGGTATCGACCCAGCCGCTTATGTACTTTGACTCCGTACACAGCGCGGCTCCAGGGACCGCCGAGACTCGCAGCGGGCACGGCTGCCCGCCCCGCCGGATGCGCGGGCTGATCCAGGCCGGGAAGAGCTGCTAGGGTGACCGAGACTGCCCCAAATGCGGCGGCCAGTGTCACCCGTGGGAGCGGGAAGGACCCCCCTTGGCACGGCGAGCTCACCTCCGCGGCATGGTCGGGGGGAGCTCAGAGGGCTCCTGCGGTGTGCAGGCAGCGGAGAGAAGAGCGGTTGAACGACTTTTGAAGTCCTGGACACTTTAATCCTGAAATAGCCAGAACGTTTTTCGTTGCCCAATAATAGGAAATAATAACTTACAACTCCTAATTATTCACTTTCCCTAGAAAGGACCTTCCTCTCGGATAAATGGAGATTTTAATGGACAACAATAAATTGTATTAGGCCCCGGAGAAATCTAATGTGACATGTCTTCTCTGAGCACTAAAACCAACCAACCAAACTTACAAACCCAACCAAACTTACAAACCCAACCAAACTCCCCTTCCCCCCCCCCAAAAAAAAAAAAAAATCTGTACATGCAGAACTTCTAGCTATGTATACATGTAAAGGAAAAGTTAGGTTTTAAAGACATTATTTTAGCACAGGAGAAAATTTCAAGATTGGCAGTGCTGAAAACCTGAAATGAGCCTTAACAACAGATCAGAGCATGCTGATCTCATTCAGATCAACTTCCCATCAACGTTTAATAATGGTTTGGATTTAGCAAGGACAGAAAGATTTCGTCTAGGTCTGTAGGTGTCAACAACTGCTTACCAAAGAGTCTTTACCTACTGTGAAGTGTCTGTGTTATTCTGAATTGTGGACTTTGCTGGCTGCAGGACTTAGGAGCATAGGAGGTTTGCTGTCTTCCTACTTATTCAAACAGGAAATCAATGTGTATTTCTAAAATATTTCAGGTGGTGCATGCCAAGCCAAAAAAACTTGACACAATTGTGAAAAAGCCTCATCATGATAACTTAAGTGGCTCCATTTCACAACTCCATTGTTTGAGAGCTATTGGCAAACAACTGCTAAAAGCAGGGAATCGCAAGCGAGTCCAGACAGTTATTCTGGTCACATGGAGCTATTGCAACAAATTATTATTTGGTCAACTCTTTCAATTGACTTGGTGACTTGTGAATTTTCTCCTGAATGTCAAATAACCTCCCATATCTTAAAGACAGAATTTGTAATTGGAGTAATTGAGATAGAGGTATTTTTCCTACCAGACTGATACCCACCCATGTCATTAAGCCTTAATAATAAATAGAACTAATAGAAGGTTCGTTGTTGTGGGTTTGGGTGTTTGTTTCACCCATATGAAAAAGAACCATGCTCAGAAAGACTAGGCTCATGCTTGTTCTTCAGTAATGACCTTTCCCCCTTTTTTAAAATAAAATGTATTTTCTTGATTTTCCTAAGGGTGTTATTTGAGATGTCAAAGATGCTAGTGCAACTCTGAGAAATACCTACTTTAAGTTGTTCACCCTCCCGTCAGCTAGACAGAAGCAAAAAGTGTATGGATATGCATTAACGACTAAGAATTTATCTGGTGATTTTGTAGAAGATGTCAATCATTACAACGGTAATGTGTGCATGCATGCAGGCTAGACATTTTCAAGTACCTGTTTAAAGGAGTAGATTAGATTGGTGGGTTTGTCTGAGTACACTTCATTAAGTGGGTGCCTGCAGTCAGCTAGGAACACTAATGCTAAGGACAGATTGAACTTGTGAGTTTTTTGATACAATTTAGCAAATTATTTGTGTTAAAATATTGAATGGTCATGGCTAATGACCTGCCATCTCATGAGCCTTAGGGAAGGTGCTAGTTCCAGGAGATCTGATTCAATCAATCTCATTTAAACACTAAAAATCACTCCTGACAAACATGTAGACCTCAATAGCTTTAACACTATTTCAGCAGGCTGAGTTACAGTCAGCCAGGAGCCCAGACTATGACCTGCTAAAACTGAGCAGATTATCTTAATAGACTCTTAGTAGGTTTTGGGTTTGGAAAAAAACCAAAAAGCTAACCAACTAACCAACCAACTAACAATTCCAGACCAAAACAAACCTGCCTGACTGAATGTAATCTACTGATCTTTTTCTCTTGTTGTCTGAGCAAGGCCTTCATGCAGTTCCCCACATATCAATCTGTGCCATTGCTTTGAAGACCTGTGTGGAGAAACTTCTTATAGATCATTTCCTGTGCCATAACTTTTCTTGGCTATTGCAGAGGGACTTTCCATGAGCATGGCATGTAAGTTTAAAAAAGCATTCTGCTTTTGCCTAGGCAGGTTTCATCTCTAGAATGTCAAGTTGTATCTCTAGAATGACTTAGCAAATGCTTCCTAACAACTTTAATATTTGACTTGTCTTAGCTATATGCAAATTTTCAAAAAGCCTTCATCAAGCTGAATTAGCTAATCTTCAAAAATACTATTTTTATCCTAGTCTAGTTGTACTGAGAGTACTTGTCCTAGGATATGCCCACATGAGGATACAGGCATTTTAAAATGAGTCAGAACTGTCCATGACCATGCAGTTGTACCTCAATGACTTACTGCAGCTATCAGGACAAAGAAAAGAGGAAGAAGTAATTTTGCTTTACACACATCAGTTCTTCCACTTCCTTTTCTATGTAAGAAGAAACCCTTTTACCCAGTCAAAACCTTAGTCTAGCACACAGTCAGTCAGAGAGCATCTCAGACCTGTTGCAAAGCTAGGGTATAAAAAGACCCAGTTCTGCAAAAGACTGGGCCAGTGGCTGAGGTTACTCTCAAGGGTCTTGTCCTCCCAGACATCAACAGACCCTTTTGATTGTGCCAGGAGAGCTCTTTCCAAAGCTACATTGAATGAAAACAGCCCAAGTTAGTGTAAGCAGTCTAAAGGATGGTAACAGTGTAAAGAAAAGCATCATTTTATCTGGAGCTGTGTTGTCACAGTGGAGAAAATTTTTCTAATTCAGAGAATGTAGTTAATTGGTTCTGGGCTCCTTGTCTAGGAAGAAACTCGATTAAATTTGGCTCTGTGTTGTCACAGTTAGATATGTGCAGAAACTGTGAATGAGTTACTCTGTTGGGGTCTGGCCTTCTGAGCTAGCCCATTTCTTTGGCTTTGTCCCTGGAGGCTGACACAGGCAATCTTGGCACAGTATTGTGGCTGTACACTCTTATCTCCTTGATGAGTGCCTTACCCCAAGTGAAATAACATTATTTTATTCAGTGGACAGCAGCAATAGTGGCAGCAGCAGGGGCAGCTGCTCTTGGCAGGCTCAGACACCTGGATCTTGTCTCTGTGAGCAGGCAGGAGGTGCAGAGCACTTCCCCAAAATAACGTCCCTTTATGGTAACTCTTTTCGGGAAGCTGAGGACTGAACCCAATCAGATCACTAATTGCTTTTGAAAATCTGAGACCAGCAGGTAGTCTTCACGTTGTTCACAATTTCCTGTACTGGTACAAGAAAACAATGCTGATGCTGCAGTAGCTGAATAGAAGACATTCATTTTCTGCTGGTGCTCCTCTCACAATGAATACTGCTCATGTTTGGAACTGGTTTGCTCCACCAGCTACCTTCCTCCTCTAAAGCTTGTGGAGTATCTGAGAGGTCAGGGTGTACTTACAGGAAATGCAGGTGTTGAATAACAGAATATATGTTAGAATATATTTATGACTTAATCACAAAAAAGTTATGCTGCAGTCACTGATTTACCTGATAACATCTCCAGATTGCACAGCAGCTTTTTGTCCCTTTTAACCATTGCCCAATATTTTTGCGTAGAAATATTTTTCTACTCAACCTGCAAATGGAAGCAAACATTTTTGCTAGAGAAGAATTATGGTGCAGATGCCTGCAGCTGACATATCACCAGAACTTCTGTGAATATACTGTATGGTGGGATACAACTTCTTGATTTTAGAATCTTTTGCCAAGTAGCAGAAGTTCCCCATGCCTGAATAATAAATCCTTCACATGTGCGGTTGTGGTTGGGGAGGGCAATTTATATTGGTTCATTATCAACCACTTCAAAATGAGATTGCTGTGTTGTAATATTGCCATTAGAAAAGAATCATAGAATCAGTCAGGGTTGGAAGGAACCACAAGGACCATCTAGTTCCAACCCCCCTACTATGGGCAGGGACACCCGACCCTAGATCAGGCTGGCCAGAGCCCCATCCAGTTTGGTCTTAAACATCTCCAGGGACTGGGCCTCAACCACCACCCTGGGCAACACATTCCAGGCTCTCACCACTCTCATGGTGAAAGACTTGTTAAAAACATTATTTTATGTTCTTGTGCATTTTTTTTTCCAAAGATGTGACTCTTTTCTTCATGACTGTCTCCTAAACTATCAGTTGCACAATTCATCAACATGACCTGTACAGTCTTATTTCCTATATACATAATCAATACACCTAAGCACTGCCAACTGAAGCACAAGTGATGATATTTTTAAATGCAGAGAATTAAGTTATCTTTCAATTGCACCAGAACAAATGTAGGATAAATAATGCCATTAAATAGGAGATTAATTAAGGCCTTATTTTTCCTTAGTTGCTTACGGAATCTACATTACTACATACCTTCCATTATTTGCAAATTACACCAGACTGATTGAATAAATGCTTTAAAATGGGTTCTGAACACTGGTTTAGGAGCACAGAGGAAGTGGTTTCTTAGACAACTGCTACCCACATATTGATTTGATAACAGAGAAGTAGAGGGGCGAAGATGATTATGTTGATGTACGGAGCTGTTGATTGTTTAATTGAAGGTTAAATTTTTAGCTTCACTAGTCAATTACCTGATCTCATTAAGTTCTTAAAAATCACTAAAATACCATTCTGGCTGAAGCAGCTGCACTTTGCTACTATATTGTCTAAAGCATTAGGAAAATCATTTGCTAATGGTGCTTTGCAAGTGTAAACGTGTTATTTTTAGCATCCGAATAAGCTTTCTCCATGTGAGAGATCTTGAGTGGCTACCCTGCACCAGGTATGTAAAGTCAGGGAAGGATATGAAATGTGGTTTTGTGTTTGTTTAAATGAATTCTAAATACTTAAACCCTACCAATAGAGTAGAGGATGAAAGAAGAAAATCACCATTCGTAACATTAAAGCTGTTTTAAATATGAATGTAAGAATTTGTCCACCACCTGGCAGGTTTTAAAGAGATGATTTTAAAGGATAAATGTGAACTAAGACAGCATTTGGCATCTCAGCAAAGGGAAAAAGTCCCATACTTTGAAGATGTTATAGACACCAGCATGGCAGCACAAAGTAGTGGTGTTCTGAAGACTGGAGCAACGAGGATGTCTTGTCCTGTGCCTAACCTCATTACTTTGGAACTTGTTAGTAAAGGACTTTGCATGGCATCTTCCAGATTCTGTATGTCACAATACAAGCAGTACTGACACAAGGATTCCTACATACTTCCAAGCAATCACATGAATGCATCCTTACAAGATGACAGATTTTCATTTACGGGATGACTGTCTCAGAAAAGGTAGGTGATTAGTCAAAGATTTTACAGTGAAATGTAAAGCCCTTTCCAAAGCCTATGTGACAAGACTTCTGCTTTCTTGTGTACTCTTCTTTGCTTGTTTTGGTTTTAGACCAGCTGGTTTCCTTGGAAAATAAGGAGTCTGAGATGACTTTATTTACTCTTGCAAAGATGTAACAAGAGGTTATGAATCAAGCCCCAGAATGAGAGATAAATCTATCTATCTGTCTGTTATAACCTTAAGTTCCCATATCAGTAGCCCCCAAACTATCTGTATGTCTGTTACTTAGTTTTTTAGGTATCTGCCAGGAGAGGTTTAATTTGGATGGTAGGAAAATTTTCATTACAGAGAGAGTGGTCAGGACATTGGAATAGGTTGCAGAGTCACCATCCCTGGAGGTAAGGAACATGTGGACATGGAACTTTGGGATGTGGTTTAATGGCCATGGTGATGTCAGATGATGGTTGGACTTGGTGACTTTAGAAGTCTTCCCCAACCAAAACAATTCTATGATTCTGAGAGTCTCTGTGTAAGGCAAATGTGGCTAGTTGCTGCATTTTGAGGTCACAAAAACTGGTGACTGGACTCTGCACAAGGCATTGATATAAGTGATGAAGTCAACCCCAAATTCCAGGGCATTCACAGGGAGTCTTTCTGTCTTCTTTAGTGTTATAGTAGGTGCCAGAGGGTATTTTCTGCAGTAACACAAACACAAACAGTGGCACTAAAAAAAAAAAAAAAAGACAACCCAAACCCCCAAAAATACCAACCAACCCTCAAAAAAAAACAAACAAACAAAAAACAACCAAAACCAAGAACCACATTTTGAAATAATTGCATCAATTTTGGTCTCTCAGACTGCAAAACTTTTCAAGGAGTCCTTTTCTTATAAAATTCCTCTCTGTTTTTTCTTTTAGAGTGGATTTTGCCTTTTTAGAGTGTGGGGAGGGGATATCTCAGTTCTGTATTGATTGTTGAAGAGGGCAGAAAGAGTAGGAGTTGTGTAGAGCTTGCTCTGAGACACTTGTACTGTCAAGCCAGACAAGTCTTTTACGCCAGTATTATTGTTAACAACCTGTCTAATCAAAATGGTACTGAAACCTTTCTTATATTCAAATAGCACAAACTCTTTTTTGAAAAAGTTACAGCCAGTAAAACTTGGTTTACCATTGCAGTTTCTGGAATGGTAGAAAATTCAGCTGCAATTTGTTTACAGGAACAATTAAATAACTTAAAACACTGATTCAAAGGCATTTCTTGGTGATAGCTGCTATCAGCAGTGGATTGACTTCCTTCTTGGTAAGCAGGCCAAAAGAGCCATCCTGGTGGTGGTGAGAGCTTGGGAATTCTCCTCTGCATGGAGCACTGTAGTTAGGAAGTTCTGAAGAGAGAAGCTCTGAGAATAGCCAGCTTAGGAAAGTGTCCAGGGATGAGTATTTGCAGAACCATTCTGAAATTTCATTCTGCTTAAGATCTCTGTGGTTTTGAGATAAGAAACTGTGGAATCTGAATAAAAGTAACTATACACTGAAGGAGTGAGTAGTGTAAGAACATCACTTGTGTGTAATCTCCCCTCTATTACAGATCTGTGCACTGGAGAAGGCTGGCTCACTGCTGTTGGTAGGCAAATTCTGAAGTGTTTGGCATGGGAGTTCATGCAGTTCATGCCAGTTATCTTCTAACTTGCACCCTGAAAGGCACACACATACATGCTTATACATTTACAATAATCTTTTGCATAACAGACTTGTGGAGAAGAAGCAGGTCACAATTTTCTTGAATATAGTAAGCATTTAGTTCTGAAATCCATGTTTTAAATCTCTCCTTTAAGTTTATAGTTAGTTTGGGATTTTTTTTCTTCTGTGCTGGTTGTCAGTGATATTTTCAGAGTATGAAGAACTATTTCTTCGGTAGCATGAGATATACAAAATCCCACAGCTTGCATTTCATCCTGATTTATGTGGCAGACTTAGCTAAGTATGTCAGCTTAGAAAGATCTTCTTTTCCTTATCAATAAATCAACACATTTCCTAAAATGAGGATGGTGTGTGATAACTTACTTTATATCTTTCATTCTCACTTGAGATGAGCTCATATACAGCACTGGCTTGCATTTAAGTTTTCTCAAACTTCTGCCTTTCAAGAATCAGCTAAAACATAGTGCTGGGAACATAATACATAATGAATGAAGATATTTTTGTGATTCCTGAAGATTGGTCTCACCTATTTCTCAATATGAGTAGGTGTTTAACTAGCCTATAAATATATACACATTTAAAAGCAGAATTTCCTCATGGCCATTAAGATCAGAAATATATGATACAAAAACACTGAAGTATTTTATTTTATCTTGGCAAGAATCTTTATCTAACTATGTAAATTTTATTCCCAAGATAATAAACTTTCTGACAAATCTTTTTTGTATTATCACTTGCAAATACTGAGGCTTTTAATAATCATATTGTTCAGTGCTTATATTGCCTAGACAACATTTACTGGGAATATGTTAATGTCCTGCTTTTAATTCCTGATGATACTGAAATTAAATTATCTCTGTGCTCTCTTACAACGTCTGTCTCCAGATCTAGAAGACTGTTTAGACAAACAATCAGGGGAGTTAGCTGTTCGCTGCCAGGGCAAGTGTCTGCAAATAGTCTCTGCGATCACATATTAGCCACTGCAAATGGAGGAATATGAATTAAGCATATAGATTTTGCACTTGTTTCCCTTGTGCCTCCCCCTTTTCCTTGCTGTGTTTGCTAATACATTTGTAAAGTCAGAAATGGCTCTGAATGTTGAGCGTTAATTAGACCTGGGAACTGGAGCATAAAGTAACATCTACATTTTATCCTTTTTAATCAAGAGGAAATGCTCTAATGTTGGATTTAGATTTAATGCAAAACTAAATATTTGTCTCACTCTATATTATGTCAGTAGATTAACTGTTATTTATCACAGTTTTAAAAAACTAGGGCTTTAATGCCTCATTTGACATGATTTTGTCAGTCCCTGGCAGAAAGCTGATAAACCATCCATTTGTGCCATTACAGCTGCCTCTTGTAGCCTTGTGCTGCTACAGAGAAGGGTCAGTTGTCATTTCCTTAAAACCTTTGGTTTTGGTAATTTTCTAACAGGTTGATCTTTAAAGCTCATTTGGATGAATTACAGAAGATAATTTCCAGACTATAAATCAGGTTTTGATGGTACAAAAATAGCTTAAATTGAGCAAGTGTACAAAAGTTCTCTCAATACTGTGCCCTTCTGTCAAGGTAGCTGAAGCTATTATTGCTGAACTTCCATTTCTTCCTTTCTTTTCAGTTTCTTCTCTGTAGGGATGTTACTATTGTTGCTTAGGTGTTTGTTTTGTTGTTATTGGTTTGTTGGGGTTTTTTTGGGGGGGTGGGGGTTAGGGTTTTTTTTTTTTTTTTTTTTGTAAGAGCCAGAAAAATAAAACCAACACACAGTGATGAAACAGGCATCCTGGCCTGTATCAGGAACAGTGTGGCCAGTAGGACAAGGGAGGTTATTCTGTCCCTGTACTCAACACCAGTCAGGCCACACCTTGAGGACTGTGTCCATTTCTGGCCTCCTCAATTCAAGAGAGATGTTGAGGTGATGGAATGTGTCCAGAGAAGGGCGGCAAAGATGGTGAGGGGCCTGGAACACAAAACCTATGAGGAGAGGCTGAGGGAGCTGAGGTTGTTTAGCCTGGAGAAGAGGAGGCTCAGGGGTGACCTCGTTGCTGTCTACAACTACCTGAAGGGACATTGTAGCCAGGTGGAGGTTGGCCTCTTCTCCCAGGCAACCAGCAACAGAACAAGGGGACACAGTCTCAAGTTGTGCCGGGGGAAGTCTAGGCTGGATGCTGGGAGGAAGTTCTTCCCAGAGAGAGTGATTGGCATTGGAATGGGCTGCCCAGGGAGGTGGTGGAGTCACCGTCCCTGGAGGTGTTCAAGAAAAGACTGGATGAGGCACTTAGTGCCATGGTCTAGTTGACTGGCTAGGGCTGGGGGATAGGTTGGACTGGATGATCTTGGGAGGTCTCTTCCAACCTGGTTAATTCTATGATTCTATGAAAGGGCTGTGGGAATGGACAATGTTATCTTGCACCCCAGTTCTTATAATCAACATGGATATGTTAATGCCAAGTACCCTGGCCTCAGAAGGTCTGTGTTACAAATGTTATTAGTCCTGCTGACTTCTATTGTATTTATTCCCATAGTAATTGTGAAGAGACAATATATTTGAGGCCCAGCTATAGATGTGTTTGAGATCGTGAAAGCCACCTGCATTGTCTGATACGATGGAAGCCCATGTGAAAAAATAGCTCAAATCATTCCCCCGGAACAGTGCAGATTCTCAAGTCATAGAAATGCTACTCTACACACCTCTTGTGAAGCCCAAATGACATCAAGTCTTGTTATAATTGTGGCAAACTACTTACCATCACTTTCCAATTAACCTCCTACATTCTTGGTTTTGAAAGGGGGTACTGTGGTACTGTGTCATTGACCCACTGACAGGGCTGCCTTCGGGTAGCTGTGACAGCCTGAGGAGTTAAAAAGGAGCAGGGGATTTCTGTTTCTCCTGTGGTGCTTTTCACTTCATCAGGCTCTGCTTACAGAATGAGAGCTTTACTAGTTTCATCAAAAACTTTAAGATAGTGATAAAAAAGCAATTGTAATGCCAGCAGGCAGGGCTACTCTTAACATACGGTGTTCGGTCCCTCACCTATGCTGTCGTGTGGCTAGATGTAGATCTGCTGTGTAACTAGCAAGCTTGCTGCAAAAGAGACTCCCTCTTGAGTGCAGTAACTCTATTAGAAATAGAAATCTGTACCTATTTAGGAAGTCTGGCACATTTTTACAATTATGTAAATGAAATGATCTGTAGAGTTTCAAGTCAAACCTGAGATTTGCTATGTCTCCAGAAGTGTAGGAACAGTCAGGCCACTAACTTGCAAAGAGTATAACTCATTCTACCTGTTTTGGATTTTGGTTTTTTCCCTTCTTCTTTTTTTTTCTATTGATCCCATTGAAGCCAACATCAGCATCTGCGTGAGTAAAATGAGTGTTTACTTTTGATGACTGTCTTTTGGTAGGGAAAGTATGTGGAAAATCAGCTGCTTGGGAGATTGAAGATAAGGCTTTTTATTTTACAGGCCAAAATGATTTTTTGCCCCACCAAAACGTAAGGAAAGATAGTTCCAGCACTGACAGTTCATATCCTATGAACATGTCTGAAATCTGAGGGTGAAGTCTTCTTGAAGAACTTCAGTTGCCACTTGCCTCAGTTCCTAGCCAGTCCTGTCTGTGTTGACAGTGTCCAGCCCAATGGTATGACAATCCTTTGCTGTGATGCACAGCAACTTCAGCAACAAGGCTTCAGTTTCTCCTACTGCTTTCGGAAGAGCAGAAGACAGAGAAACGAAACAATTTCCCCAGTAAGACCCACTAGAAGATGGGAGGAGAGTCATACATATTTGTGCCTACTTAGAGTCCACCCACTCCTTCCTTCTCTGGGCCCACCCTTCCGTCCTCTGCACTGTCCCCAGGGGCACAGAGGCTCTGCCCTAGCTGAATGGAGTGGCAGCATTATTGGGGGGTGGCAAAGAACCCTTCTTCCCTGCAAGGCCTGTTATAGGAGGAGAAAGGTGTTGAGGCTGTGGGGAGCAGTTCTACAGTCCTTCTCCAGCCAGGAAAAGGACCCTCTGTGAATAGAGAAGTGACAAAAAGAGCTTCCCTCCTAACCTACTTGCGTGGTATGTATTTGGCCAGTCTAGGTAGCCTCCTGTGCCTGAGGTTTCCCAGTTGGAGCTATCAATTATCTAACATACCTCATGTTGCTAATTCGGGTCATTAGCAGGACAAAATTACCTGCATAGTCAGTGGAAGTTAATACTCCTGCTAGTATAGAGGTTAACTTTCTCATGGGAACCTACAGAGGTGGCATCAACCTCTGAGACCACTCTAACAGTGCCTTTTGCTTGCTGACCTGGCATGAAGGCAGCTCCTCTGTGCTCAGCAAAGCCAGTCAGCGGAGGCCTCTGAGATTGTGGCATCAGCACTTTATTCACATGAGAGACCTGACGCCTTTGATTCAGTACTTCTGTCTTTCCAGCATGATGGCAGCAAAGCAAAGGTCTCTGTGATCTCACTGTCTCAGCAGCTTTCGCATATGAGATTGGTGCACTGACAGTCATCCCCTCTGGCATCTATTTACTCAGTGGAAAGGGAGCAAAGAGGCACAGACTCACCCAGAGGTTTTGCCAGCCCTTCATACTGCACTGTTTGTTGCACCAGGTTTTAGAGATCATTTTCAGCCTTGATTCTTGCTGTTGCATGATAGACAGTCTGAACTTCCATAAGAAAAACAATAGTCCAAAGACCCTGTAACTGTCAAAGACAAGTAAGAAAATGTGCAGCTAGAAGACTGAAAGAATCAGAACACAAACGAGAACCTATGTGATGTGCAGCACAAACATGATTTTCTCAGTTTTCTGACTTCTCTGGAGCAGGGGAACCCATAGTTCTAATGTTGTCAGCAGAGATGGTGGAGGTTGAGCTTTGAAGTCCTCTAACTTGCTGAAGGTGCTGCTGTTCACAAGTGTGGTTCTCAGGGTTGCCCTGGCCACAGCTTTAATGGGACAATGGTGTGGGTGGAGGCACCCAAAAAAAACATAAACCAAGGGCAGGAAGAACTCTCCTAACTCATCAGATTTAGTCTTCTGTTCTCATGGGCATCATGGTCTCCTTATATAGATCATTGGAGAGGATGAAATGAGCTGCACTGAAGCCATATAGCTTCTTTTTTCCACTCCTCATCTCCTTTCATTGCCCACACAACTTCTGCTGCTGGTGGCACACTTACTGGTTGATGGGTGAGCATGTTGGCTGGCCAATATATTATATATGTAACTGCCTTTTAGATAGGGCAAGTGAAACATAACCCCCCCAAACCTCTATCTACCCACTTAATAGAGCAAACCATAAGATTAAATGCCCTGACTAGGAGAAGATTTTCAAAAGTACTTGATTTTGACCTAACTGCATTCACTGAATTTCAGGATATAATAAACATTCAGATTTGTTCAAATTTTAAAGCAAATATGTTTAGTGCAGTAGAGTAATGTTTCCTTTGCTTTTCTAATTAAATATTGGGAGACACTGCTCCCCACATGCCTTGATCTTGTAAATGCTGTTTATGCTATAATGTACTGCTACCCAGCTGGAAGGTCCAAGAAATAGATGTCATTTTAGACTGAAATAAATGAAATAAAACACCATGGTTTTGTTTCATGGTGAGATTCAGTGTGGTCCTCTGATATGGCATAAAGCATCAAAAAGCATTGTAGATTGAAATCTGCAGCTCTAATTTCTGCTGCATTTTTTTTGTATCAGATATTACTTAATCAGACCTAGAACTAGGGTAAAAAAAACTTTGCAAGGTGTGCAGAGTGATGGGAATGACAGTCTTTGCATTTGAAATTTGTCATGTGTGATAAAAGATGCTGAAGACTTCTTTTGATCTTGTAAATCAGAGTGGAAACAAACATTTAAAATTAGAGAGGTGTAACAGTAACACTTTGTAGTGACATTTGCAATGTCACAGCCATGGACCCCAGAAAACAAAATTGCTAAATATAAGGTGCAGGCGATGTATGAGCATCTAATACTCTCCTCACATCCCAGTGCAAAGAAAGGAAAACCTAAGCTTAATAAAGTCACAAACCCCATGATTTCTTAGAAATCACAGCCTGAATTCTGCCTCAGGAAATGACAAGCCTACTACTCAACTACCATGAACAAAAATAAGGAGCACCTGTTGTCTCTTTGTTCTTAATTTACTTCCTCTGGCCCTCTTTGTTCCACTGCCTTCCTTTTGGAGCTCTGGGAGGTTTCTGTTAGGTCCTTCTTGTCTTTTAGCATTTCTGATGAACTGACTGGATAAGTGTATACAGTTGAAAGTAATTGCTTCAGCTTGCTCTCTTTTTTCTTTATTGTTCCGTTGTTATCTATCACAGCAGATAATTACTGGAGGATACCTGCTTCTGTAGACTGTTGGTCTGACCCAATACAGCCTTTTTTGTGTTCCCCAGTTATTACCATCTTACGAGAGTATGAAGTCTAATAACTTGGTCAGATTTAACTGTTTTGTGTATCTTATCCTCTTGCAGTGGTAGATATATTCCTCAGGAGATTCTCTCCCCTTTATACTGACTCAAGTTAAAAAAAAAACCCAAACCATGTAGGTTCTCTGTAATTTTTGTAGCAGAATGCTGAAAGTTCCATGTCTTCAGTCCTATGACTGTGTTTCAGCTGATGACACATTGGATTCTTCTCCCCTTGAAAAATCTGTTGGAAGTTATGAAATAAAAAGGGGAAAGTTCTATCCATGGCTCATCAGATTTTATTTTTTTTTGGTAAACTAATTAATCAAATTTAGAATGTGTAACACTTCCTGTTATGGTACCACTGGCTTAAGAAAAATGGAACTAGCATGTATCGACTGGTCCCTTCTAGCTGCAGAAAGATTCACCTGATTTTGGTGCCTTTATTTTTTTCCCCCAAAAGAGAGCATCCACACATCCTAGTGGTATTCTTGAAGGTCATTTGAAAATTGCTATAGTTGTGTGAAACTATATATCCTCTAGGCAACAAAAACAAAAGCCTCTATATGTGCTAAATATTGTTTCATTCAGGAAGTTATTCTTATGTGTATGTTTCCACAACTATTATCAGTAGAGTTGAAGGGTAGCAGTGATATCCACAAGTTGTCCTGTTTCCTTCCCGTCCTATCAAAGATTGAAAGGACTAAGGTGAAGATATTGGGGAAATGCCTGTAGCTATGACATAAATTGCTTTCCAGAAAAGATTTAAGGAAGTTGCCTTTAGTACACAGTTTATGGTGTGGAGATGTTCCTGCCTAAAACTGTGATTGTATTGGGTCTTCTAAGCGTTCCCCAGGTCTGGCATTATGATATATTCAGTGGGTTATGTTCTGCTCTTGGTGATGGTCATGGAAGCACTAAAGTCCTGCATTGTTTCTAGGTTGTTTATTCTGAATTTGTGTTAATGCATCTGAAATCAGGCTGTAGCAAATTTCTGCCAAAAAAAATTGGTACTGCCAACTCCAAAAAAATTCAGAGGATGAAATCCACACAGGGGATTGTTACAGTTACAGTGTTTGTTTCACACTTTATTTTATAAAGCTCTGTGATTAATATAGATTTTTTATTATTATTGTGACTTTTTCCATGATGTTTGCTAGTGCCTGTGCCTGCAGTGGGAAGCTTAAAGAAAGAGAGCATCTGCTAAACCCTGTGGCACTGGAGAGATGTTGAAGCCTTCGTTTCCAGCTCTTGTTCTTCTCTGGGAAAAGCCTTTCTGACACACGTCACTACCAATGGAAATCCATGCCTGGTGAGTGATTTTAACATCACTCAGCTCCCTTTTATGGCTTTATTTTGTCTGAAAGTCGCAGGTCAGTTTCATGCATGTCCTGGTATAGGAACTGAGAGGAAGCATTTAGCATGGCAGTTGTTTGGAAAAGGCTGTCTAGCATTAAAATCAGACATCCAGATGCTTCCTTGATTAGAATCTCCAGACTGGTGTTCCCCTGGAGTTTCGGAAGTGGTGAAGAACTAATCTGGTGTTTACCCATGACACAGGTTACCCTTCTTCTCCAAATAGCTTCTGTTCTGTCCTTGTCGCTGCTTCCACCTCAGGGATTCTGCTGAGGCACAAAAAGAATGACCACAGAGATTCATGTCTGCCATGAGCCCTTCTAAAGGAGCTGAACAAAGAGACCCTGAAGCAGTGCTTTGCCAGGGGCCACGAGTCTATTGCATGGCAGTGTCTCTGTCCTATTTGGCTGCCATTGCATTGTTCTGTTGCATTGTCCTTTCAGTCAAAATACCAGATTCTGACAAGTCTCTTGACTTCTTGGCTCAATAAAACGGCTTCTCTGTTAGTGGTTAGAAATGCTCATAAGGAGGGAGAAATCCAAACACAAGCAAGCCTTTTCATAGCATCATCCAGACAACTGTTGAGTCCAGATATCTGAGCTATGTTGAGTCAGGCACTAGTGATTGCGCTGGGGAAGGCATGCCTACTAAGGGTACCTGCCAGGGAAATGAAATCTGCTCCTACTGTTAGGGGAAAGAGATGGATTGCACATTTTAAATTTAGATGCCTCAGTTCTGGACAAGTCATTCTTGTATGTTATAGTTCTCTAAAATGAGCAGTAGACACTGGCAAATTCTAGAGAAAAGGAACCTGGCTTATGTGGAGCTTGCTGAAGGAAGAGTTTGGACCTTTTTAAAAATTAAGACTATATTAGAAATAATTATTAGATGGAAATTTTTGGGAGGGAAATCAGAATTTAGTATGTTCTAGATTGATATAAAGTCTCCAAAAAGAAAAGAAATACTTACAAGCACCTTTATTAATATTTAGGACAGGTGAAACAAGTCAGTACACCCCGAATCAGACTTGATGGACCCAGTTGCTTTGTGCTTATCATTTTTTGCTACCTCTCCGATGTCACCTCAAAGGCCTGTGTTGACTTTGCAGCCTTCATGGTTTCAAGGGCAGAGGCCCTTTCTTTACCCGTTGTAACATAGGCTACAAACTTACAAAACAAAAATACAGAACAGCCAACTGGCAACTGTGTTTTGAAGATGTGAAGTTTGAATATTCATTACTCTGCTGTGCCTTCATTCATGTCAATGCAAAGTGGTGTAAAAGCAAGTCACAAGTGCAGGGCCAGAAACTGTACTAAATTGGGTGTTAATTGGGTTTGTTTACTAGTCTACACAGTGTCTTAAAGCATTGCTTTCTCTATAAGATTCAAAGGGGCACTAGAGACTGCAATTATATTTTTGCATGGCTTCATTCAGGCTCTGAAGCAATGACAAAGATTTTTCTGCTCTTACACGATGTGTGTTTTTTAAAGTGGAATAAAATACCTCCTCCTCCTTCAATAACATTGCAGTTGGGCTTTTTCCTCAGCTGTGAGTGGTATAACTTAACAACAGGCATGTGGGGCTATGCACACTGTTCTTGATTTGCTAGGGATGACAATATAGCGGCTCCCTCCTGTATCCTGTGACTAGCAATACCCTTGTAATGAGTGAGGAGCTCCACCACAGACAGGATGGGATAAAGAGCAGCCAACAACACGCACCCTCAAGAACGTGCTGTTAAAGTCTGCCAGGTTTGTATGCGTGTCTAAATCCTGTCTTGTTTCTTTCCTGAGCTGGCTACACTTATTTGCTCTCACCAGACTTGGAGGTTACCTCTGTTAGCGGAGTGCACAGCCCCATGGGTGCTGACCCTTTGTGCTCTGCTGTTCTCTATCTGTGCAGTCGAGCAGGCACTGGTGTGGCTACACAGCTGTTCATTTGCCTAACTCACTGAGAAATACTTGGGGGTGTTTCTTAATATTCTTCATGTTGGTCATAATTGTTTTATTAATTAATGCAGTGGTGGGAATCAAGGATCAGAGGTTTTGTTTTTCTGTCTTCCGCTAACTTGCATTTTGCTTCAGGTAAGTGATCCAAGCTCTCTCTACATCCTCATTCCTGTAAAACAGGAGTGATAATGCCCACCAAGGAGCTGTTTGTGAGCTTTGCTGAGCTCTTTAGCATCCTCAGCAGGAGGCAATATAGAAGCATAGGACCAAGGTACTATTTGAGAACAATCCACTTTTAAACCATTGCAAAAAACCTTCTGCTAGCTGCACAATAGCTCACAGTCCCCTCCTGATGGTTCCAGTGTTGCTTTAAGTTGCAAATCTGATTTTACAGGTTAGTTGAAATTCAGTGACACACCGTGTTCAGAATGATTTGCAGGAATGATGTGGTCAGCCTTTTCCTGGCTATCTGGCTGGAGGCGGTAGAAGCATGTCTAACTTGTGCTCTGACACAGTCGTTTTTGTGTCCCTTCCTGAGTCATGGCCTTCCAGGGTCAGAACAAGCTTGGTACCTCAGCCCTGTGCTTTTCATAAGCTGATTAAAAGGGAGGACTCAGCTGAGGTCTTATGTGATCCCCAGGTGAACTGGAAGATGAATGGGATATATAAGTTTGTGAAAGCCACACAGTCAAGGAACTTTTCTGGAATAGTGGCAGACTTCACTTAACACCTTGGAGACATAGTAAAGTAAGTTAAACAGAGTATCAAGAATGTCTCACATAGTTTTCTCTACTCTTGGGGACCCTGCTCCTGGATAACAAGATAATGTAAGCTAAGTACTTGAGTCAGCATTCCTGGCTGCTCAAGTAAAAATCCAATAGTGACCTCTATGCAGAGCAGTATTTCCATCACAAAAGGTGCAAAAAGCATTAAATTGTCTTTTTTTTGTTGCTGAAGTATTGTATGTTTTCAGATACTTTGTTGTTGTTGTTGTGTGTAAGTATATATCCCAACAGCAATGGGCAGGCTTGCATCATAAAGTAATGCACCATTAAACATATGTAAAAGAGGAGAAAAAAAAAAAAAAAAGCAAGCAGTTTCTGAAACTGAAATTGGTATGAATGAGTTTAATTGCCCTAATCCAAATAATATCTATCCTTAGTAAAATAAGAGATAATGCTAAGAAGGTGATTATTTCCCCACCCCTAAAAAACTAAACCAAACCACATCAAATAACAACAACAAAGATGTTTAGGTGCCTGTTTGTGTGATGGTCACTAGCTACAATAATGGGGGCTAGAAAGAAAAAGTGCCATGTTTGATTTAAAAAAACAAAAGAAAGCCTGCTGCAGATACCATCCCCACTAAAGCAGTTCCTGAGTAGTGCTGGTTGGTTTTTGGTAGTTAAGTGTGTCCATTAGCGTGCAGGGGGAACGGCTAAAGGCATGCAATTACATAGTTCAGGGGCTAACCTTCTGTGATGGGACTAATGTGGTGCTTGACCAAGATTTAATTTGCTTCGAGTTCTCTTCAGGTTTGTGTGTTTTCCTGTTTTGTTTGGGTTTGTTCTTTTTTTTTTAAGTACTAAATGATGGCTCTTATCTCAACAGTTGGTAAGTTTTCACTGAAGTTTAAAGAAATTACACTTAACAGATCAATGTCCAGAGAATCCTGGAACTTTTCAAGTAGGCATCCAAAACAAACCCTTCTGCCGTTCTTGCCTTTACCAGAGTAAGTCTGTAACAACATTAACAAAGACACTGCTCAGGAAGTGTAGACAAGCACAACCCACTGAGCGTACTTGGTTTTGGAATATGCTTCTACAATGTGCTGAATGGTTCTCTAAAACCACTGTAATTGCATGGTCCCAGATGCCTATTACAAAGAAAATGGGCAAAAATCATCATCTGTCAGGAGATCCTGCCTTGTCTCCCTAAGCATGTGAACCTCACTCAAACTTACAAAAGCATAAGATGTTCCTGTTTCTTTGGTGTGATATAATTAGGTTAGGCTTTAGTCCTGAATGAAGATATTGGAGAGCCAGGTTATATCACAGCTCAGTTGTTTGCATTACTCTTTTGCTTTCTTGATGATTTACTGTCTTGATTAGGAAACTGAGCATCTAGACCAATAGAAGTGTGTGGAGAGATGAATCACTAGAATAAGTGAAGATTTTTTTCAAAGAACTGTACAAAAGGAACAAATTTTCTGTCTTTTTTTTTTTTTTTTTAAAGCAGTTTATTCAGCTGTAAAGATTTTGGAGTTGCTGTTCAATTAGCTGTTTAGAATTGCACACTTTGCATAATTGCTGTTTGACTGCACTCTGAAAAAAAAAAAAAGGAAGTTCAGTCTATTTGTTACTCAATTGAAGCAATCTAAAAGGTGAATCATATTTTCCAATTTCTCTTAATTATCTTGAAGGTTTGAGATAACTGATTCTTCCAGGGAAAGACACTGACTTCTGCCCAGTCAGTTGTTATTATTTCAGTCTTGTACAGGGTCTTATCTTTAATGTAGAATTTTCCATAGGTAAAAGTCAATGTATTCCAAGATACTGGGACACGAATAGTTTGACTTGACAGGGGTAGAAGCAGTAATCTACTCTGCAGTGCTAAACACAAAAAAAATGAAAAGCAAAATTGATACATGATTACATATAGGAGGTTATTCATATCCATATTGTCTCATACATATACACACACATAAGTGTATGTCTATTTACACACATTAAAGCATCTTTAAAATGTTTTGTACTGGCTACCTTTCACACTGTGGTAGGATCTGAGCATGCTTGTCAAAGTTCTTGTTCTTGAACAGAAAAGGAATGACACTCTTCTCAAAAGTTTGTGACTGATGGCATAGCTAGTTTTCTATTGTCAGCATTTCTCCTACATTTTCAGAGGCTCTGAGATTTGCACTTAAGATTAGCAGGACAGATCTTGCAGTCCATTCTGCAATCCTCTGTTAGATAATATTGGAAAGAAGAACCTTCATAACTGCAAATGCTCAGCAAAAGAAGTTGAGATGTGAGATAGGTATTTCCAAGAGACATTCTAGCAGAACCCTTCTTCCACCCTTGCACACAGTCCCTTCCCATGCCTTCCTCTCCTCCCCATTTTTCTTTGTCCTTGCAGACCCATTCACTGGTTCCTGCTTGTCCCTTTCCTCCTTTCAGGTAGGCAGCAAGAGTGGGATTTGGGCCTGACTGCCCTCTACTTTCCTCTCATCAGGATTTAGGGTATTGGACTGAAGGGAGACATAGGGATGACAATAGGGCACCAACACTTCCAAGTAGGTGCTCATAAAGTTTGCAGCAGTATTCCTGAATTCCTGTTTTGACTGTTGTCTATAGATATTGATGAAAAGCTCCTTTCATGACAAAGACAGGAAGCTTTTAACGTGAAAACGGTCAAACTGTTGTCACAATTCAAAGCAACTATGAGTCCTGGAAAGAAACACACTATAAACATTCCCAGGAGAGCTCCTTGAGACTTGTTATGCAGAGCAAAGTTGGCACAGTGTCCCATTTGCACCAGAAAAGCAACTGTTCGCTTTTTTTCTGTTTGTCATTTTTAAGTGACATTGTATTTGATTTCAAAAATCAGTTGCTGACGCACAAGACTTCTCTGTCCACTGATTCACATCAGATGGACACTCTTCCTGCACTCACAAGTGTCTGCTCAGGAGGCCTGGTTTTGCAATTGAAAAATCAATAATTCATTCATAGCCAAGATAAAGAGCTCAAGCCCATTACGAGATTACCACCACCGTGAAGGCTCTGAGTTGTGTTCACACTAAAAGAGGAGGAGACTGAGAATGTTTGCTACTTGTAGTTTGTTCTACCACCTATTTTTGTTTTTTCTAAGGTGCCTATCACTAGGCTATCTAAGCAACAATAAACGAGTCACTCAAGTGTTATACTAAATACTGCCTTCAAGATAGCATAGTATATTGAAAATGAAGCTTCTTTTGATGATGATAAAAATTGTTTGGTCAATAATTTCTACTGTAATTCCCAAGTGAAAAGGCAGCCCTTGAGTTCATGAAGAGAAGTAGTATCATCCATTGTTATCCAATAACATCTTGCTCCTGAAAAATACAAATTGCAGTTTGATTACAGTAGTTGATCTGCAAGAGGTACCTTTGAGGGGAAGGAATGCACAAAAGGTCAGAATAAAATTCAGAACCATGTAAAATTAAAGGAAAAGCAGCCAGTTTTGAATTGGATTGCAAAAAAAGCAACTTGCCATATTTGCAATCTGTTGTAGAAACAATGGAAAAGGGTAAAAACTGGCAAACATCTGTGCATTTCACAGTTAATTGTTAAAGTTTTTATCAGTTGCTACCACCATGGTAGTTACTGTCTCTTCAATCATAGCAAGCCCGTAGTTATCTATACTGTTTAGTTCCTTGCCTGTCTGCGTGGCTGAGGCTACTAGAAAAGTAATCATTGTAGCTCCTGCTATGGTACATTTATTGAATGCATGAAAGACCATGGTTTTAGGCCTGGTATTTTCTGCAGCCTGTTATGCTGGCTGCATAGTCATCAGCAATTGTTGTGCTGCATTTCTATTTACAGCGTCTTCAGAGTCCAATCTGATTCTTCTTTTCTTCTTCCTCTCAGACACAGTTTATGGCTGTGGCTGATCGACTACTGACGTGGCTGTGCTTTAATCCAGCCTTCTGAAACGATCCCATCAAAGAAGATCACTGAAAAGATGTCGTTTTGGTTTTACTTTCAATAAATTGATATTTCACAGACCAAGAGCACTGTGTAGCTCTGCTTTGGTTTGCTCAGCACAGTTGAGCAAACGACTTCTTCAACTCCGCTCAGATTATAGCTTGCTGCATGGCTCATTGTAAAGCTTAGACCCAACTAGCAACGTGTGGAGTCAAAAAGGGTTCAGAACGCTGATATTACCACTTTTTATGTGTCAAGGAACACTGTCACATTAATTTAATCAATCATGTTTTCTCTGTTGCTTCACAAACTTTCAACAGAAGCAGTAGTTTTGAAACTCTTCAACAATGGATAGCATTTGATCACTTTTTAATACACAGCAGTTGCTTCTCTCCTGACTTGTTACACAGTCTGAGTTTCTCAAGAAAACTCAAACAGGGAAAAGTTAACAACATTCCTTTCTTTATGTTACAACAGGTCGTAGTGTCCTGAGTCACAGTATCACAGTATCACCAAGGTTGGAAGAGACCTCACAGATCATCAAGTCCAACCCTTTACCACAGAGCTCAAGGCTAGACCATGGCACCAAGTGCCACGTCCAACCTTGCCTTGAACTGCCCCAGGGACGGCGACTCCACCACCTCCCCGGGCAGCCCATTCCAGTGTCCAATGACTCTCTCAGTGAAGAACTTTCTCCTCACCTCCAGCCTAAATCTCCCCTGGCACAGCCTGAGGCTGTGTCCTCTCGTTCTGGTGCTGGCTACCTGAGAGAAGAAAGCAACCTCTCCCTGGCCACAACCACCCCTCAGGTAGTTGTAGACAGCAATAAGGTCACCCCTGAGCCTCCTCTTCTCCAGGCTGAACAATCCCAGCTCCCTCAGCCTCTCCTCGTAGGGCTGTGCTCAAGGCCTCTCACCAGCCTCGTCGCCCTTCTCTGGACACGCTCAAGCATCTCAGTGTCCTTCCTAAACTGGGGGGCCCAGAACTGAACACAGTACTCAAGGTGTGGTCTAACCAGTGCAGAGTACAGGGGCAGAATGACCTCCCTGCTCCTGCTGACCACACCATTCCTGATGCAGGCCAGGATGCCACTGGCTCTCTTGGCCACCTGGGCACACTGCTGGCTCATGTTCAGGCAGGTATCAATCAGCATCCCCAGTTGAAGGCCTTCTGGTGTCCCAGAAGGAGGACTCAATGTTTGAGCTAGTTTTAGGATATCATTGCATGAGGTTAGAATAGATATTTCCATAGTTGGCAAACCGCTGTAGAAGTATCTGCGGAATCTCTTCCAGGCTTCAGATGATTTGCAAATCACAGGAATGTTAATTTCTGTTCCCTGTCCCACCCCTTAACTCTTCACCAGTTATGAGTTCTTGATATCTTGTGGTAAAAATTGCATGTGCTTTGGATCTTTAACGTCCATGAACTTTTATTTTGTCTTCTAGTCAGTTTGTATATGAAGAAACGCCTCCGTACTTCAAACATCTTCTAAACTGTAAGTTAAAAAACCCTTTTGGTGCATATTAAATACTTGTATTTGAAGCTCGTTTCCCTTATGACATCCAACGTGAGGAAAACTTGGCTGCCCAAAGTTCTCAAAGGGAACTCAAAGTAAATTGTAAATATATTAAATTTCTTGGAGTTTGAGGTGATATTGATGCAAAATTAAGAGGAAATTCCATAAGAACTTAATCATGTTTCCTATACCATTTTTCCCTTGTTGGAGACAATCTAAGCCTTATTCTTCAATCCCTCCTTGCTCCTCCACTTCACTAAACTTTTTAGTTTAGCTTTCTTCAGAACTTTCTTTAAAACACAAATAAAAAATTTTAACTGTGAGGTTTCTGATTTGCCAGGCTCCAGCTGCAGCACTGGAGCCTTTGGGAGAACACGATCTGGAGCTGAGAACTAAGTGTAGTTCCTCAAAGAATCATTTCATAAACTTGTGAATAGAACTGGTCTGCAGGGTACTGAATCTTAGTCACTTGCTCTTTGGCTTTTGCAATAGCCACGTGAAAAAGAAAGGGTTATTTATTAAGGGCAGAACAGTTCCCTTTTAGTTCTGTAGCAATCATGTCTCTCTCTCTCTCTCTCTCTTTTTTTTTTTTTCCAGTCCATGGAAAGTGTTATCTCAGGCAGCTTTGTGCAGGAAGTTCTGTTTATCACTTCCTCACAGTTGCAGTTTGTCTAGGACTTAAATATATGATATCAGATTGCATCAAAATGTGGGCCTTTGTGTGCTTAACTCATCAAAGGAGTGGACCCTCAGGACTTGATATCACTTTGCTGCATATGCGGTCATGTAGCAAAACAAAGTCTATCTAAACAGGACAGGACTATTTCTGTTGGTAGCATAGCAAAGCTAGCAGAATTGGTGTAGTTTCAGGTATCTGCACAGTTTCACTTCTTGTTTTTAAATTTATCATTAAAAAAAAAAAAAAAGTGACATGGTTTGCCAGCTTTTACTATGCAGTCTATGACCAATAAAACAAACCAAACCAACCAACCAACCAAACAAAACCCAAACAAAATACCCCCACCAAAAACAAAACCACATTTGCCTGCACAATCAAAAAACCCAAACCCAGCTGGGATTCTCCTGGTGTGGGCCGCTGTGGTCCATGCTTGTGTTACAAAAAACACTCTGGTTGCAGCTGGCTGTTGTTCCAGCAAATCTGAAATGGTAGATGGTGTCAAATAATTTTAACAAGACTATAACAAATAACACCAACAGCTACTGTGGGAAGTTGGGTACAGCTTGTGGACCTGCTCTCCCACCTTTGTGGTTATGTTTCTATTTTCTGTGCCCCTGATGAAGGAGTTCCCTCTTCAGTATAGCAGGCTGCATTGCCAGATGTTAGCCTTTCTGAGTAGCCACAGGAAACCTATTCAAACTTCTGCTCTAAGCAACAGCTCCTCTACACCAGCTCTGGGTTTTAATACCACCTTCTCCCACGCCCCTTGCAGTATCTTGCTTAACTGTATTGGCACTTTTACTCAACACAAGTCAGTTTCGTGTTAGCTGATAAGTGTCTGGCTATTGCAGAGCTTGATACTGGCCTGCCAGTCAGAGAAGTTACAGCTTTGGGTTCATTTCTGCTCCTTCCCACACGCTTCTGGTGCATGTTTTAACCACATGATAGATGAAAAACTGAGAATATGAGGTTAAGCTGGTATCCACTCTCAGATACATGATGTAACATGCCATTTAATAAATCTACTGGGACAATAAAGGGGAAAAACAAAACTGAATTTGAATTACTCAGCAGTGAAAGACAAGTAAAAGTCTATGTTCTCATGATTTCTCTTACTTGTGGGTGAAAAAAATGTTATTAATAGGATATGGATAGAAACTGGTTGAGCATGTTTTCAGTCTCTTTCTCCTCCCCTTTCCCCCCCCCCCCCCATTATTTTAACTGCTGTATGGGTTGATGAACACGATCAGAAGACTACTCCTAATCCCATCAAGCAATTGCTAGGGAACCACTCAGTCATGTAAGCTGAGCAGAGACATCCAATCCTAAAGGAAGCAACTCCAGAAGGCAAACTTGTGGGGAGGACTCGAGCTTCTGGCAGACCCTGAAGACTCCTTCCTGTCAATCCTTGAGAGTGACCTGGAAAAAAAAATATCCCTTCTAATTCTGTCATTTTCCAGACTATCTTGTTAGTTTAAGAAAACCCTGAGAGGCACTTTATTGTGTCTTCCTGCCTTCAGATGCTGCTTTCCATGGGCAGTGTGGGGTGAGCTCTAGCAATCACTCAAGGGAGCTAAGGAAAATTTTGAAAGGGGTAGGACATGCTGCTTTATGCTGTAATTTTGAGCCTTGTTAGTCCTTTGTAGGGAAAAAACTCTCACTGCTGGCCAGAAACCAGGAAATCCCTACTTTTAAGTGCCTTTTTTCCCCCCAAAGAAGCTGGGTTTTTTTTTTCTCCCTTTCTCTTTTGGTTTGATTGTACAGCAAAAGTGAAAGTCAGGATTTCACCTAGAAACAGCCCTGCTGTTCCAAAAGGGCTTTACTTCGAAAATAGCAATGCTGTGCAGGAAGAAAATTCATGCTAGCACATAGTGAAGAACGCTTCCATTTTCACTGTAGGAGGGAAGGCCCAGCTTTTGTTAGTCAATACTGATAATCAGTGCTGTACAGCTTTCACCAGCACACAGTTGCTGAAATATAGAAGTTTTGTGCAGCTCTGCTCTTTGGAGCCTTGCACCGCACCCTGAAACTACACTCTACAACTTAACTGCCTTGTTTTGGGGCTGTTTTTCCATTTATAAAGCCTTAAATATTCAAGTAAATGATGACACTCTTAAGTGTCACTGAAGATGCCTGAAGAGTCTACCTCTCTTGACGGTCTACAGCTTGCAAAATCCAGTGGGCATGAAAGATATAATCAACTGCATTGCTAGATTCACTTTTCCAATCAAGATGATGGTTTTAAATGTAATTCCTTCTGTTTCATTTGGGGAAGTTGTTCTTTGGTTATGTACTTGTTTATGTTTTATTTATTTCTGATTCTTGTGTCTCCTCTCAGAAAAGAATGTAAGATGGTGTAAACTTTAAAGTTCTGCTTAAATTCATCCAAGCTCAACCAGGATGAAGATGCACCACTTTAATGATATCTTGTCTTGAGATGCTGTAGAACTCCCAGGGATGCTAATTTATGTTAATTTAAACTTCTTATCACTACACTAGCAAGATCATTCACACATTTTACAGAGACACCACAGGATTTAGGCTGTTGTCCTAATTGCTATTGTTCAGGCTGCTAGCTATTATATTTACCACAAACCGTTTTCATCTTGTTGGGAGCCTGGTGCTAAACAGAAAAACAACACCTAAAGTAGCAATTTGTTGCTTTCTGAGAGCTGAAGCAATTACAGTGTAATATGCAAAGGAGTTCCTATACAATGTGTAAATTTTTGGCTGCGTTTCCACAGAGGATCAATCTGGTTCTAAGGAATCTTGTGCCTGATTAGAAATGTAGGGCTCCATGACATAAAGCACAACACACAGTCTTTATGTAATGTAAATTATAGATATATATATATATAAAGCTTAAACAGAGCTGATTAAACAAGATATATGGCTTTCATGCCTGATCAAGTCTGAACTCATCCAATGATGTAGACTAATAGTGGAAATCTGGATTCAATTTTCTGTTTCACCACTCATTTGCAGTTTAACGTTGACTAAGTTACTTAGTAAATTCAGTTTACAACTCAAACTTCCATCTGTAAAGCAGCTGATATCTCCTTAGCTCTTTTAGGAGCCCAGAAAGTTCATTTATAGTTCTGTGATACTGTGGTGGTCAGAGCCATTTGTAAACACTTTTATAACAACAACAAAATGCTGTCATGTTTAAATAAACATAGGATTTGGGTTTGTTTCCCAAATTGTTATATTGTCTTGTTTAAACCTGATGGAGAACAAGCTGTTGTGTTTGTTTCTGGATGCATACATCATCTTAAGCAGAAATCTGTGGTGTGTCTGTTGTGGTGGTATTACTTCCAGCTAGCTAATCTGGAATGAGGTGTGCTAGACAAGCTATTCTGAGTGGGATTCTTATAGGGACTTACTGAAAATGTTCTACTTTCAGCAAGGTGTTCATATTTTTTTTTTTTCTCTTATGAGACCTAAAGTTCAGCAAATCTTGAGCATAATGATGCTTTTATCTAATGGTGTGGCTTGCTGGGCATGCATGTATATACAATATCTCTAGCTCTGAATTTGACCCTAACCTAGAGATCCTGGCTCTATAGACTTAGATACTCAGTTTCTGATGATCTGCTTTGACATTTCTGCACATGCAGAATCATATTCCCAGGTGCAAATGAGGATGGTGCATTGGACAGATGGGACTCATTCAAAGGGTAACCACAGGTCCAATGAACCTTGACTTCATGCACCAATTTGAAGAGGGTGCTGGTAGGCTGAGGAATGGAGAATCAATTCATCTGCCAGTTTTAATGAAGGCTTTTGTTCTCTCTAGATTTTTGATTACAAATGAATAGAATACATGTAGCACAGTCAGGTGTTGACAAGGATTCTTCAGTACTACAAGAACCCACAGCTACTACATTAAGACTACATCAAGTCCCATGGTCCTTCAATCAAAAGATATTGGGAGGCACCAATGTAGCTAGTTGTTAATTAAATGTTTGCCAAAGTGCAGGTATGGTTGTTGGTTACTGTGACTATCTTTAAGTCCTTGTCTGGTGAATTGTGTATTTGATTTAGGCCTGTTCTGTTTTAAGGTACTGATGTCTGTATGGTTCTGTAGAATCTGGTTTATGAAAATGTGAGGTATTCTATTTCTGTCCTTCACACCAAACCATTTAAAATCTTCTTGTAAAGATGTTGTGAGGAATTGGGATGGAAAATTGGTTTGGCTTTCTTGAGGATTCTTCTCATGTTGGAGTAGATCTCTCTGCCTTCAGCTACAGGGCTGAAAGGATGCTCCTGGGTCTGTGAAAGTCAGGATTCTGCTAAATACTCTCTTTACAGCCTGTCTAGACTTACAGAAATTGGGAGTGTCTAGTGGCCTCTTAGCACTTTAACAACTTCTGGCTGAGTGTATGGGTATAGGCTCTGGTTAACCATATAAACACCATAGGGTGAGACAACTCAAGATCCTCAACTCCGAATTCCTGGCACTAGTGAATGAGTGACAGACTCTTAAATTAATCAGCAAGTGCAATGAGGAGTATTTCACCAGGTCGGCTGTACTATGCCATTAACAGAAGGTAAACACAAGTGCACCAGCCAGAATTATGTAATTGTCTTTTGCTATGCTTCATTATGTTCAGTGTAGGACTTTCTCTCTGTTTTTCTTCTTTATTTCCAGCTCTAAAATGCCACCTGTGTCCCCCTGCACAGTTGTGCTCAAGTATGATATAAAAATAATCTAATTAAAATACGCTCATGTGTTACCTGTAAGGGACTTTAGCAGAGTGGAATAGTTCTGGGCTCACCTAAAAGATGTTGCCTCTATCTACCTTCTACAGCCTGTTTGCTAAACTCCTCCCTTCTAACTCCTCCTGCCTTCTAATCTGTCGAGGGCTGAACATGTTCTGTTTAGTGACAGGTGCTTCCATACGTTTGAAAGTACATGCAAACTTTCATTTCTGGAGTTTGTGATTCATTGTTCTGTACTCTCGAGTTCACAGAGGAAAAAGAACTATGCAGACTGCGTGCAGAGAGTGACGAATTCTGACAAATGAGATCTGCTGCCGTGACTTCATTGTTGCATAAGTAGTTGCTAGGACATCAGTGACTCAGGCATCATAAAACTAGGTAGAACAACTTCTAATTTTTGTGTGAGAAGGGTAGGTGCAGGATGGTATTTAGTACCAGTTATATTGCTAATGCAGTCTGAATGTTTTGTCTTGAAATTATTTCTTGAAAGTACTTGCAAAATGCCCTGAATGAAATGCTAACAATCTCTCAGGTCTTCAGAAATATCACTACATTGTTTTGGCAGAAAATATCTTAGCTACAGTCTAATATAGCTGGAGTTCTTGCAAGGGAGCATAGAAGAAGCAGAGAGAGGAAATATGACACTTCGACTTTCTCAACCAGGCATTTCTGAATTTGATGACATACTTTGGTGTTGGCCTCATAAGAAATCTGAGGATTAATATTAACAAGAATTAACCAGAACAGATAAATGGCCTCCAAATGTGAATTCCACTGTCTCAAAATCTGGAAGTTAAAATAAGGGAAAAGCAGATTAGGTAATTTTCTGGGGAAAGGGGCGGTTTCTTCGCATTTGGTAACCTAACAACATTGATGAACTACCTCCTTAACTTTGGGAATATCAGACACACTTCTAAGGCACTGAGAAATTTTGCTGCTTCCTGGCAGTCACATAAAATCAGAAGACATTATGTAACCATTCCTCATGGTAGAAATCAAAAGCAACCAGATGTTAATTTTTTCAATATGACAACCAAGAATGTGTTCTAATGCAGAAAATGAGGCTTCTAGGAGAAGACCTGTCAGAGGGAGCGGTCTCTCTATTGCTGAGACTTTCAGCCTGTTAAAACTACACTACTCTCAAATCTAGCTCTGAGGCATGCCCTGGCCAGGCAGCAGCAATGTGTTGTGAGTGGCCACCCTGGAGCCTTGGCTTCTCCATCAAGTGCGGAGGGGGCTGTACTTCTGCTACTGCTTCCTTTTCCTGCTCTTGCTTCACAGGTGTGTCTCACTGTTGGGTGAGGGGATTTTAAAGATAATCTGACAAATCTTTGGTTCTTTTTGCATGGCTGAACTCTGCAATTTTTTTGAGGGAGGAGAGCCTGCTTGCTTTGTGCTGGGATATTGGGAAAGTTTTTGACCTAGTGGGATATTTAGGGCCAGGAATATGAAGGTGCATCCTCAGCAAATTGTTCCCACTTGATCCTTTGGGAGATGGTGCCTGTTGCTGGATTTCTGAGTTTCTGATCCTTTGAAATTTTGTATTTGTGGGAAACAGTGGTCACATTGCTATCCTGGGTGCAGCTGTATCTCAGGGAGGGTCACACAGCCCATGGTCATCTGCCTGAATGCATCCATAAGTGTGAACACTCAGATGGGACACAGGTTTGTTAAGTCTGTTTTATTTCACTGACAGTTGTCACCTGTAAAAATCAGCTTTCCTTATTGCACTACCTGGGCATGTCTCAGCATGACCACAGCCACAGCTTGGTTTCCAAAAGTCAGAAAGAATGTGGCCATACTGCTGCACGGTGGGAGATTGCCTAGATGCATGGATGCAGGCTGTGCTGTGCCAGCTGTCCACAGACCCACAGAGGTACAGGAAAGGTCCCAGCTCCAATTAGATTCCTTGCATAAGCGCAGCCTCTGCTGCCTTACAGAAGAAGCTAGCTGTGCTCTGACAGTGAGGGAAGCCAAGGATACAAACCCAGGGTTCTATAAGTCATGAACTGAAAGAAGAAAACATTGAAAGAGTATCATGCACACCTTCCCAAATGTGTACCTACATAAGTGGGAAGTTTGTGCTCGGAATGCCCAAGCATGGTATGCTCATCCTGCAAGCAGTGCTGCAATGACCCCTGTAGCTAAGGAAGGAGAATTGAAAGACTCCGTAGGAAGTGCTCCTGAGACTCTCTCAAAGATGTTGACTGCCTATGGCAAGGGACTTCAAAAGACTGCAACAACAAGCAGTCTTGCTGTCTAGCAACCAGTAGCAATGAGGAAGTAATAGGCAGGGAGCCTGGATCCCTTATTGTTCTGCAAGTTTTGGAGTCGTTTAGGCTCTGACAAAGCCGAAACATTTCATCCTGAAACTTAGATGTAGTCCTCTCTCTAGCTCTCTGCTAAGGTTTTCTGTCCTTCAGTTTGGTCACAAAAAAATTAAAATAAGATAGGGACTTTATCAAGCTTATTAACCTCTCTCCATAAGTTCAAATGACATTTAAAAACACCAAACTGTCTGGATTTGAACTATCTATGTAGTGGCCAAGAGATTAAAAAAAAAATTTCTATTTTTAATCCCATTGATACTGAAGAATTTTAACCAGTATTGGTTGATGTTCTCTTTCTTGTGAGAGTATTTCCTTTTATCCTCACCTCGTGCTGCAAATTTACTGAAAACAGCAAGTAACAAGGCAAGCCTGGCATCTGACCAAAAAAGGGGTTTAGCTAGAGATTCATTATTGGGTATAAAAATAGCTAACCTTGTTTAAAGGCACTTCTTAAACAACAAGAAAAAGGTTCAATTACAATATCTCATTTAAAGTGAAGATTAAACATCTTTACCAGGACAGTGCACTAATCCCATGAATCCTGTGCATGTTGAGAAGTAGTGCTATTGAAAATAAACAGCAATTTGAGGAGTCATAACCCAAGAAAATAGCTGTCAAGTGACTTTAGAGCTCCCTATAAATTTCCTCTTTGTGACTCCAGCAGTAGTGCTCACCAACAGAGTTAAATATTTGTATTAGGTGCTCCTGCCTTTAACAGACTAATTAAAAAGATGGAATTCTTTGATTCTATCTCAAATCATTTCAGTTCTAATCTTTCTCAGGCAAAGTCAGCTCTATAAATTGAGCTAAATGTATTTTTTTTTTAATAGAGACTTTAGAGTATAGCAATAAATTCAATCACTGGGAAAGTAAATGCAACTGAAGTATCCTTAATGACAGTATTGTGTAGTTGTTATGGTTATAATCCTGTTACACAGACCTTTACCTTGAAGGCTATAAATTCTTTGGGAAATTATTTCAATGGGAAAGGGCATTACTTTAAGGCATCACATTTAAATATGATGGGAACAAAGGATGATTTAAGCTTGAATAAACAAGTCATAGAGACTGGAGTAGTAATAATGGGGGGAGATTACATTTTTGCCTATTACACAGACCCTCTAAAGTAGACCCTCTAAAATTTGTGTTACCAAAGGAACCACACAATGGAACTGTCTCTGGGGGTAGTCCTTGTTATTTGTATCATAGCATGCCTGAAAGCTGCCATTAAGGATCAGGCTCCTCATTCTGCTTTACCTGCAAATATTAAAAAGCAGCACCTGAATCAAGAATTTTCACTCTGAATACCTGAACCATAGCCCAGTGAACTCAATGGGAGACTTTCCATTGATTTTAATGATTTGGTTCAGGAGCAAAGTAAGTATTTCTAAGAAAAAAAAAATCAATATTGTCCCACAGTGGTAATGTTTTTATGTGCTTCTATTGATTCCTTTGTCATAGATCAGAGGATACATTGGGACTGTCAACAGATGAGGTTTTAACAAAGTGATTTGATTTATTAACACCATTTGATTAACATCTGCAGAAGCAAGTATTTATCAAATGTCAGCAAACAGGAATTCAGCAGAAGGATCACCACAAAAAATGACTTATTGCACAACGTGAGCTGAATTCAGCAGGAGCAGGCTTTCCTTAAAACCAGCTTATGTCAGAGTTCTACAATGATATGCACAATGTAAGCTGAGTGTTCAGAAACCTGGTGTTTTTTAACCAACTATATCATCAGATCTAAGAAAAGCTCTTTCCTAAGTATCTTAACTTAGCTCCTTACATCATTATGGTGAGCATTATGTGATAACGTGGTTATAAAAATTGCACCAAAATTCTCCAATCGAGTTGAACTTTGTCAGTCATGCTTTATGATTTCACAGTTCTCCAAATAATGACTGTGAAATGCATAATTCTATTTCAGAAAGGCACTGCAATGCATTGCTGTGTTTATAGCATCTGACTTAAAAATGCAACTCCTGGGACACTGTTAGGATTGCTTGTGTTGGTAGTATTTGCTATGTGACTGCTCAGTTGAGAGCTCTGTCATTTAGTTTTGACACCTTATAAACCAGATGAAACTCTTTGCTAATTTCTTTGGAAGGATTCTTGTAAGTTTGGGCTTGAAATTCATCTTGATTGATTTATGGTTTTAACAGTTCATAGAACTCAACAATTATATAGTAGTAGTATAGCAGTGCAGAGCTTTTGTGGTACACTGTACTTTTTCACATGATATTGTTTCTGAGTTTACTAATAATGACTAGAAAAATCCCCAAGTTTAAAATATCATTTCCTACCTTCGAAAGGATCTTTTTATCTGGAAGAACATTGGAAATATTTCAGAATTCTCCTGATGCAAACCCAAAACTACAAGTTAGAGCTGACACAGTATAGGATAGGTTACATTCATTCATATTTTTCAGACCAATGTAAAGCTTAATTTCCTAACTGTAGTAATTTATTACTTAGCTTGTTCCAGTAGGAATACCTTTAACAGTTCAATCAATCATAACAAAAATGTAGATACCATGTAAATCTTATCAGGATCACTAAAATAATGGGACTTTTGTTTACAAGGTGTCGATTGGTTTTAGAGGCTTTGATAATGACTCCAGACAGTCAATAAATACAGAGACTTTTACACTGCCAGTAGGAGCCAAACTAAATTATCTAATCTTTTTAAAATGACAGACAACACAATGAACTCTGAACTTAATCCCCTCCAAACATTAAGGAGACAGTTTAGGGCTTAAAGTACTATTCAAACTACATTAAAGAAAAAAAAAATCATTAAGTGTCTGATTTAAACACACAGGAAAAGTCAGAGCTAAGGCTGCTTTTCCTTCCTATTGTGCCTGGGCAGTGGTCTGTGGTGGGCTTCAAGTCTGTTGTAACTTGTCTTGGGCAAGAAAAACACCTGCTGGCATGAAAAGGGAAAAAACCCACTCTGTGTCTTTATTGATCAAATTTCCCCCTAGTATTTTGCAGA
Source organism: Pogoniulus pusillus (assembly GCF_015220805.1). Lineage (NCBI taxonomy): Eukaryota > Metazoa > Chordata > Aves > Piciformes > Lybiidae > Pogoniulus > Pogoniulus pusillus. Next base: position 17,341,596 of record NC_087269.1, read on the forward strand.
AGACATGGGGATAATGTATAATTCTACTTTTCAAGTGACAGAATTTGCACTGTTGGGGGCTCACCCTGAAAATGACACATGGGTTTTAACGGGAATAGGGAACTGTAAATGTAAAGCTTACGTTAGACTGAGAGATGGGTGAGAAAGGTAGCAAGCGATAGCTAATGCACAAGTTTCTTGTGGGACAGTATCTCCAGGTGTAATTAGTCACTAAGAAGGCTAATCATGGAAGGTACATTAATCCTTTGCTTGAGATCTATGAAGCAAGTCAGGATTTGTTTTATAAAATGACATCCACCACAGTTAAACATTTCTCTAATGCCTGCTAATAGAGAGAAAAGTCACACAGGTAGTTATCAAATATACGTGTTTGCTTTAAAATAAAGAACAGGATTGGCTGACAGCAGGACTGATTCTTCTACTAGCAATAAAGTCAGAGGAAAGAAATAAAAAAAAATTCTCAAGTTACTATTATCAATTCTTGTAAGGCAGATAACTATTTCCTTTTCAGCTTCTTAGAAGTGCTATGTGCAGTAGAAATCTTATTTGGATATTTAGAATCATAGAATCATAGAATCAACCAGGTTGGAAGAGACCTCCCAAGATCATCCAGTCCAACCTATCCCCCAGCTCTGTACAGTCAATTAGACCATGGCACCAAGTGCCTCATCCAGTCTTTTCTTGAACACCCCCAGAGATGGTGCCTCCACCACCTCCCTGGGCAGCCCATTCCAATGCCAATCACTCTCTCTGGCAAGAACTTCCTCCTAACATCCAGCCTATACTTCTCCCGGCACAACTTGAGACTGTGTCCCCTTGTTCTGTTGCTGGTTGCCTGGGAGAAGAGACCAACCCTCACCTGGCTACAACCTCCCTTCAGGTAGTTGTAGACAGCAATGAGGTCCCCCCTGAGCCTCCTCTTCTCCAGGCTAAACAACCCCAGCTCCCTCAGCCTCTCCTCATAGGGTTTGTGTTCCAGGCCTTTCACCAGCCTTGTTGCCCTTCTCTGGACACATTCCAGCACCTCATCATCTCTCTTGAATTGAGGGAAGAATTGGTGAAGATTCGATATCACCCCATTGTCCATAGACTGCATCTTACATCTCTGTTTTATTGATTTGCCTTAAAAATGCACCTACTTTTCTGGCTGATGAAAGAAAGAAGGACTCCTTTCCAACGCATCCCCCTTGCTGCTGCCCAGTGTAAAAATAAAATGCTTTGTTTTTATTCTTAACATGACCCAGACATTTTTGCTGTGATTCCTGAGTAGTTTGAAATAAGTTGTGTTAACTCTCTGCATTTATTATTAATTATTATCACCAAATAGATAATCTCTCCTGAGATTTTTTTTTATGCCTCTCTATATCTCAGGATTATTGTTGTATGCAAAGTGGAAATAAAGTTTAGATATTAATTTGGACTTTAAACAATAGGTTTCTAGTTACTAAAATCTGTTTACACTGCTGGTGCCTTTTGTTGTTCTGCAGCTTGGTAGTTTGGATTTTTTTGCCTAAGTTATTCACATTATCTTCGTAAGTTACAGTATCTGCATATGGGTGGTTTCAGATATAGGCTGGATGTTAGGAGGAAGTTCTTCACAGAGAGAGTGATTTGCCATTGGAATGGGCTGCCCAGGGAGGTGGTGGAGTCACCATCCCTGGAGGTGTTCAAGAAAAGACTGGATGAGGCACTCAGTGCCATAGTCTAGTTGATTGGACAGGGCTGGGTGATAGGTTGGACTGGATGATCTTGGAGGTCTCTTCCAACCTGCTTAGTTCTATGATTTCTTTCTATGATTTCTGTATTTTACAGTATTAACAACCGATTCCCAAGTCAGGAATTTCCAAAGCTCTCCCTATCTGTGTTTTGCCATGATGAATTATTTAAGCTTGACTCTCCTGCAGTGCTTGTTGGGCAGACTATAGTTACTTGTTGGTTGAGTTGACACATGGAGAAGCTACATTATCAGAACAGCCTAAATCTTATAACGGATTGTTATTTAGAGATGTGGTGTCTGTGTCCTCTGGATGAGATCAACTAGCAGAGGTGAGAGGGAGAGTATTTATTTGGCATCAACATCTGATAGTTTAAAACATTCTCTGAGGTATATATTTATATTAACTTTACAAAGCTGCATCTTGACTCCAGGCTTGAGTTCTTCTAATTAATTTTGCTGACCTACTACAACACTTCAGGATGCTCATCTCAAAGTATTTTCTTTAGAACAATTTTGTGTAAGTTTGACCGGTGGGATGTTGTTAAATCACGCTTTCTCTTGTGGTAATTTGTTGTAAAGTTAGTGAAATTGAAGGTCATTTAGATGTGGCCCTTAGTGATATGGTTTAGTGGTGAGCTTGATAGAGTAGGTTGGACAGGACGATCCCAAGCTGAATGATTCTATTACATTTGATGGCACTTTTGCTTTACAATAGTGTATTTATGTAGCTACCTAATTAGTATTTCTTGAGCCAAATAAGACCTATATGTTTTATAACGAAAAAAGGAGAAAGATGCTGAACCACAACTCTGCTGGGTGCTGTGCTGGATGAAAATCCACAACTGCTATTAAAAATGGATGGTATTTCCCCCTTTAATTTCTTTGAAACCTTTATCTGTCACTCTAATAGATTACTTCCTAAATGTATCCCTGTTTAGTTTCTGTGTATTTAAGGATAAGTACTGCAGAAAATCCTGTAATAGGAAAGTCTGTGTTAAAGAGCTATTCATCTGGTCTTAAATCATATCTAATCTGTATCCAGTTAGAGCGGAACCTGCAATGAGTGCCTATAGGACATATTGCAGCATCTTTTATTCTCTGTGGTTCTTTCTTCCACCTTTTTTTCTCCACTATGGTCCCCTAAAATGTGTTGTGTATGTGCAGTCCCACCACAGATCAAGTTATAACCAGATTACTTATAGGCATTTATAACTTATTTTTAATGTGTTTGTACCAGTGGTACCAGCGAAAGAGTTTAAGAAAGTTGAATGTCCCCAACTGGCATTGTGGGCAAAGCATCCTTGGCAGGGGTCAGATGGCAAAGGAGTTATGGATTCACCATGCTAATCCACTGTGGGCTAGCTATAATGCAACACATGTACTGCAGCCCTATTAACCCTTCCTAACCCTGGCAGAGTGGCAGGGACCTACTAGTCTGGCTTACTGTGCTGCTGTGGTAGCTGTGTCAGTCATGGGCCCAAGCTACTGCCATGCAGTGGTGTGTCCCCTGGGGATGTGCTGGTGGACTTGATGCTGGCTTGGTGATACCTGTGCTCTTGGGTGTCGAATCTGTCCTGTTGTGTTGGGTCTGCCTATGGTGATTCAGTCTCAATCTCTGAAGCACTGAGCTCCCCTATCGTTTGTAAGAGCCTCTCATAACAGTGCTAGCCTCCAGCGTGGTTCAGCTTTGGTGTCCTTGGAAGTCTTGGTCTCCTGAATGGAAACCAAGTGCTGCTTTTTGGAAGAAATCCCAGCTGTGCAATGACTTTTTTCTTCCAAGAAGAGTGGCAGTTACTGCATCTTTATTGCCAGCTGTGCAGCAATTGCAAAAAAAAGTACATACCAGCTTTCCACTTTTTCAATTGATCAGACCCTTCCCTTACTTTGCCAGACTGCATGTGTATTTATAGCCATCTAACACTATACCAGATCTGCCTTTGTTTCTGTGATTTATGGGGTTTTTTCTTAAACAGGAAAGCATTCATTATCAAATGTTGTGAGAACAATACAGTGACTGGAGGTTATTTTATACGAAAATATTGTTGATTGTTCCTCCCCTAGAAAGCTCTCTTGGCAGCTCACTTCCTGCCAAATGAATCAGCAAAAGCTGCTCATGAAAGTTGTTAATGTATAATACAATCACCTAGCACAGCACTTGCTCCTTATCTGTGAAATCCTTTTGCGATCAATGATTGACATCACCTTTTGATTATAGTCTCTAAGCACAGTTTTAAAATATAAATTAATGGCCTTGGAATTTCTAAATAAACATTCCCTTTTGTTTAGCAGAGTTTCCTATTTTCTTAGCAAAACACAGTTGTATTGTAATTGTTCAGTTTTCACTGGAAAAACTGTTTGTGCCCGGAATGTTCTCAAAAAAACAAGCGGTTCCTTTCAGGTCTATTAAGTGTTGATTTACAAGGTCTAACCTGCTATGTGAATTGAATATAGCTAGGAAATAGTAGAGTATGATACTGTAAGTAATGATTCCTGCATTCACTTACTAGGGAAAAAAATATTTTCCCTTGAAGTATAGTTCTGTTTGGCAATTGGGGCTTTTTTTTTGGTCTTTCACAGTAGTAAGTCCCAGATTGATTATCTAAGCAGGTAACATTGTCAAGATACTTCCTCTAAATCCTTGTTGTGTTGTGAACACTACTGAACAGCTGGGCATGGGCTGTTCTGCAAAATTCATTCTCAAGATTTCTTCTGGCCAGGTCTGACCAGCAGGCTAATTAAAACACCAGTCATTATACAGTGATATGCTAGTGTTAATCATACCCTCTTGCAAACTTCAGTGAAGTACAAGTGAAGAAATTGGCCTTCCAGTATCTGAGGAGGGACTACTGACAAGGTCTTGTAATGACAGGACTAGGAATAATGGGTTTAATCTGGAAGAGGGGAGATTCAAACTAGATGTTAGGAAGAAGTTCTTTACAGTGAGGATGGTGAAACACTGGAACAGAGTAGGGCCACGAAGATGATCAGAGGGCTGGAGCACCTCTGCTATGAGGACAGGCTACAAGAGTTGGGGCTCTTCAGCCTAGAGAAGAGAAGACTTCGAGGAGACCTTGGAGTGGCCTTCCAGTATCTGAGGAGAGGCTACAGGAAGGCTGGGGAGGAACTATTTACAAGGTCTTGTAATGACAGGATGAGGAGTAATGGGTTTAAACTGGAGGAGGGGAGAGGTAAGCTAGATGTTAGGAAAGGGTTTTTTACAGTGAGAGTAGTGAGACACTGGAACAGGTTGCCCAGGGAGGTTGTGGATGCTCCCTCCCTGGAGGTGTTCAAGGCCAGGTTGGATGAGGCCTTGAGTGACTTGTTCTAGTGGGAGGTGTCCCTGCCTATGGCAGAGGCTTGGAACTGGATGATCTTTGAGGTCCTTTCCAACCTAAACCATTCTACAATTAGCCTGACCTGCAGAGAACTGGTACAAAAAGCTATTTGATCATTTATTCCCATCCCCTTCTTCTTCTGAAGTGGAGTCATTGCATTAGGTCAGCTAGACAGAGTTCTAACTAAACTGAAATCAACAACCTGAGAGACTAAAAATACCTGTGGAGAATTTAGTTTAATTACTCATCAGCTACAGTGATCCAAGCTTATTTAAAAAAAAAAAAAAAAAGCATTTAGAGAATATAGGCCATGGTAAAAATGATTGAACTTTTGAATGAGTTAGTCATGGTGGTTCAAATTAAAGTTTGCAGTGAGGATAGGCTCAGAGTGGGTGTGGTGTCTGTCAGTCACTGTGGTCCAGCTGATAGAGCAATGTGCCCAGCTAGGGTCACTTGGCCATCACTGGTCAGGTGTCTGTCATACACTTGTCCTAACCTCAAAAGTAATTTTAATTTCTCATATTCCAACCAATGACAGGGAGCCAATTTTCTCAGGAAAGTTTTCCTGGGGTGCATAAGGAATTTAAATGCTGTGGTTACCTAAGACTAGACACTCAATGTGGGGAGAAAAAAAAACAACACCTCAACTTCTAGAACAGCAATGACCTCCAAGGCAGCAGCTGTAAACACAGCTCCTCACCGCCGACAAGAAAGCAAAGCACTCAGGCTCTTAAGGCATGTCTTTGACTCAGGGTTTTAAATGATGCCTGTCCTAAAAACATTCCCTCTGCTTAATAGTGTTTTTAAGTGGATTACTGTTCAAGACAATAACATAGAAGCTGCTTTGTAAGATGTTATATCACATTATTCAGCAGTCTCTCCTTTAAATATGATATTCATATGCTGTGTTAAAATATAATAGATATATTTCTTTAATCATAGAATCAACCAGGTTGGAAGAGACCTCCCAAGATCATCCAGTTCAATCTATCACCCAGCCCTAGCCAGTCAACTAGACCATGGCACTAAGTGCCTCATCCAGTCTTCTCTTGAAAACCTCCAGGGACAGTGCCTCCACCACCTCCCTGGGCAGCCCATTCCAATGCCAATCACTCTCTCTGGCAACAACTTCCTCCTAACATCCAGCCTATACTTTCCCCGGCACAACTTGAGACTGTGTCCCCTTGTTCTGTTGCTGGTTGCCTGGGAGAAGAGGCCAACCTCCACCTGGCTACAATGTCCCTTCAGGTAGTTGTAGACAGCAATGAGGTCCCCCCTGAGCCTCCTCTTCTCCAGGCTAAACAACCCCAGCTCCCTCAGCCTCTCCTCATAGGGTTTGTGTTCCAGGCCCTTTACCAGCTTTGTCGCTAGTTTGTTACTTTCTTTCTGTGTGTTCCCAGAGCTGGGGCTAAGTATTATTTGATGGTCTGTACATCGTAATGAAAATAAAATAGTACCTGCCCTTCTATGACACCAAGTATGTATGATGAGAGTGATTCTCCTTTCGTTCCCGCTGCTGCCAGGGAGAAATGCCACTATTCAGACAGCAGTCTCGATGGCTTTACTGACTTTTTTACAAAGATAATATCTACTTTGACTGAGGATCTCTTCTGACATTTTTAGGCACATGTAAGATGTCAATCAAGCATCAAAAGTATTTAGTGATGTGCTACACTGCTAATGGGAGAGGTGTGTTTCACTTTGTGTAACTTAAAAGTAACAGATTTTCACCCATGCAATACAATGCTACTTCCATGGCCTTTTTACCGAGCATAGTTACATACACTGTCCAAGTCTTAAATCCAGTGTAATTAGAACAACCCCAAATGTATTTACACATGTTTTACTACAATTCATGAAGCATAATTAACTTAAACACTTGGAAAAAACAAGGTAATTTCCATGCTGGTATGTAATATACTGGCAGTATGGAGTGATCAGGAAAGTCAGCCACCTTTAAAAGAACCTATTTTATTAGATGCTTGCTACAGAGATGTTTTAGTAGTCATGCACTGTAGGGAGACAGTAGCAATTCAACTCTAGAAAAGTCAGATTATTAGTTATGGTACTACTTTGACCATTAAATTCTTAACACATTTCCTTTGTCTTATGGTGTTTATGTAATATTTGAAAATAAATGCTGTTTTTTAAATAGAAATAACAATTCTATATGCAAAACCTAAAGCACACTTCGTCCTGAAAAGTTTTAATTAAGTGCATTTGTGACAACTAGAAAACATATTCATTTGCAGCAAATGGCTGTGAATCCTACACAGAGGCCTTCTACCTAATCTGGAGAGGGGATTTTATAGTTTCTAAAGGTTCAGATTGTATTTATTAATATGTCCAAGTATTTTGTCTGAAAAAGTGGTAGATTATAAAGATCAGAGCATAAGAAGTAGGTAACCACTATGCCTGCTATTAAAATTATTATGGAGTCCAATTTCATACACAATTGCTTGGCTTTGTTACAAAAAAAGGAAAGATTCAATAATTTTTTTTAGTGTAATGGATGAAGAGGCCTAGAAAGATACCAGAAGTCCCTGTTTATAGAGAAAGATTGCTGTCTTTGATGTTTGCAGACAGCTCAATCTTATAGTCTCCAAGCATTCCATTCAGCCCAGCCTACGTTGTATATGTCTTATTACTGCATCAATTACACTGAATTATCTGTCCCTGCATAGCTGCTCTTGCTACTTTTGCTTAGGCAAAACTGCCTGATTTCTGGTGGCATAGCCTTGAGCATTGTATTTATCTGGGCTTCCCATTCCAAACTTTTAATAATGTATTTGAGAAAAATGGTTTTCTCCTGGTCATATGGGCCAGGCTGAGCTAGATGCAGCTGTACTGTTGATGGTAAGATATTGGTGAGTGCATGCTGGTGATTACAAGTATTTGGGGGTGCAGAGAAAGCAAGAAACAAGACAAACTTCCTTTCTTCCTCCCAGTAAGTCCCTTATAGCAGTACTCATCAAGAAGCTTGGGTGGCTATTGAGGTTACAGATGACATAAAACTTAATAGAGCATAACTGTATCAAGGCAAAACATGTCAGTGGTAATTTTGGCAGCCACTTATTTGCCTGTCATTCCCAAGAACCGTTTCACAGGGCTTTTGATTCATTTGAGTGGCAGACAGAACCGGGTCTAGCTACCAGAAAAGAAGATGGCACAAGTGGAACAGGTTCTAGGGAGAACGAGCTTGTTTGCAAGTGTCCAGTTTGGGGATGAGCCCAGGAATGGAGGCAGCACCAGAGCAGGAGATGCCAGAGAAATGACTAATGCCATTGTTGTCCCTGTGAAGGGATGTAAAGAGGAGAAATCTGAGCAATGACCGATGAAGTAATTTGTTATGGATGGCATTGCATGTGAAAATTATCTTTAGTAATCCCATTTGAGGGTGGACATTTCTCCCCTTCCCTTTTTTCCATGAATCATGCAAAATGGATTCCAATCCAACTGGAAAAGAAAATTTAACAAACTTCTGATGACTCGCTGCTGCTAATCTCTCATCGGTAATTTGAAAGAAAAAGTAATCTATGCTGGGATTATATAGCCAGTAGGGATGACTATACTAGAGCACATGCTTCTCTTTTTTAATTGTCATGTGCATAAAATATATTTTTCAAGCATTAATGGAGGCAGGCTAAATTACCAGTTCCCTCTAGTATCCCACTGAGGTTGGGGAAGAGTGGGAGTTGGGGAAGGAAAGGGAGAAAGGACGTGGTGAAAGTGGTTTTGCTCTAGATAAGGCTGTGCATCCTGCTTCACAATCCTGTTGTTGACAGAGCACTGAAGTGGGCTACCCACAGAGGTTGTGGAGTTTCCTTTTTGGAAGATTTTCAAAACCCACCTGGATGTGTTCATTTGCAACGTGATCTAGGTGTACCTGTGAAGGGGGTTTGAACTAGATGGTCTCTTCCCACCCATACCATTCTGTGATTCTATGGCACAGTATGGAATGTATCCTTTTGTCTTTTTGCAGTAAGCTTTTATTTCTGTAGATAAGGCAGTTCCCTAAAGCCTTTTGAGAGTGGCCTTGAACTCATCTGGAAAAAGGAAAAGCTCACATATGACTGAAAGATGTGCACTTTGGGCATATCTAATCAGCACTGGGATTATGGAAGAGCTAGTGAGGAGCAGAAGACAGAAATTTGAGAGAATGATTTACCATTGGAATGGGCTGCCCAGGGAGGTGGTGGAGGCACCATCCCTGGAGGTGTTCAAGAAAAGACTGGATGAGGCACTTCGTGCCATGGTCTAGTTGACTGTACAGGGCTGGGTGATAGGTTGGACTGGATGATCTTGGAGGTCTATTCCAACCTGGTTATTCTATGAATTCTGGGATTCTATGAAACAGAGAGGAGTGTAGGTTGGGCAGATAACACAGGGAAGAAGCAGGATCACCTACAGGAGAAATGGCTTTTGGCAGGTATGAGCAGATTCCTGCTCACGGATTGGGGATCAGCTAGGTCCACTGCTATATGTTAGATCCTTCTCTATGTGTCATGGCCTTACACAGATTTAGAGTCTAAACCACACTGGGGAGCCAACCAACAGGGCATTATGCAATTTGTCTTCAGTTAGGCAACTTTAGAGCTACCTCTACACAGAACCAAGGCACCTCAAGACACACTTCCACAACTGAACAGACTGTAGCACTTGCCTGTTTATTTGGTCATTCATTTTTTTGTTTGCTTCTTTTTACATTGTTTTGTTACTAAATACATTTCCTTCCAGGTAGCAGTGATACCTACAACATTTACACAATAAATCCACAGTATGGTTTATTTTGTTATATTTATTCCTAAAACAAGCTTCTGAATGAGTTTTTGGGAAAGAAGGAAGAAATTGTACCAAAATCTTTGTTAATACTGAACTCAACATTGCATAAAAACATTCACAAAAACACTCTGTATACATGCTTCCATCACTGCAACCTATTTTTCTTGCAAGATACAGCATGTGACATCTGCCCAAGGCATCTCCGATTTACCTGTCCTATCTGTACTCTGCCACAGTGGTGGCAGATGAACTTTGTTCTATCATGTGAATAAGCTTCAGCTTATTCAGTATAAAAATTTTTGCAGTTTACTTAGACTCACCTTATAACTGACGAATTACCACCGAATCTGGTGCTTGTTAAGGTTACTAGTTACGACATTCTTTTGCCTGTGTTTGTGTGACATCCAGTGGCTGGATGGGTCAATCACAGGCTCTCATTTCTTGTGAAAGATGTAAAAATGGCTCACAACTCATTTAGAACAGGAAAGCAGAAAATGTTTTGAAAATTAAAGGTAACAGAGCAATTGCTTCATTTTGGTTTAAAAATAAACAGGTCACTAGAGCAGCTTGTTCAAGGGAACACATTACAGATTTGTATGTAATTCACTGTAGTCTTCAGAGCTCTTTCCCATTGCCATTGATAAGAACTCCTCAGTGCTCCTGCTAGGCATGGAGAAGTGAATAAACAATATATCACCCTGGTCAGAAACGAGTGATTCCTGGTTTCCTGCATTTAACTGTTGACTGTACCATGAATGTGTCAAGACTCATCATTTTCATCAGGAGCAGTACTGAAATGAGACAATTTTTTAATTAAAACCTTTGAAATATCCAAATAAAAAATGGACTGCCACTTATTATTGAATTTGGTTTAAAAAAAAAAATTGTTTAAATTGAAAGATTTAGAACTCCACTTTCATATTTGAAGTAACTGCCTGAAATTAAAGTAAATACTGGCAGTTGTACAAAGTATTTTCTCATCATCAGCATAATGACTTTGACAGCAGCACCACTCTCAATATTAGCAGTTTTCCCATTTTCTTTTCATTCCACACAGGTTAGTAATTAGAAAGTTTTGTTTATTGTGCACTCCTATCAAAGCTACAGTTATCCCAGAGCATTTTTTTGCACTCTGTTTTGCACTACTAATGCTGAAAAAAGACAAGAACATGAAAGTTTCTGTGCTTTTCCAGTTTCTTTTACAAGGCTCAGAAACCTTCTTTATAAATCCAGCTAACCTATTGTGTCTGGAGGCTTTTTATACAGCAAAATTAAGAACAAACTTTTTAAAAAAAATTATTGTTATTTTTAATCTCATAAGGCTTAATAGAGAAATTGAGCATTGATGTCTAGTGCTGGAAATTAGTTTAAAATTGTGTTTTCAAACTGACTAAGTTTCCAGCTTAATATTTATTACTGGTGGACTGCTACAAAGATGCAAAAATACTAACTTTTACAGTAAATTTCCTTTTAGGATAAATAAATTTGACTCACACGCAAAGACTGTGCAGGCCTGGATACTGCATGCAAGGCAAATGTTACCAGCAGAGACAGGAAAACAGCAGCTGTGCACCATTCTTGGACACAAAGTCCTCAGGAGTCACGAGGTTAGCTCAGGATCTGTTTTTTTCATGCCTGGTTTCGCTGACTACATAGTCACTTAGTCAATGATAATAATCAGAATAGAAGTCCTCTCCTATTTTAGACTAGTTTTATGCTAATCTATGGCAAGGAAAAGCAAATCAAATCTGTCAGAATTGTACCTAGAAGAAAAAAAAGATCAGATATATGAAAATGCCCTTGCTGAGATCCAGTCCTTTGAGCTGCCTCTTGGAACCACCGTAAGGTATGCATCTTTTAGATAATACTTTATTGTTCATGATGGAGTTGTTCCATTCTGTAACTGTTCTTTCAGTCAGCCAAATATATTAGAAACCTTTCTTGACTTTGAAATCTACAGGAAAGTTGAATTTAATTTCTATGTGATTGCCCCTAAATGAGAAAATATGAGCCAAGGTCACGTACTCAGTTCCTTCTTTTCAGCAGGACAAAGCTATTACTCAAGGCTGGCTGCAGATTTTCTGTGAAGAAATTACTCTTAAATGTGAAAAGAGGGGGAAATTTGCTCTTTTGTGTAGAAGTGAGGTTAGTTTGTTGTTAACAGCTAATTTTTTTCAGGAATTAACTTATTTTTAAAACATGTGCCATCTTTTTTAATCTCTAAACACACAACTCCATGAGATTTTGTTGTTAATATTCCTAGATATCTGAAGAATTTCAATATTTTTTAGATTTACTGCTTATGGAAACTGCTTAATGGTAAGAGTACAATAAAAAAAACTCCTTTGCTTATTCATCTCTACAAAGAAGTAACATGTAAAACATTATGATGTTCTATGTCTAAGCACACTGTCAGTATCTGCAGAAGAGTTTTAAAAATAGCCTGCTAGTACTGTAGGTGTCAGATTGCAGTGACTACCAGGCTAAAGAAAGAAAATTTAATTTACACTGAAAAATCTCTGGCCCTCAGTAACCTGATGATGGGGGAGGGAGGAATGCGGGAAGATTGTAACTGCATTTAAGTGATTTCTTGAAGGAAATACTACTGCAGTGGTAGCCTGTAAAATCTATTTTCTTTCCACAGTATGCACTTTGTAGGTACTTGTCTACATTTGGAATAGTTCTTCTTGATTTAGTAAGTGTCATTGATAAATTAATTTGAATCAACACTGAATATGGTAAACTCACAACCATAGACAAGATGTTCAGAGTTTGGTGCCATTTATTAACTAGTATCCAGGTGTAAGTGCACCTGGGCAGAAAAAATGATGAATTTGATTACAGTAACTAGAGGGGTACCAAACAGTTGTAGCTAGCTGGTGTTTCGACACTGATGCACTCACAGTTTTTCCTCCCTCACTGGAAAAGTGAAGTTTTACACTTAAGGCCTATGTCTTTACTTTGGGTTTCCACTTGCACACAAAGTAAGTGTGCCTTGAGCATGCAAAACCCAAGGCGTAGTTAATCTTTGGCCATAAACCACAAAGTGCATTATTTAAACAGAAAACGGGCTATTCCTCCTTCACTGAAAAATGAACTTTGCTGTAGACGTTCTCCAGGGCCACAGTTAAAAAACAGGCCAGATTGTAGGGAGACTAGTTTCTAGCAAGTCAGTGCACAGAAAGTGCAATTCTTGTCGTTCTATTTTTACCCCAGCCCCCAAATTTCTACCACTTAAAGAAAGGAAGGAAACAGATGGGCGACTGAACGTGAACGCAGAACACCCTGCAGAGCCTCCGCCTTAGGGGTAGGTGCCACTGGCTCGGCCGCTGCCGCCGCACCGCTGTCGCCTCCCTGCTGGGACTATCCGCATGTCCAGGAGTGGACCAGTTAAAAAGAAAAAACAAACAAACCCCAAAACAAAGAAATGCCCCTATGAAATACTGGCGAAAAAAACAACCCAAACCCAAAACAACACGCCGGCAAGCAAAACAGAGCTAGTCCCGAGGAAAAGGCCGGGTTTGACCCGGTAACCCCAAGGCGTCCCTGTAGTGCGGTGCAACGGGACAGCTGGTCCGCCCGTCCGCAGCGCAGTTGAGAGAGGGGTCGGGTTGTTGGCATCCCTCTTCTTTAACAGGGCGCTGAGCGGGGCCGAGCGGGTGGCAGCAGGCAGGGACGGCTGCCCGCGGTCTACGCTGGGCACTAGCGCTCAAGGTACGGAGGGGCTTTTGCTGGTCGCTTTCGGCGCAGCACTTAATCCTGACAAGGGGCACGAGGGGTGCCCTGTCCGGGGCGACCTGCTCCTCCTTGCCCGCCCCTTTACCTCCCTCCTCACCCTCGCCTGGGCCACTTGCCTCTCTTCGTGCCGGGAAAACCTCCTCGGCGGCTCCCACTTCCCCGAACCCAGCTTCACGGCCGCCTCCGCCCTCGGTCCCTCCCCGGCACCTCCCGCAGAGGCACGGCTGCCGGGTCCCTCCCATCCAAGATGGCGGAGAGTCTCCCCGAGCATGATCGGATACTGCAGGAGATTGAAAGCACCGACACAGCCTGCGTGGGACCCACCTTGAGGTGAGGGGCCGCGACGCGGGCGGCGGACGAGGGTTCCCTGCCCGGCCCTGCCCGCCCGGCCGGCCGCCCGAGGAACCGTGGCCCGGCTTGGTGCGGCCCGGCCGCGCTTTCTGACAGCTGCTCCCCAGAGACACCGTGGGGCTGCCCGAAGCGCCTCCGGTGGGAGCAGCCGCTGCGGGCTGGTGGGGGGCACGCAAGCCCCGTGGGAGACTGTCGCAGGCCATACCTGCGGCCTCTTGACTCGAGCTTTACGGGGACGGCATGTCCCGACCCCCTTTGAGGTGGCGGAAGGAGGAGGGGGCCGCCGCGGTGCAGGCAGGGAGAGTGGAGCCGGCGCGGCTGTCACTCGCGGGTCGGCGGCGCTGGCAGGGAAGGAAGGCTGAACGGAGGCTACGGCTGTGCCCCAGCCCCGGGCTGGCTTCCCTCTGTCATTGTCTACCGGGGAAGCGGGGCGCTGCCCGGCTTCCGGAGTGGGTGGGCGCCCTAACCTAGTGCTGGTCTCTCCGTCGCCCCGAGCTGGGAGGGTGCCTGGACATGAGGCTTCTCTCGGTACCCCCGGGTCTATGCTGAGAACTGGACCGAAACTCTGTTCTGTGAGTAGGTGTTTGCATCAGTAATTACAGGGCTTCCCTATATGCAACCTTTCCTAATGCAGTCGGAAATGTGCCCCGGTGAGGTTCCTTCTGGAAATGTGACAGTGTTCAGAGCGTTTCTGAAATGCCACGACTTCGGTGATTTTTTTTCTCCTTTTCCATTCAGTTTTGCATACTGCCAAATGACGTCTCCTGCATGTTGCAGAGAGGATTTTCTTAAGCTTTCCTTTTAGAGAGGAGCACGTCAGTGCCGTTCAGTTTGAGCTGGGGAGAGAAGAGCAGGCCCTGAACAGAGTGAATCAGGATATGGAGAAGGTGCATGGGGAAAGGGGATATTCATTCTGGAGCCGGACTGATGCTTTCCTGATCGGAGGTGTCTGAAAGAAGTGAAAAAGCATGAACACTAGCCAAACTGGGGAGAGAGGCCTGTGAATTTGTGTGTTATCTGTTTGGGAAGATACAGAGAGTTGGTTTGCAGGGGACTGGAATAGGCAGTTTGTGTGGCAGGAGGCTGTGGGGTGCTGCTGGCTTTCCCTGGAGAGGAGGGTAGGGCTAGAAAGAGGGAAACACGGAGCACAGGAATGGGGAATCTGATACTGAGAACTAATGGAAGAGAAATGTATGTTGCATGGGAAGTGGATCATTTCCCATGCAGTGACTTTGTAGTTGGCTGTGTATGCCTGCGGTGGGTCCTTCAGTGCTGAGGGAGATGGCAGTCTGGCCATTTGTGCAAGGCTGGGGTTAAGCAGTCCTAAAAGCGCGCAGATGGGAAGTGTGCTGGGGTGGCCTAAACATTACCCAGCCTGTATTCAGCCTGGTAGTGGAGGCTAGCTTGGAGCAAACTGCTCTAATCTTCCCTTGCTATTCTTAAAACAGAGACAGTACTTGGAATATAATGTGGAGGTGACAAAGCTGAGCATCTCAAGAAGCTTTACCTGTGAGCGTTTGTAGCTTCAGCTGAGAAGTTGGCTGAGATGCTTTCAGACTTGAGTTGTCCCTGGGGGCTATTTCAGCTAGCAAACCAAGACAGATAGCAGTTGTCTGCAAAAACCTCACTAAAATGAAAAACTTAGAAACAAAATGTTCTCCTTCTCTGGAGACTTTCAAGGCCCATCTGTGTTCCTCTGACCTGAGCTAGATTGTATGGTCCTGCTCTGGCAGAGGGGTTGGACTCAATGATCTCTTTGGGTCTCTTCCAACCCCTGACACCCTGTGATCCTATGAAAATGTTAAATATAATTATAGTTTCACAGTGTATAGTGTACAGAGCTTATAACAGAGGAACCTCTGTAAAGGGCATACAGGAATCAAGCTGCACAGTGGAAGAAGGCATGTCTGAGAACTGCAAATGTGGATGGAGGAGGTATATAAAAGGTGGAAGGGACAATATGAATCTCTTATCCATATTAAACATATAAAATGCTATTTCTTTGCATATTACTGTCCTTTCTTTTTCTGATTGTAGCTTATTTATCTTATTTGTCTTGTTATTTTACTGACTTTTTGGAAGGAATGTTCTGAATTGCTGACTTCTGGACTTTTAGAAAAGAAGTGTGTACTGGTCTGATTTAACCTCCAGTGTTTACTGACAAATCAAACCAAAACCCATCAAACCAAAAAACAAATGAAAAAAAAGCTGAAGGATAGTTCCACCTGGCTGAATGTTTTGGGAGAAGTCCAGCCAGCATCACAGAAATATGCTATTTCTTTGTAAGAACAGCAATGTTTAAAATGAAAACTATAGCTATCTGTTTAGCTATGTCTGTGAAGTGCTGTGTGAAGCCAAAGTCTAAAATCTCATATTCACTCTCAAGATCTGCTTCAATGAACAAAGTGTGAAGGTAAAATGGAGTGCTGTTTTCTGCACAAGATTTAGGTTTTGCTTGCTAGACAATACAAATCAAAGAAATGAGTTGCATAGTGCCATATGCAGTTGCAAAAGGACAGAACATAAAATAATCCATTGATTTCTAGTGGTGGAAGCCATTGATGCCAGCTGCCACATGTGGTCCCTGGAATTCCACTAATTTTGTTATGTGAAGTGGAATATGTTTTTAATCTATGGTCTGTAGCATGGGGAGAACGTTTATAGCATTGTGACACGAAATAAAGTACCAATGTACCTACTTAAATATCAGAAGCAAAAAATAGTTAATACTGAATGCTGAAGATTGCAGGATATGCAAGATCTGATTTATCCTTCATTGCTCATACCCAGATCTCAGAATCTTCCTAGTGCATCCATGCTTCACAGAGGAAGTGTATTATCTTTTTTTGGTGAGCTGTACACAGATTCCATGGAAACACATTTCTGTTCTTGTTTTTTCTTCACTATTTTGTTTGCTAGTTTGGCATAGTTGTCTCTGCCAGGGTGATGTTTCCTACCCTGCTAGAAAAGTGGCAGTACTTGTGCTTGTGATATAAAAAACAATAGCATATGCTGATATATAATTTTATTTGGTGTAATTTACAGGTAAGAAACAATATGCAGACTGAACCTGCAGGTGATTTCTAGTGCTGGAAATAGGAATGTGAAATGCAGGTCCTTTATAGGAGAATTATTTAGTGCACAGGAAGTAAATTAGCTCCTAATGATTGCTCTGCATCTCAAGAAATATAAACTGAAGAGACTATTTTTTACTAAATTAATTGTTATTGTATTTGGTTAGATTGATTTTCTTTTTAGATTTCAAGTGGAGAGTTTAAATTGGTGGTATCTAACTTGCATCTCTAAATTTAGTGGCATACTGAATTATAAATGAGACTTAAATCAGCTATATAACAAACTTTTCATTAAATAGTCAGACTGTGTATGTAGCAGGCCAGGGTTAATTAAATGAATATTTTTTCAGCAGTCTCTATGAAACTTTTTTCAACATCCCCTGGCTCTAATGGCTAACTAAATGAGATTAATGACAACACCTATTAAAAGCTCATCACTCTCACCTTTTTATATAACGTGTTAGTATGTTGTAATTCACGTCATGTACTGCTGGGCTTTGCAAAACCAGGGAGGATTGTCAGCATATTTCTACTCTTTGTAAAGGAAAAGGAGAAAGACAAAATGAAAGAAAGGCAACTCCCATCTCTTTCTCTGTCTAAAACAACCAAACAATCAAAAAAAAACAATCCAACCAAACCACTTTACACACAAAAAAAAATTCAGGTTCTCACTGAACTCCATATAAATACCTATTAACAGAATTTTAACTCTTGGATATGCCAGATTGATTAACAAGATTGATTATATTAAAGTGAAAATGGTTAGCCTTACCTGCTGATTGGTTAGTTTTATGTGTGTTGAAATAGGTCAAAGTAGAGCTCAGTGGAGTACAAGATGTTTTTCTGCCAGTGCCCTGATACACTCTACTTAGGAGTCATTGAGCTTGTGGTAATTTGTAGTATTTCAAAGCCCTTAAAAAATAAAAATGGAATTAACTCTTTAACTTGGCAATGTATCACGTAAGCATATGGTAGACATTTTCTGAACACTTCATTTTTATAACCTTCACATCACTGAGTCTGCATGCATAGCCTGTCAGAGGAGTACCTCCATGCTCACAGTCATTTGACTAAACAACTGATAGAAATGTAAAAGATAATTTAAAAAATATGAGAGAATCAATGATAGGAATTTGTAGCTAAGGTGAATTTGATAAGAAGGTACTCTTTCTGTGGATGTATCTGTAAGTGGGATATACACTGTGATTTTGACCCACAATTGCAGCTCAGTAAGTGCTTCCTGAAAGTCAGCAACTTCTCTGTTCCTCTGCTCTTGAAATCCACCATAATCAGGTTATTGTCTGATAGATGTTAGAGCGTCTTCTACATTGCTCAAAATTGTGCTGGCCATGAAAATTATTAGAGGTTCTCCTATGTAGATATCTCATTAGCATGTAGTCTATGTCTACAGTGACCAACATGAGCTATTAGGTTGATGTGTTTCTGTTTGATGCTGCAGTATGCCAGGGTGACTTTTCACTGGCCTAGAATTACTTTATGGCGGTAAAAGCAGCACTGAGCTGCCTATCTGCAAAGCAAAATCGCTTCTGCATGGTGCTGCTTTTTGTCATCTAGGTTGAACAGAATTTGGAGACAGGATATTGCTTAATTGTGAGCTTCATAAATGAGTATAAAGTGTTAGAAGCAGCTGGTAGCTGTTCATCTTTAACTTCTGTCCTTGTGGTGCAGAAAGGCTAAAAGTAAAAGGCACATTTCAGTTAGGTATCATTAGAGGGAAAAAATGAGGAAACAAAGGTTAGCAGTAGTGGTTGAAGCAAGGCTGTTTTGTCCTTTCCCGATCAAGGTTTCTAAGAAAATTCAGAGGTGGAAATGTGGAGTGAATGTCTGATTCTTCCACTTTTATTGACTGGTGCTTTGCCCAGACTGGGAACCATAATTTGCATTTTGCAGATATTCCTGTATCTATTGAGGAGGCCTGTCCAAAGCCAAGTGAACAATGTGCCTTAAATCTCTTTGGAGTATGACAGGGTGCTCTTAAGCCTCAGTCTAACTTGTTTTACTGCAAGTATATGCTTTTATTACTATCAGTCATAATCTAGTTACATGATTCTGTGTCTTTAGCAGAATAGTTAGTAAGCAGTAGCATAGGTAGTGTGAATGACTTCTCTAGATGTGGGAAAATAGTGCAGCATATAGCACAGACTGGGAAATATGTTTTCTGAGCACTTGCCCATGGGCTGTTAGGATTTGTGATGTGGTTCTCCAATGACAAAATGTGGTTACTCTATTTTTTTCCCCTGTGGTCTTACTTGTCATGTATGATTATCTAAAAGCATTTTAATGTGCTTTCCATGCTTTTGGTTTTGGATTATGAGCCAGCAGTTCACATTTTTGTCTATAGCTTACTCTTGTTTTAAATATAGAGAAAACGTAAAAGGGCTCAGAGATCATCAACCAGCGCTTTGAGTCAGAATTGAAATGATTTGAACATGTATTTCAGTCTTAAGCAAGGTGATAATATTTTACAGGTTTGTAAGGTATTTTTTGAAAATCAGCACTCTGTCTCTTCATTTTCAAGCTCTGCTCAGTTTTCAGTCGTGTTTTTCATTCCTGGTTCCAGTTCAAACTGAAATTACAAGGCAGCCTAAAGGAACTAGAAACTCCTGGTTACGAAGCAGCCCAAAGGAGCTGGAAATTCCACGTGATCTTTTTTGTATCAGGTCACACAGTGTACTTTGATGTGTGTTTATGTAGGTAGTTTAATGGACTAGCTAATTTCTATTTTGCAACTGAGTTGCTAAGGAGTAAGAGTGACTTACTGGCTGAAACAGTGTATCCTGAAAAACTGGTGGCTGGCTTGTACAGTCAGCTGCCTGTTTTGTTACTTGCTGTGGGATTTGATGGCATTCTGTTTAAAAGTTTGTTGCTCTGAAAGGCAACAATCAGATAAAGCAACTATGTGAGCAGGTGTATCACTATCTATATTGCTACGAAGAAGCAGTATTTTTGTAATAACTAGTCCGTTACATGGCAGTAAAACCAGCAGTTTTTTACAACAGAAGAGTGTGTGCTGCAGAATGATTGATCTGGCATATATATATATTCAGAGGCAGAGCTTCAGTTCTCATTTTTCTGTAGGTTAGCTTGATATTTTAGTCAGATTTGCCACTGGTGCCAAAAATATTCTAATAGGTGAGTGCTTCCATCACTGCAAGTTTCAGTATAATACTTTATCTGCCTTTTTTAAATAAAGCCTGAAACTGTGGGTACTCATGTGTTCAGTGCATTTTCACAGAACCACAGAATTAACTAGGTTGAAAAAGACCTCTAAGATAATAGAGTCCAACCTGTCATCTAATCCTTCTAATTAATTAAACCATGGCACTGAGTGCCTCATCCAGCCTGCTCTTAAACACCTCCAGGAATGGTGATTCCATCACCCCCCCAGGCAGCCCGTTCCAATGGGCAATCACTCTTTCCATAAAGAACTTTTTCCTGACATCCAGTCTAAACCTGCCCTGGTGCAGTTTGCGACTGTGTCTTCTTGTTTTTGTCCCTGGTTGCCTGGGAGAAGAGACCAACCCCTGCTTATCTACAACCTCCCTTCAGGTAGTTCGAGAGAGCAATAAAGTCTCCCCTGAGCCTCCTCTTCTCCCAGCCGGACAATCCCTGTTCCCTCAGCTGCTCCTTGTAGGGCTGTGCTCCAGCCCCCTCAGCAGCCTTGTTGCCCTTCTCTGGACACATTCAAGTACCTCAGCATCTTTCTTAAATTGAGGGGCCCAGAACTGGACACAGTACTCAAGGTGTGACCTAACCAATGCTGATTACAGAGGCAGAATGACTTCCCTGGCTCTGCTGATCACACTGTTCTTCATACAGGCCAGAATGCAGTTGGCCTTCTTGGCCACCTGGGCACACTGCTGGCTCATGTTCAGTTGGCTGTCGACCAGTACCCCTAGGTCCCTCTCTGCCTGGCTGCTCTCCAGCCACTCTGTCACCAGCCTGTACTGCTGCATGGGTTTTTTCTACAATGCAAAAAATCTTTAGGTTCAATGCTGATTAAATTTGTCATGAGGCATGTGTCTGCAAGTCAGGTTATCTTGATCTTTTTAAGTGTTCATGCATCAGCTTCTGACTCAGTTTTTGCAGTGCTTTCTAAATGAGAAACTGCCAAGTGAAGCTTTAACCTAACTAGTAACTTATGTGAGTAATAATTCTGAAATGACTCTGCCCAGTTTCACAAGTATTACTAAAGCACTTGAAACTATTCCTGTGTTTAGGAAGCATGTTTCAAAATACATTAAAGCTTTTAAAATGAAGTGATCATCTGCTGAGAGATTCAGAAAAATGTACTTGATAGGTAACTTATGAAATGTGTATAATTGTCTCACAATTTAGCTATCTAAATTTAGCTGTGTCTTCTGGTGAATGGCTTATTCACCATCAGATCAGTCAAATTCAGGAAAGCCAGTGGTTACTCATGTTGTTTCTTCATTGGCTCATTCCTCAACCGGATTTTATTTAGTGTCTGTTGACCCAGCTTTTATGCCTGTCATATGCATAGGAAAGCCATAATTTTGCATCCTTCACAAATACCAGTCACATGGATATCTACTTGCAGGGGTTTTTTTGGAAGCCTGTAGCATACACTACAGCTTTCTGTGTACGTTGAACCTTTGCTCTGAGACTTTATAACTTCCTTGATACAGATGTCTTCCTGAGAAACCTTAGCATAGTTCAATTAAATATAAGCCTGTTTTTGACCTGTAGGTGTTAGAGCGTTTACACAATATGGCTGAAGTTAACTCAGATACAGTTAAACAAGTTTTGTCATGTTGCATTTGATGGATTATGCTACTAAAATGAGCTCATAAAAATCCACGAGGATTGATATTTCTTAAATAATGTTTCTAAGATAATGCCAACTATGGTTCCTAAATAGGAAACTATTTCTATGAGTTGTAGTAAAATATTAAGTGTGCTACCTAATTCAAAAACATTCAACCTAGCTTTGCGTTGACATCGAGTAAATATATTAGACTTTATCTTCCTCAAGGGCTTGCAATAGCTAGTTATAAAAATCTCACTGTTGTTAGTATTTCTGGCTCTTATGTGGTGGTGGTTGAAATGCCCAAACCTCATCACTGTCACCACAGGTCTTTGTATAACAATGACATCATGTTGAATTTGTTCACCTTAAAGTATACTCAACAATGCATTGCTTTCTCATCTTGTCCACGACTTCTAAGAAGTTATTTGTGTCCCTGACAAACTTTGTCATAGGTAGGAAGAAGTTAACAATCCCTCCTGGAGCCTGGATGAAGCCCGCCCTCTACCTCTACCAATGATGTCAAACTAGCAGGGAACTTAATCACTGAGGGAGGCGTTAAGGAAAAGAAGCCGGTTTTAGAGTACATCAACCTTGATGGAAAGATGTAGGGTTTGACAAAGAGGACCTAGAAGATACCTTGGAATGGTTCTGTACTAAGGAGAGTGCTGGGACTGGTGTGGGTTTTTTTGGTTGTTTGTGGGTTTTTGTTTGTGGTTTTTTTTTCAATACAGCATGAGAAAGGTGTTCAGCTGTAGTACAGTGAAAGTTACTTGCTTGCAAAATTGCAGGGAGTGTAACTTGCAATTCTCCCATGAAACAGAGTCATAAAAACCTAATAATGCATGTACTGTGGTATGTGTACCTAGGGGGATACTTCTGAACCATTCCAACTCTCCATTCCCCTCTCCTTTCTGTTACAGGTACTTAGGTGTTTCTGTTGGTAGTAGCTCTCACTGGGACTTTCAGGTTTTGTTCTTACTTCTTATGCTTAGAGTGACTTTGAAGGATATCTACCCCAATGAATTTGACAGGGCAACGTTTCCTTCTGTGTTTTGTTTTTAGTCAATTTCAACATGAAAGTAATATAATTGACATGCTTTTATGTTGGACATTTTTTCTGTTTGTTTAATAAACTTAAAAAACCATAACCAGATAGCCAATGTATGCTACCTCCTCTTTGAAATGTGTAGTGTGCTGAACTGTCACCTTTCCCTAAGACAGGAACAGCTTTTTTGTCACTTAGTCTGCTTATCAAGCAGGTACAGGGCTGGAGTGTTTTCCCTGCATTGTTTCCTAGCGCTGTGAGTCAGTTTTAGCTGGGCTTTTGAACTAAAACTAGACTTTTTTTTTTTTTTTCATTCTTAATCACCTTTCATTTTACCCAGTGATCCTGAGGAGAAGATGGTGGAAAGGGTCTATAGTACAGGATGTTGATTTGCATGAGAGAAATACGTGATGATTTTCTATATACATGCTGTGTGAACTCATAGAGGTAACAAAAATTAGTAATATAGAATTAATGGGAAATGTATGCTTTGGCATATTTACAGAGGAATATGATACATCAAAGAATTATCTGCTTTGATCTGTATTGAGTAGAATACATTCTTAATCCAGTTGGGTTTGAAACATTGTAATTATTGTAGATTTTATTTAATCTGGCACATCTTGATTTCTACAATCATGCATTTACAGTGGTGTACTGTTGATACTCAAAGCTTATTGAAATAAGTAACTTAGGCAGTTGTGACAACTATTTCCTGGGCTACATGAAAAGAAGTTTAAGGGAGGTGATTCTGCCCCTCCACTTCACCCTGATGAGACCTCACCTGATCTTCTGTGTCCAGCTCAGGAGTCTTCAGCACAAGAATGACATGGACCTGTTGGTATAAGTCCAGAAAAGGGCCACAAAAATTATCAGAGAGCTGGAACACCTCTGCTATGAGGACAGGCTAAGAGAGTTGGGTTTTTCAGCCTGGAGGAGGAAAGATTTTGGGGAGACCTTGTTGTGGCCTTTCATTACTTGAGGTGGATTTATAAGAAAGATGGCTATTCTCTTTTTAGCAGGACCTGTTGTGACAAGACAAGGGATAATGTTTTTGAACTAAAAGAGAGTGGATTTAGACTAGTGGCTATCAACAGGTCCAAGTGGAGGCCAGTGACAAATGGAGTCCCTCAGGGATCAGTCCTGGGACCAGTCTTGTTCAACGTCTTTGTTGGTGACATGGACAGTGGCACTGAGTGCACCCTCAGCAAGTTTGCTGATGACACCAAGCTGTGTGGTGCAGCAGACACGCTGGAGGGAAGGGATGCCATCCAAAGGGACCTGGACAGGCTGGAGAGATGGGCACAAGCCAACCTTATGAGGTTCAACAAGACCAAGTGCAATGTCCTGCATCTGGGTCGAGGCAATCCCAAGCACAAATACAGGCTGGTCAGCAAGTAGCTGGAGAGCAGCCCTGAGGAGAGGGACTTGGAGGTGCTGGGCGACAAGATGCTCAACATGAGCCAGCAGTGTGCACTTGCAGCCCAGAGAGCCAACCAGAGCCTGGGCTGCATCAGAAATGTGTTCAGCAGGTCGAGGGAGATGATTCTCCCCCTCTACTCTGCTCTGGTGAAACCCCACCTGGAGTACTGCATCCAGTTCTGGAGCCCCCATTACAAGGAGGATGGGGATGTGCTGGAGTGTGTCCAGAGAAGGGCCACTGGGATGCTCAGAGGGCTGGAGCAGCTCTGCTATGAGGACAGACTGAAAGAGTTTGGGCTGTTCAGTCTGGAGAAGAGGAGGCTCCGAGGTGACCTTCTTGTGGCCTTTCAGTATCTGAAGGGGGCCTACAAAAAAGATGGGGAGGGACTTTTTAGGATATCAGGGAGTGCCAGGACTGGGAGGAATGGAGCAAAGCTGGAGATGGGGAGATTCAGACTGGACATAAGGAGGAAGTTTGTCACCATGAGAGTGGTGAGAGCCTGGAGTGGGTTGCCCATGGAGGTGTTGAGGCCCCATCCCTGGAGGTGTTTAAGGCCAGGCTGGACGAGGCTTTGGCCAGCCTGATCTAGGGTAGGGTGTCCCTGCCCATGGCAGGGGGATTGGAACTAGATGATCCTTGTGGTCCCTTCCAACCATGACTACTTCTATGATTCTATGTAAGGAAGAATTTTTTTATAGTGAGCATGGTGAAACACTGGCACAAGTTGCCCAGGGAGGTGTTAGATGCCCCATCCCTGCAAACTTTCAAAGTGAAGTTGGGCGGAACTCTGAGCAGCCTGGCACAGTTAAAGATATTCCTGCTCATTGCAGGAGGGTTGGACTCGATGACCTTTAAAGGTCCTTTCCAACCCAAAACATTTTATGGTTCTATGATTTCATGTCTCATGAAGGCCCTACTGAAACAATTGGTATGTATTTATCCCTAAGTTTATGTGTAAAGTGCTCCAGATAAGAGACAAAGTAGCTGTAGGTTGTAATAGATGGCTAATTATTTCTGGGACAAGTAATAGAAATCTAATAAAATCTTTAAAAATAATTTAGAAACTCAGAATTTCCTTTACAGAATAATCCATCGCTCCTACATTAGAACAATTTATGTTACAGTCTGTGGAAATAGCAAAGGAACACGTGAATATTGCTATAAGGACTTCAGATTCTTTTTTTATTTGTTGTGAAATAACCTAGGTTCCAACTATGTCCACTGTGTCTGTTATGGTATATGAAGCAGATGGCTAGACTTGGCATTTTGTTAAGGAGTGGTAGGTAGTACCCAAAGCTGGCATTTTCTTTGCTGTCTTTTTTATCTACTGTTACAACACAAGCCTAGGGGAAAAAAATAGTTGCACAGCCCTTGTTTTTCAGTTTCTTGCTTCATACATCAGTAAGTTGCACAAAGACTTAGCAGGAAGAGACATCTCCTTGGTCAGCAGTGTAAAAACAGGAAGGAGGAAGTCTATTGCAAATCTGGGTTTGCTGATTATCAGTTCATGTTTTGCTGCAGAGGATGTCCATTAACAGGCATCAGCGTGATCCATTGCTTATCCAGCAGGAACAATGACTGCTGTAGTGCTGCTACTACAGAATATGGACCCTGCTTATAGGAAGTAATGTTAACTAACAAACTGTTCTCAGCCCTTTCCTGCTCATAGAAACAGGATACTATTAGTGAGAACAATTGACAGAAATTGCACATCCAGGAAAACCAGGCAAGCAAAGCAGAACAACTAAACTAAGATTATTTCTTTTCTTTTCTAATTTTTTTTTTTCTGATTAGGCTGTAGCTTGAATTCTGTGTTGTTCTGGCATGTAATGTGATCTTTATTTAAATAGAGTGGTGAGACGTAATTATGAACAAGGATAACAGAACTGGACCTTAGATAGGGCCTGGCATAAAAAGGCTGCTTTGGTTTTAAGAAATGTGCTTATTACCATAACTCAAGTTGAATCACAGGAAACACCTGGACATTATTTTATAAAGCTGTTTAGGGTGTATGCAGCAACCTATATGAAATTACTCTCAGAAAAATCCTGATGGAGTTTGCAGTTTGTATAAACAAAAAATATCTTTGTGTGTTGTAGGACAAAGGTAGTTTCTGTGGTGTTTCCCATGAAACTGCTCCTTACATGGAGGCTGTGATACAGGATCATGGTTAGGAATGCCATGGTTATAGTTACAGTAACAGATCTGTTTTAGAGGCAGAATCTTCATTTGCATGGTCAGTGTTTTGTGTTTGCATCAGTTCCACTGAGCTCATCATGCAAATTTGAGTTGTAAATATTATTTTAGCTTATAATCTCTTTTTAAAAATCAACTGAGAAATAAGAGAGAGGATCTGCATCCACTGGTTCACTTCTTGCAATGCACATCTGAGACTTAGCTGAGAGCATCTCTAGCCTCAGTACAAAATTGTCTTTAGTAGCAAAGTACAAATTTTGAACAACTACCTGAAGGGAGGTTGTAGTCAGGTGGGGTTTGGTCTCTTCTCCCAGGCAACTAGTGGCAGAACAAGAGGACACAGTCTCAAGCTGTGCCGGGGCAGGTTTAGGCTGGATGTTAGGAAGAAGTTCTTCACAGAAAGTAATTGGCATTGGTATGGGCTGCCCGGGGAGGTGGTGGAATTACCATCCCTAGAGGTGTTTAAAAGGAGACTGGATGAGGCACTTAGTGCAATGGTATTATGTGATAGGTTGAACTCGGTGATTTCGAAGGTCTTTTCCAACCTGGTTAATTCTGTGATTTTTCCACAAGCACAGTTTCTTTGTTTGAGAGCTGGTTTGTGTGGGCTTTTTTAAGCACTACTTGGAAAACTTGAATAACATTTGTATGTCAGAGTTTGTTTTTTTTCTTTGTGTCTCTTGATTTAACAGATCACAGTTAAGGATTTATTTTCTCATAACCCTAAGTCTGAAACTCTAGAGATGAATCTTTTTCCTGTTGCATCCCTTGCAGTTCAGAAATTGTATGGTCAGACTTACGTTTCATGTCAGACTTGTGCAGTTATTGTGCAGATCAGTGTAATTCCCATCACTGTCACAAGCAGTCATGGTAGTGCAACTGATTGGCACTTGGTAAGGGGTTATCAGTACTCTGAAAGGAATGTGTGTGTACAGTTTTTCATTGCTTCATGTCTTACATAACCAGGAAATGAAAGATTTTGTGGCAATGTAGGCAGAGGTGGAAAACTTTCAATTACTCCTAGAAATTGGACAGAACAGGAGGGGTTGGGAATGTGTGAAAATGGTGGAAGGTGGAAAGTCATTAATGAGGAGCTACTTTGTCCTATATAAAAAAAAATATTTTTTCTCTATTTTATGGCAAGATTTTTTGCTATTTTTAAAAATACATGATCTGTCTTTGCTGCTGTTAGAGCATGTTATTATAAACCTAGGAAAAGAATTGTTAACTCTGAAAACTTAACTACTTTCCAATTAAGAATCAAATAATTATCCATTTAAAGATACGAACATACACACACACACAAAGCAACCTTCAAAGCCTTCAAGAAATAATAGCTTTTTTCAAACCTAAAAGGGATTTGTTAATTTTTTGTTTGTTATCTAGTACACTGTTGTAGTAATGATCTTTAATTGACAGTTACTTATCACCAACCTGGAATTCATACTATCTTCTGGATCATTATTCTCTTATGAAAATACAGAGCTTTATTTTTAGTAAACTGTTCAAGTTTATTTTTGTCTGAGGCTGCAGTGCCAGGACAGTTCTGCTTACTACTAAAACCTTACAATTATTGCCAGAACTATAAGGAACAAAATTACTTTAGTTGTCATTCTGATTACTTTTGCAATTCACTTTTCTGTGCTTGTGCTAGTTTGAAGCTAGCTAGAATGTTTTGGTGAGAAGGACTAGATGATAGGCTGTGAAATGAAAACAAGAGTGATGTCTACTTCCCTTATAGGCTTGCTGAGATGTATAAAAATATAAGTCAAAACATAGATAAGACACTTGGCACTTAGGTCTTGCTTGGTCTGCTGGCCGAGTTACATCTTACTCTCTAACCTCACCCTCCATTTTGGACTAATCCACTTTGCTTCCTAATCCCCTGGCTGAACCTCCATTCTTCTTTGGGACTGGGGTAAGGTTGAGAGGGGTAGGGGGAAGGTGAAGGGGCAGCTGAGGGCCCCTCCTGGGGAGTCAGGTTTCTGGGAGGAGAGTTGTGTTTCTGTATGACATTTTATTTTGTATACTTCTGTATATAACTGTAAATATCTGCTTGTATATTGTGCCAGCTGTAAATAATAAGCTTCATTCATATTTCCAGAGCTGGCTGAATCTAGTCTGGGTGATTTCTAAAGTGTGGCAGGGCAAGGAACACCCAAACCATCACAGTGCTAAACTCCCACCAAGTGGATTATAGTGGAAGTTCTATTCAGGTTTCTGATTATTCTCACTTAATAGTGGGAGGGGGATACAGATGTGAAGACTGGGGGTGAGGAGGGAAGAAGCATATCTGAGCTATTTGCTTAGCTCTCAAAAAGTATTTTTAGTCTCCTCTACTTGTATAGTTACTAGTCTGTGTGCATTTCCTTTGCCTACCTTTCCAGTAGTCCAGTCAGTGTACTGCATTAATTTAGGAGTTTATTATTTCTTTTGATCTATAACTTTTTATTTCCTTTCTTCTTTGTGAAGTGCTCATCCTTTCTTAGGCTCTTTACAGTCAGGCATTTCATGTCATGCATCCTGGTTTCATGCACAGAAAACATTTCTATGAAAGGATAGCAGAAATGTATTTTTGAAGCTGCAATGTACAGTTGTGAAGAGTCATTTAGAGCAATAATGAGTATGTACAGAGCTGTCATTATAGAATGGAACAGATCACTTGAGGATGATTTTTTTTGGTGTGTTTGTTTTTACATAATTATTATTTTGTGGAGTTTCAGGTGCAGTTCATGACAGATAGGATTTTGTGACTCTTGAAGGAATTTTAGCTCTCTGGAGATGAGCCTTTTTGCTTCCTCATTGGCTGGTATTTTTGTGCATAGAATGGTGCCCTCTAGTGCTTCGATGCATTTTTGCATGTATACACAAATTGACAGTAAGACCCTATTAAATAGGTATTTTTATATTGTGTTTCAGTTTGGAGGAAAAATAAAAATCTTAGGGAGGCTTTTCATAGTATAAAATAGCCTAGTTTGGTTTTCTTTAACTGGAAAATGATTTCTTATCTGAAAAGTTCTCCTTCACTTTTCTTAAGATCTGAATTCACAGTATCACAGTATCAACAAGGTTGGAAGAGACTTCACAGATCATCAAGTCCAACCCTTTTCCACAATTCTCAAGGCTAGACCATGGCACCAAGTGCCACGTCCAATCCTGCCTTGAACAGCTCCAGGGATGGCGACTCCACCACCTCCCCGGGCAGCCCATTCCAGTGTCCAATGACTCTCTCAGTGAAGAACTTTCTCCTCACCTCAAGCCTAAATTTCCCCTGGCGCAGCCTGAGGCTGTGTCCTCTCATTCTGGCGCTGGCCACCTGAGAGAAGAGAGCAACCTCTTCCTGGCCACAACCACCCCTCAGGTAGTTGTAGACAGCAATAAGGTCACCCCTGAGCCTCCTCTTCTCCAGGCTAAACAATCCCAGCTCCCTCAGCCCCTCCTTGTAGGGCTTGTGCTCAAGGCCTCTCACCAGCCTTGTCACCCTTCTCTGGACATGCTCAAGCACCTCGATGTCCCTCCTAAACTGGGGGCCCCAGAACTGAGCACAGTACTCAAGGTGAGGTCTAACCAGTGCAGAGTACAGGAGCAGAATGACTTCCCTGCTTCTGCTGACCACACCATTCCTGATGCAGGCCAGGATGCCACTGGCTCTCTTGGCCACCTGGGCACACTGCTGGCTCATGTTCAAACCTGTTTATGATTGTTTCTCTCCCTTCTGCCTAGCTGGTAAGAAAACATCAAGGTAAAGATATCACTTTAGACACCCAGTGACTGAGACATCTTTCTACTTTAGTTTAAGCTGTTTCTAACTATGCCTAGTTCATTTTTTTCTTCTTTCAAGTACTTTCTGCACTATCTTGTGTTTACCAGGACTGGTATTAATATATGTTTAGTTGTTGGGATAAGTCAGGAAAACAAGGTATCTCTGTCTGTAGATGGAGTTCTGGGAAACACAGACAAAAAACTTGCTGCGCATTACCAAAAAAACCCTTTAGCTGTGCACAAGCTCTTCATGGCTCTCCTGTCTGCCCTGTCCATTAGGATTGAAAATAGTACCTGCTGTGTCAGTGATTTGCAGTACTAATGTCTGCCTCATCACTCAAATTGATGTTCTCTCATTCCAGATTGAAAACTAGGATGGTATATTGCGGGTTTGTTTGGTTTTTCTGTTGTGCCGAAATCAAGTACAAACATCTGTCTCCAACATCAGTGATTTTCTCCTCATTTTTCCCCCTCCAATTTGAGGACTTATACTGAGGAAAAGCTTGCTCTTCTGAGTTTCATGGTGTGATCAACCACGAGTTGTCCATAGGTTCCTGTAGTTGGATAGATTGCAGAATGAAAGCAGTTGCATTACAAACTGATTGTGCCTTTCAGTTTGGCTCACTTCAGGTTTGTGCTGTTTTTCAAACCACCAGCATCTACTTCAGGGACCCACAAAGCTGAAGAGGATCCATGGAGTTCTTAATTCAGGGGTGTAAAAATGTAAACAGAAATTGAAAAAATCTAAGTATTATGCATAAAATTTCTCTTGATGATCTAGATGTGTTTATCCCTTTTTATGACACTTCCAACTTCTGTTTGTGAAGCAGCTTGAAGTGAGTGGGAGGGTAGAGTCCTGAAGAGATGTATCTGGAAGGGTTACCATTTCTTCACTCTCTTACTAGCAGATACGTGTGTGTGTGTGTTGGTGTGGTATTTCCATGTGTGTGTTGTAAATTCTGCTAAGCATGGCTAGTGATATAAAATAATTAGCTATGGGATGCTTTCAGGATTCCATGTCTCTCTCAAGATGTTGCAGTGTGGTGACTTGTTTGCCTGATAGTTTAACTCTGAAAAGTGCAGAGTTGCCATCAGGTTTGCTTGCAGTGCCATGATCTGTTGAAGTGTACACCTTCAAATAACTACTAGGAGGTAACAATTTCTTTAAATAAAGAAATATAGGTAATTTTTGAAATCTGTATATGGAAAATAAGGTTTATTATCAGAAATAAATCATACTGTGCTATATGATGCTCCATCACAGGTAAATCAGGCATGCGTTGCCTCAGTTGTATTTGCACTTCTGAGAAAGAGCCTAATTTCTGCCATGGCCTGAGATAGCCTGTCTCTCCTGTGTATATTTAGACTTTCAAAAAAGACCAGTACTTCTGAAGCCTCTGAAATAGGGGTGTGTAGTGTCATCTCAGAATACACCATCCTAAGGAAACTCGTTTATTTATTTTTCTCTACTTCTCACCTAGATCAGACACTTGTGATACAAAGTGTGAATTTCTTTTAAATACTGCATTGATTTATGCCTTTGAAGGTTAAGCAGTTCTGTGTCAGGAGTTTTTTTCCACTGGAGCACTAATGAGGGTTTATTTGTTATTGTTCCCACAAGATGGAGCTGTCTACATATGTAATTAATATGGAATTTATACTACTGGCCAAAATATTGTTAGCTCACAAATCACTATTGTATTAGTGTTCCTGTGGAAAATGGTACAATGCAGAACATAAACTAGCTAAATTCTTGTGTGGTTAAGGCAGAGCATTGGGATGGTTACATAATATTAATTTCTTCCCCCTCGATTTTAAGCATATATTCCCTGTATGATTTAAACCTGAACATTGTTAAAATACCCCTATAAACTATAAATTAGTACTTCACTTATTATTAATTATAATTACATTGAAATATAAATAGCTTTAATGTTAAGGGAAAAAAACCTGATTTTAATAGCTGTATAACTATATACTTTATAACTGTGAATGCTGCAAGTTGTCATAGTGTTTCCAAGTACGCAGTGATAGATGTGTACTTGTAAGCTTTCTATCTTTGTGATAATGCTATTCCTTTCTCACTTCCCTTTGAGAACATTGGGAGGAGACCTGGAGAATCCTTCCACTCTTAATTAAAAGGCTCCAGGAGGCAGCAATAAATTAAACTTTTTTTTTGTGTTTCTGCTTTATCATCCAGTGCAGTATAGATGGTGATTCCAACTCATTCAGAGGAAGCTCATAGATGCCTGGTATCTGTGAAGGCACTAACTGATGCCTCTGGTCCTCCTAATCTTTTTGTTTCTTCTCCAGGAATGGTAGTCTGAAGACAAGTGACTGTCCTGTGCTCTCTCTGCAGGTTCCAATGTCTTTAACCCTTTTATTATAGAGACAGAACAGCACTCAGTTACTCATATAACCAGTGCATAATGTGTATTTTGGTGCACTATGCCAGTTGTTGAACCTTTGTCTCATACCTTTACAGGTAACAGTGTTATGGTTTACATTCTTTCCCATATGCCTTCAGCTGCAGAACATTAGATTGCCTAGTGGGAGCTCACTCAGTGCTATGTGTCTTGCACCTTTCTTTTTTCTCAGGCCAAGTTACTGCATTTGCCTCCAGCCACCACCAGATTTTGAGTGAAGGTGCTGCACACTGCAGGTGTGGGTCACTCATGATCTTCCATCACAGTTCTTTAAACCTCAGTCATCCTGGATAATCTTGAAGCAGTATGACAAGAACCTCAGGAGGAGAGGCTGCCATATATTTGCTCCTTCCAAGTATCAATTCAAATGGTGGTGGATAAGTTTAGGGGTACTTTTCCCTTTGTGTACCACTTCATCAATGAACAATTTTACATTTTTCCCCCGGTGCATTTTGGAGGAAAGATCCTACCTTTCAGCACCATAGCCTTATTTTCCTACCATAAGCCAAAGGAGGACATTCTAGGATTATTTTATAAAATTTTATCTTTTATTAAAAGACTTCCCTGAGGAAATACATGTAGCAAGCAGGCTATCAGGGTTTGCCTTTCTTCCTCTGACATGTGGGACAGCTTGTTACCTATTTCATTTCTCTAACTTCAGTTGCTTCTCTGTATATTTTCCAAGGTCAAAGGAAACTGAGAAAAGATGGAGAATCTACTTGCAAGAGACTTTTCAATCTCTACTATACCATTTTCTTCTTTGAAAGGTCAGATTTTTGTCAGACACTCTGCTATAGGCTTGTTGAGCAGGTGATGATGACCCTAGATCTTGGCAGAACTCAGTCTACTTAGAAAAGAAGATCTTGAAGAATATGGGCAATCATACTTCTTTGAGAGGACTGAAAGGGAAATGCTTTCTCTCTACTCAAGTGTTTTACAGGCTTTGGCTCACTATTGCCTGGATCTTGAATCAAAGACTGAACTTCTACAAGCAACATGCAGATCATTGGAACATCAGCTTTGTTTTTTCCCAATCCTAAGAGTTTAAATTTTTTTTTACAGCAGCTTCTCCTTATGGACTTCTGGAGAAAATTTTGTAATTATGAAGATAAATTAGAGACTACAAAACCCAAAGATTTAAAGATTGTCAATACCCTGATTTTCTTGAACACTTCTTGTTTATGTGTGTATGGCTATGTCAGCCTTGTGTTGCCACCCTTGTGGTATGTGAAAAGCTACTTCAAAATTTACCTGGTTTTGCTGTTGTTGATTTATTGAATTTTGGCACTGTCTTTGCTTTACTTTTTTTGGGAGACTCCATGCCTCTGATTTCCAGTACAGTTTTCTGTATTACCTCTTTTCTTGTTTCCTCTGCTAAAGCCCAAAGCTTTAAGTTGCCTGATGTCCTTTGCTCACTTATGCTTGAGGACTTTTCCGTACAGCTTTCTGTTTCTATTTGTGCTGTAGCTTGACAAGCTAAACTGATACTTTCTCCAGAGTTGTGTTTTCTGCTTGAGGTTTATAAGTGTGCTATTCAAACAATTATTAAAACTAAACAAAATACTTGATTTTCACCTTTCCTGGGAGATAGATCCTGTTGAAGTAGCAGCCTTTGGCGTGTGAACGTTATGGCTTTGCTTTATGAGGCATTGAGCCCAGGCAGGAGGAGTCAGAGAGCAGCAGGGTTTGCTGCTGCTGTGCAGTGTCCCAATCCTTCTGGCTGGAAGCATCCAGCCCTGGTTTAGTTGGTTAAGTCTGGTAATAAAAACACCAGAAAAACAAATATGTACGTTTGCACTTCTTATGTTTAGCAAAGGGTGGACATTGATGGAAAAGTGATCCATGCTATTTGAGGTGGTTGGAGAAACTGATTCTTTCCTAGCCATGTTTGAGCATCAGGGCATAAATAACAGACCAGTGAGGCTCAGGTCAACCATGATGTAACTGGTTAAGCACCTGGATTAATGCCATAAGGGCTGGGTTCAGTCCTTGGTTTTGTGCCATCTCTTTCTTTTAATCCTGATTTCAGTGAGGTGGATTACAAATGATGCCATTGTAATGTCAAATTTGCATGCTTTCATTTTTTTTAAAGTCAGAGATTTCAATAAAGATCCTTGAATACTATTTTTAACTTTTTACTATTATTACTTCTTTTTAACAGGTCTGTATATGATGACCAACCAAATGCACATCAGAGGTTTATGGAAAAACTAGATGCCTGCATACGTAACCATGACAGAGAGATAGAAAAGATGTGCAATTTTCACCATCAGGGCTTTGTGGATGCTATTACAGAACTTCTTAAAGTTAGGGCTGGTGCAGAAAAATTAAAGGTAAGGAATGACTTTTTTAGAGTTTCATGTGTCATTGTCTTTGGATTTAAAAGAAAGAGCTTGACTCTTGTACTGAAGAATAAGAATTCAGTGATTATCACATACTCTCTGATGTTTGCAACATTTTTTTAAGAAGTGGGTTATTTAGGGTTTGTGACTAGAGCTGAATTGCCTGATCCAGTAATTTACATTCACAAAGCTGTCAATTTCATTAGGTCTAATTCTGATTTTGTTTTTTAAGTTTATGTTTTTGGAAAATATTATTAAAATTAATTTGCCCTTTGCAAAGGATATTTTGGAAGGCAAAGACAACAAATGGTAATCTCTTACATAGGTCTTTATCTAATCATGTGAAAAATCTTAAATCTTGATTAGAAAAATAAAAACACTGAAATTACGCATGAAGAATAAATTTTCTTTGTAGTGAATAGAAGAGTAGGTGGAGTTAGTAATTTTCATTCTAAATGAGAACTAAGATTTACTCTCAAATCACAATGCAGAATAGTGAATTATGAGATCCATCCCTTTTAGCTCTCTTTACACTTTTGAGAGCAAAATATGCACACCAGACAGAATGAGCATAGTTCACCAGAGGTTATGATTAGAAGAGCATTATATAAAGGATATTCAGATAACAAGAGACCAAATACAGCATCAATGAGGTCATTGAGCATCTTTGTTCAGAAATTAATGAGATTTTTAATAAACTAGAATGTGCTTCCTTATTATGATGACCTAATGAGTCACTTACTATGTGGGAAAATCTGAGGTCGAGCTTTGCCTGCACCTGCAGCATTAAAATGTTGCTGTGGTTTGGAGATTTCCACGTTTGATGTTAATCAACCACCCAGTGTTTGCATTCAGCAAAGTATGAATGTTTAATTACCATAAAATGCAATCACCATTTCTTACAGACAATGAATGGCCCATAGAGCTCATTGAGGTTATCAAAAAGGGACCAGTGGTCAATTGGGTCAATGATTTGAATTGTTTGACAGACCTACAGAAACAAGGAAAGTTCAAAAATCCCAAGTAAATTTGATAAGTTTGCCACAGAATCTGTTAGAAAGAACTGTCATAAGTAATTGAAGTTAACAAAAACCCTTTGCGATCAAAAGTTCAAGTTCAAGCTGTAGAGTTAATTTGAATTTGCATCTCTTTGTTCTAAGTTTCTCATGAAGCATGATCTGATTACAAGGGTGAGCAGTCACATCAGGGCAATATATGCATATTTGTCTAACAAAGGTGAAATTATTTTTAAGGTCCAAGTTACTGATACCAACCGAAGGCTTCAGGATGCTGGGAAAGAGGTGAGAAAATGGTGCTTCCTATATGGGCATTATAAGTATTTGTAACAAATTAAACTTATTTGCAGAATGTAATTGTGGTTTTCCTTTTGTTTGTTTTTTTTTCTTCAATCTCTAAGGTGATAGCTCAAACAGAGGAAATCATCCGATGTAGAATTCAGCAACAGAATATTACAACAGTTGTGGAAAAACTACAGTTGTGTCTTCCAGGTGAGTGACCTATAGCTAAATATGATGGCAAATAAAAAAAAAAAGTAAGTCACAGTAGCCAAAATGGAAAACAAATTTTGTTTTTCAACTTGTGGTCCTGTAACATCCCATTTAACAAAAAAATGGATGGCTTTAAAAAAGATGTCAACATGAAAGTTCCATGTCTTTTACAGTATTTGATGTGGAGCAGTTACGGCAGTTTGTGAGAAGATAATGGGACAGATGTAAATCGTGCAGACAATGTAGCCACATACAGCTTTAAATGAAGTAATATTTTTAATATACTAAACAATTTGTTTCTTAAGAGGGTGTTTATTGCTGTTGGGATTCTAGGGAAAGCACTGATGATTCTGTTTCAACATTGTGTTTGTAGCTCTATGCCATTAGAGGATTTTTTTTTTTTACTTATAGAAAATAGGAGCTCTAAGACAGTTTTTCAAAAAGGTGATGCTTTAGGATTGCACATAAGTCAGTAAGGGTTTGGTCCTGTTCATGCAATTGGCATAAAAGAGATTGAGAATTTTGCTTGGTGAAGTCTTGTTGTTATGGGTACAGTAGGTGGTACTGTTGCTGTTTAATGGAGACAAGTCATAGACTGG
The DNA here is from genome assembly GCF_015220805.1 of Pogoniulus pusillus. Classification (NCBI taxonomy): domain Eukaryota; kingdom Metazoa; phylum Chordata; class Aves; order Piciformes; family Lybiidae; genus Pogoniulus; species Pogoniulus pusillus. The sequence goes on from NC_087269.1 coordinate 17,378,686, forward strand.
TAAGGCAGATAAAGTTATAGTATGTACTAGGTGAATGGATGTGATTGATATATATAGTATCTAGTGCTTCATTTAATATTAATTCTTTCTCTTTTAAAAGCTATTATGACTTTAGTTATTTTTTCTTTCTTAGTTGCATTCTTGAATGTTTTTTTCTAGTTTTAGCACATTGATGTTACAGTAAGAATTAAATAATATAAATTTAGCCTATCTTTTCCTATAGTTTATTTTGTCCTTTACAGTATATATTTTCCTCTTTTATTAACTAAAGCCACAGTAAGATCCATGGGTTAATCTGCTTGTTTTTATGCAGTGCTGGAAATGTACAGCAAACTAAAAGAACAGATGAAAGTAAAAAGGTGAGTAAACTTATTTCTATGAGTAAAATGTAACACTTGTAAGTAAATTGATAGAATAGCAAACAGCAGTGAAAACACCTATGTATTTTAAGTCCTTTACATGTACCTGTCTTTTCATAAAACCTTGTCTGTCTTTCAAGAATGTCACTGCAAGTGAACTTTATATTAAATATAAGAACTTCAATGAGCCTAGTGATTGCCACGAAAAATAATGTTTACTCAAATAAGCACGACACTCAATGAAATTATGATTTTTAAATGTGAAGAAGTGTATTGTTTTTTAATGCACAAACCAATTTGAGAAGCAAACGTAAGAGCCACAGGGAGTAAAGATCTTTCAGGGTACATGCATCCTCAATTAATATATTATGATATATTATTATATGATATATTATGATATATTTAAATAAAATTCATAAGCCAAGAAAAAAGAACATTTCACTCCATATATTTTGCTTTTGATCTATCTTGTATTTCTGTACTATTTTTTTGTGTGCATGGGACTGTGAGAACGAAGTGCAGAGAGTGTGTTATGGTTTGTTTGCCTTTCATGGCAAACTGACTTGTTAAAAAAAGTAATCAAAACCATAATGAAAGAAATTACAGAGTAATGGTTTATAACTGGTACATTACCAGTTGCTCCTTCCTCTGTTGTGTCTTTGATTTCCAGACTTTCAGAGAGCCACTCACTGCAGCTGTAACCCCGGTATCCCAGTTCTCTCTCCATTACAGTTTAACTGCCTCTGCCCTTTCCTGTAGCTGTTATCCTTTCCCACTGCGGCTAGTGCTGTTGTGCATCTCGTGGACACCCACCCCAAGAATACCATTGCTGCTATTTTTGTCTTCCTGATTGCTACAGCATCACTGTCACCTTCACTCCTGCCTGTTTTCATACTGCCTCAGTCACACCAATTGCTCTTTGTCTTCCTTTGAGAGATTTGTGATCGTTGTCAGTTGCCTCTTTGTGCACTTGACGTTACCGTAGCCAGCTCCTGCTAACAAGTCTGTCTGGACCTGACGGTTTCTGTGTGGAGCTAGTTGTGCGAAGTCAGGTGTCTACAGGGCTACTGTGTAATCTAGATTTACTTTTGGGCCATTTGTCTGGATTTCTGCTGTCTGGGTAGCCAATGCCTCCTGCCATACTGCTGAGTCATCTGAAAATCCTCAGCTGCCACTGTGTATGAGTTAATTGGCTCTAAAGCCTGTGTGCAAACATGTCCAAATTGCATCAGATCTACTGTACCCATCAGATCAATCAGTGTTGAGCAAGTCAGATGTATCAGCAACAGTGGTATATATGCTATGTCATACCTGTGCACACATGTTGTCTGGGAGGTCCTCTATAGAAATGGGAGAGCTCTAAGGATAACCTTACAGCTATGGCACTGTAAAGTCTCATACTACAATCATAACTTGCTAGATGTGAACCACTATGGTAGATCTTACTAGCGTGACAACTATACACTATTTCCTCTGAACAGGGCACTGGTTTGTCATCTGCTTTGAGTAGCTGGCAGCATATTGTTGCAGTGGTCTTGGAGCAGCTCAGCAGAAACACATAAACAGTTCAGTGCACTTAGTACTTTGATCAGAAAGCAGACTGCAAGGGTGTGCTTTCTGAATTGCACTGCTTCCTTCTGCAAGGTGGTCTGTAGAGTGTGTTGTATTTGGTATGTTGAAAATAAGGAAACACTGGGATAAAGATCTGTATTCTGCAATTCATTTACTTTGTCAGGTAAGATAAGCAATATCCCAGTTTTAGAACTGCATAAAGTCATAATTGAGAAGTCACTTAGGCAAGATAAAAATTGCAGATGGCTTTTTAGCGTATTGTCTCTATGTTCTTCAGTAGTTTTGGCAAGTTTTGATGGTTGATGTGTGTTCTGAGAAATCTTCAATACTCTATAAATCTAAAACTAAATTTGTATTATTTAAGAGATTCAGACCTGATAATTTTCTAGTAGAAGGAGCTGCCAAACAGGAAGTCCTAATAATCAAAACAACATATACTGAGTTGAGGAGCTTGGGCTCATCATTGTCATATCATAAAAAGATCTAAAGGGGAAGAGAGATGCCATAGCTTTGATGTACCATACCTTGAAATTGCATGGAGTGCAGGTTTTAGACTGCTGTAGGCTACTGTTGCAGCTCAGATATCTTTCATTAGTTATGCTACAGTTCCTACTTTGCCTGTAACTTACAATTTCCTATAACACAGGCTAGATGGGGCTATACTTTTGAATTTGCAAATAATTCAAATGGTAGTTTCCTTGTGCCTTAGCAGACAAATCCAAAAAGTGAGTGCATCTTGACCTTTATCACTGAGTGATTGAGCAATAGCAAAGACATCCATAGCATCAGTTTGAAGACCTGATAACTGATGTGTGCAGATAAAAGAATTTCAAAACTGACCTTTCTAAGTTTTGCTAGGAAGCTTTCCTAGAAAAGTCAGACAGGAGAATTCACGATCCCTGTCTTAACACAGCAATGAGGAATGTTTATTTTAGGCAAAATTGTTTTTTTCCTCATTAATTTCCACTGAGGTTTGTGATTCCAGCAAAGTTTTCATTTGACTTTCTCTGTTTGCGGTCTTTTAGAATATATTTTCATTATTCCATTGTCTTACATTTCTGCACTGTGATTAATACTGGGACATTTTCTAATGTTTAAAGGAAGAGAATATGAAAGTACAGATATTCCATATTTTTATAGGACAGTTGGTTTAGGATAAAGGTTGAAATTCTGTTTCCTTTTCTCTGTGGCAGATGCATTTTAAGATAGTGCAGCATTTTGAGTCTGGCATACATACGGTGCATGTGCAGATGGAATGAATGTTTACTGAGGAACTCAAAAAAGCCATTTATTTGCAGCAATTTTTGGTCCATACGACTATGGGCTATGTTTGAACTGATGACCTAGAGGTGAAAGGCTCTGTATCCTATTTATCTGTCTTTTGAGCCATGCATAACACAAGTTGACAAGAACTGTATTTGTGAGAGGAAGTAACTGTGGAATCTGCTTTAAGCATACACAATTGGCTGGAAAGAGTTATGGAGGATTTAAAGTCTTAGCAGTGGAAGCACAAGGGAGAGGCGTGGTTTCTCTTCTGGTCTCCAAAACACCTAGAGAGGGCTATGCATTTAGACTGGACTACCTAGATCTTTAATTTTAAGACAATCATACATTTTTATACAGTTCTGTTACCATGGCCTGTGAGTTTGAACTTTGATATGTATCTCTGGGAGAAAGTTCCCAGCTGCTTCGAGTGATTGTGGTCTAAGTGGGAATTGTTGAAGTCGGTCTTTTTGCAAGTCTTATTCTACAGTAAGTATTACCAAACCCCCCAAACCTGCCATACAACAAAACTAAATAAATCAAGGCTTTTGATGAATCTTCTGGACTCTACTGTGAGAAGGGCTAAAGAAAGAGTATAAACTGAGTGAGCTTTTTGCTCTGAAAGACTTGGGTTTGTTTCCTGACATTACTATAAGCTTTCTTCCAAACTGTGGGAAAGACAGAGTTGATTAGTTATTTAGGTTACTAAGTCTTACTGAAGCAGTCATGCACCCTTTCACTGCTTAAACCTTCCAGTCATGCAAATAAACCTTAAGGCATAAAAGATGCGGTTTGTCCTTTATATCCCATGTCTGTATGTAAAGATATTGGAAGAGATAAAACCTTTTGAAGAGATGATTTTAGTTTTCTCTATTGTCTTTGAACCACATCAAAATGAAGCGCTGGATTTTACCAGCTGCAAATCAATACTTCCCAGAGGTACTGTGGATCTGGGGAAAAAACATCTTCAAACTATGTATTTGATACTGAACTGTCAACTGCTTGCTTTATCACCATTCTCACAACCCTATTTGTGTGATAACTTCTGTTTGAAAAAAAAATCTCCTGCTGCATCATTATGACTGTTCAATCTGATTTTCAGAAATACTAAACTTTTGACTCTCTTTGCACAAGTTTCAGAGTCCGTATTGCCCAGATCTCAGTTTTTGGTCCTTTGAGGCAACTGCTAAAATTGCATTTTAAACTCTTCCACCATATTAGGCTTGGAACTGTTAAGCCAGCTGAATTTACAAGCAAAAAAAAAAAAATAGTTGTTGAGCTTCAATTGCAATTTCAGTATATCATCTTTAAGATCTGTGTGTATGTGACTTTTTTTACAGTATTATTGAAAAATTCTAATGAATTCCCCTAAATTTGCCTGGTGGAATACAAGAAGATTTTCATATTTACTTAATGGTGATGCAGTAAACAGAAATACACAGTGTTTGCCTCTGAGGGAAGAACAAAAGTTGGAGAACACTACCATTTTTTCTTTGTAAATTAAGTTTAATTACTTAATGAAATGGAGAATTTTACGGTTATTCTCTTTTCTCCTGCTTTTTCAGCAGGAAATTCTGACATGTGACTAGATGTTTGTTTGCTTAAAAAGCTTGTGTGCAAATCCTTGATTCTCAGTAAAATTCACATTCTTGCTCCTGTTCTGTGCAGCTTCTTGACTGCTCTAGTTTAGCCTGATGAGGCTTTTTCAGTAAATTATGGTGTTTCTCCAAACTGCCTCCAAATGACATATTGCTGATAACCATCTTAAAAGTTCACTCTGCCATTTGAAACATAACTTAATACTTTGTATACGCTTAAGTAATGGTCAGTTTAATTTTTTTTCTTCTGTATTTTTTGTGTGTTGATGTTTTAAATTCTAGTACACACTGACAACTTCGTGTGAGGAGGGACATCTTGTAAAATAACAGCTCAATTTTAGAATAAGGTTGTGCAAACCACCAATATTAATCTTCTAGGGACCACCAATATTAATTTTCTAGGGATCCTGCATCTTTACAGTTTTAGAGGGTTCCATTTTTATTGTTTAGAGAGGTTAGTAAAACCCATCTCATCGTTTTGTTTTGTGGTTCCGGTGACAAGATAGATCAGTTCTGGACAGTCTTTTACGACACTTATTGGTGTTTCAAACTTGTGTCTTTGATTTCAAAACTTGTATTATAAATTTTGTATTTGGGTCATAATCTTACAAGATTAGTTTAAAAGGATGGGCAGAGGACTTCTGTATTTATGTGAAAAGAATAACACTGAATATACTACTTAACTAAGTTATAGACAAATGAACAACCATTACCTTGTATGATTGGTAATATACGATGGAAACGAATAATACTGTTGTCAAAATCTTTGTCATCGACCTTAATAAGTTGAATGTTTTTACACCAAAATATACAAATACATCAATCCATTAAATGATATGCAAAACTTTTTAGTTTAAATTCTGACCTGCAGATGACCTCCAAAATAATAAGACTTCAGTGCTTTATCAGAACAGATGTTAAAAGGGCAAGATCCTGAGCTCCATGTATATATGTGTGTGTGTGTAATTAGTTAGAAACTATAGAATGGATTTTAAATGGATTATGTTAATTCTGATCTTGGAGACAGCAGTCAAAAACCTTCCAGATGAACTAACAGTGTTCTGATAAGCTGCTCTGTATAATTTAAATAAAAACCTTTTATACAATTCTGATGCTATTATGGTTTTATTCCCCAGAAGTCTCACCATGTGGTACTCTTGGTCAGTTATTATTTAAAAAAACAAAACCCCCACACATAAAACCCCTGGACTCCTTCTTATCTGCAACATTCCTGCTGCCTTATGTATATTTTATATAAACCAAGTATATAATAAACAAAAGCTCCTAATTTACACTTGAAACCTCTCTATTTGCAGTGTCCTGAAAGCTGTTGTATTCTGGAATAAAAGACAAGATCTTTCCCATCCTCCAGCTATGCTGCATTTGTTAGCTTAGAAATGCCTTGATTTAGAAAATTAAAATTTATTTCAGAATCAACAAGAATCTATTACTATAATATTCATAATTTAGTATTGCTTGTGTACAGAAGGGAAGACAGCTGCTTGAATTGTATTTCCTTTTGAAAGTATTTCTCTATCTACAAAGCAATACCCATGAACAAAAGAATTTTCCAGGTTTTCTTGAACATTCAAAAGCACTTTACTCATATTTAGCTTTTCCTTTTCAAAATGAATGGTAAATATCCAGTACTGATTGTATAGGACTTTTAGGAAGACAAACTAATTGAGGTTATAATATGAAAAGCTAAAAATGGGCTAAAGATACTGCTCTGTATTTGTGGGAAGAAAGGTTTGACACTAAGTTAACTTGATCTGATCTCAAATTTTCTACTTTCCCTGTTCAAGACCAAGATAGAAGGCATCAGTTCATCTTGTTCTGTTCTAATAGACCAAACTAAATATGCTTTTCCAACAGCCTCCTGGTCTGAATGTCTGGTAAGAATACCACATAAAAGAAAGTTACTGTCACATCTAAATTAATTACTGTCCTATTCATCTTTAACCTGTTTCTGTCACCTCTTTAAAACGTTGTTGGCATCGCAGATTTGTTGATCATGTGGTGGTTGTTGCCTTCATAGTTTATGTATCTGTCTCAGAATTTGCCCACTTGTTTTGTTTCATTTTTTCAATAAAGTGAAAAAAAAATTGGAAGCATTCTGCCTTAGGTCCTTATGTGACATTTCAAAATTAAATACAGAAGGATATTGACTTCAGGATCAGGCCTGACTCAGGTCCAAGTCACCTCCATGTGGTATTAATTTCTCTACTGCAGGATGTTCCATGTGGTGTTAGGAGGCTGTCAACAAGAACAGCTAATACCATAGGAGCTTACTTAAAATTTGGACTTGAGTGAAAGTTCACTGATTTTTTTTCCACCTCAGACTACGTAATTGCATTGATGACCTCTTGTTTCTTAGTTTTTCTAAGAATAAAGTAATTTCACTAGATGTATAATGATTGTGTGCATGATATGGATATCCTATACTTGATAAAGTATTGTATTAAAATTTTATAAGAAGCTGCATAATTTTATTTTCATCTCTTTGTAGATACTATTCTGCTTTAAAAACAATGGAACAGCTAGAAAATCTGTATCTTCCTAGAGTTAGCCAATATCGCTTTTGCCAGATAATGATAGAAAATCTTCCAAAGCTGCGTGAAGAAATAAAAGAAATATCCATGTCAGATCTCAAGGATTTCTTAGAGAGTATTCGAAAGCATTCTGACAGGATTGGGGAGACTGCTATGAAGCAGGTAAGCCAACCTAACAGGAGGCGTTCAGTCCTCTTATCTATTGAAAATATCAGTGTCAATATTCTCAGGTTAGCAGAAAGCAGAAAGTATTTGTCTAAGGATTATAGACCTTTGAGTAAAGATGGAGAGCTGTGAAATGCTTGCTAGCATGTCAGGTAGTTTCTTCTCCTGGATATAAAGTTGTCAATTGTAGTAGTCTCTGGATAACAGAGGAAGTAGCATTATGATGACTAGCAGTGAGTGCAGCACAGCTCAGCCCATCACAGACTCATCAAATCAATTGGGCTTGGAAGGGACCTTAAAAGATCAGCCAGCTCCAATCCCCTGCTACAGGCAAGGATATCTCCCACTTAGCCCAGGTTGCTCAAGGCCTCTTCCCATCCAGCCGTGAACACCTCCAGGGAGGGATCACGTGCAGTGGGTGTTTCCAGAACATTCCATGTGCCATGCTGAGTCGGCAGCTTTTGCTCTGGGCTACAGCTCTTCCAGATTTGGACAACATTAAGGTAAAGTTGCCCTGTTTATTGCCACAAAGACTCCATGCTGTTAGGTGACTGTGAATATGGCAGACAACAGCACGACAGCCCAGCCATGCTACTAGTGCAATTTCTTTCCAAAGTTGTGTCTGTATCCTAGACAAGAAAGAGTTTCCCTGGGAAATGAAGGAGAAATACTGTGTATCTCAATTTGCAAAAAAATATTAAATACCTTGAGTAGTCAACTAGACAGTCTGTAACTCAGCAGCTATAACACCAAAAACAAAGAGCAGCGTATCTGACCTGATGGCAAGTATTGAGTAAGACTAAAAAAATTCTTGAGATAACTGCCTAGTTATTTCTAAAGTGTTACAAATAGAGAGCACTGAGGTGAGAGCCAGGAGGAAACCAGGACAAATGGAGCCCTTGCCTATGCTACTTCAAAGCACTGGTACTTGGCAGGCTTTGAACAATTAATGCTTAAAAAAATTATTGAGAGAGCAAGTGAATTTTCATTTGACATTTTGCTGAGCAGAGTTCAGACTGGGTTGCCACTTTGCCATCTACGGTTTTGGTAAAATCACAGAATCATTGAGGCTGGAGAAGACGCTGAGATCATCAAGTCCAGCCCATGACCCAACACTGGCTAAACCAGGCCGCCAAGTGCCACATCCAATCTTTTCTTAAAGACCTCCAGGGATAGTGAATCCACCTCCTTGGATAGTCCATTCCAGTGCCTAATCACCCTTTCTATGAGGAAGTGCTTCGTAATATGCAACTTAAACCTCCCCTGGTACAGCTTCAGACTTGTCTTGTCACTAGTTACCTGGGAGAGGAGCCTGATTTCCTGCCTGCCTACAACTTCCTTTTATGTAATTGTAGAGAGCAATAAAGTCCCCTTTAAGTCTCCTCTTCTTCAGTGTTGATTATTATAGATACACTTAATTGCAAGATTATATTGTGCTAGCTTTCTCTTCAATTGCTTCTAGTAGCAAGAACAATAGTGCATTTAACTTTTGCAGCTGACTAGTCACTGAGGCTGTACTGAAGCAAATAAATAGCTGGAAGCTCTGTGATAGATGTATTTCACTTAAATATTGATTCTCTGGTTGCAATTTATAATCAGTAAAGTTCTATGTTTTGTTTTGGTTAGGTTTTTTTTCCCCTACCATTAGAATTGTATTCTGTGGATTAGGGCAAAATTATGCTGAAATTAACTATCAAACTCATTTATCATCCTAAATCAATTAAAAGCACAATCAGCAGTTTAGACTGGACACTCTTAATTTGCAGTTATATTGTTTTTCGTGTCATAGCACGCACTGATCAGTGATGAAATTTGTCTTGCGTCCTCTTTATTGGTGCTACTCTTAAAACAGGCACAGCAGCAGAAAACTTTTAGTACCACTCTTCAGAAGCAGAACAATTTAAACTATAGTCGGAACGTGCATCTGGGTCGAAGCAGAATTTTGGAATCCAAAAATGAAATGACATTAAAGCGAACGTTTGAAGAAGATGATGAACATGAAGAAGAGGTAACTTTATTCTAAATCACTACACCTTACTTAAAGGGAAGTTTGTAGTTTTATTGAACAAAGCTTGCAATACACTGTCTGTGGAAGATCAACATTAGTTAGGAAGAACCAAAGAGCACCTTCAATGCTGAAGTCTGGATCAGCATTTTAGGGGGAAAAATTACTGCCAAAATATTAGTTGTAGCAATGATACCTTTAACATCTTGTTTGGGGACATTCAATTGGATAGAATTTGTAATTATTCTGGAATTCATTTGCAATTTATGTGATACATTACTTGCCCACTATAAATGATATACAGCCTAGTGGAATATTCTGCAAGTGCTAAAGCAAGATCTTCTGTATTGAAGATTTCAGCTTGTGTTAGAACTCTTTCAGCTATCCAGTACTTAGTATTCATGAAATGAATAAAGCAAAGAGTATTTAGACCTTTAAGTCTGGTGCTCTGAAAACACAATGAAATGAGTCTGTTCTTGTAACACAAATAAAACCTATTAGGGTAGCACAAAGGGAGAGGAGAGTGGAGTTATTATTTTACTCTCTTGTGATAGAACCCATTCATTTTTGGGTTCTTACTAGGTGCACTATTTCTATTGGTAATGTATCACGTTCATCAGATTAGATACTTTTAATGTTTTATATACTTTTCTTTTTCAGGTTTTAACTGCCCAAGATCTTGTAGACTTTTCTCCAGTCTATAGGTGTTTGCACATCTACTCAGTTTTGGTATGTATTAAGGTGATCTCAAAAAGATATTTTCCTTTTTGAATTTGAATGTTCATTTTCATATTTATCATACTTTTAATAGTTGCCAAGTAATCAGACATATTCCTTCTAGTAGTGGTAGTTCCGGATGAACCAGCTAAGACTGGATACTGAGAACATGCCTGCATACTTTATTCTATCTACAAATGAAGGACATGCAGCAGGACATTGATTACAATAAGCATTCTTAAGAATAGGTGTAAAATACACATATCTGCCTCAGCAGCAGTATCAGCACTATGGTGGTTTCCCCAGGTGTTCCATGTTACCCAGATATTTGAGGGGATATGACCAATATTACAAAACATAGGAACATTCAGTATGAATTTTGTGGAAATCAGAATACTAGTGCAAGGGTGTGTTTTATCTTGCCTCTCCTTAGCTTGTTCAGTAAGTGAAAGTTGTTCCTGTATTCTGCTCATTGCTATAGAACATCTCTATAAAATAGGTATTATACCTGAATTGCTGATCTTGACTGCATGAGATAACATGGTCTATAAACAATCTTGTGAGATATTTTACTTATCCATTTTTATGTGGATTTGGGAAGAAGAGTTACACTTTTTTATTTGATAAGCCTGTGTCAGGACCGAGTAGAGCTTTGACATTTGAAGTAGAATTCAGTATTGCCTTCGTGCATCTGAAAACTACATCAGACATTTCAGCTGGAGGTGAATGGTTAATATGTCTGATCAGTACGTGTTAATATGAAGTAGAACACAGTGCATAAAGTTCTGTGGCAGCAGAAGGTGTTCTAGTAAAATTCTATGTCAGTTTCAAGGGGATTTATTTGTTTTTAGGCCAAGTCTCTTTCACTTCTAGATTTCATTAGGTTAGCAATATTTCTAACTATGATGAAATATCATTATGGAGTTAATAAATTTAAACTTTCTTTGTTGTATCTTATAAAGGAGTTAGTTAAGTAATACTGGCTTTGTAACACACAATCTTTGTCATAATTTGAAGATTTTTTTCTTTTGAAGCCTAAGTAATGGAATTCTGAATAGCACTGGCCTGATAAGAAGCTCATGAAGTTAAAACAAACCTTAAAAATGCTAAGCTACTTTATTCTGCTTGCATGCAGATTGCATTGCGTTCAGTAGGTAGATGAGTCAATGTAGCACTGATTTCAAATGGACAGATGGTTTCTACTGAATGATCATCTAAATGAGATGAATAGGATGCCACTTGAATTCCTCACAGTTTAATTACTAGGCACAGAGGGTATTGTATTTTTGCAGACCATGATGTGGGAAAAGTCCAAATCCACAGTCATTATATTTTTGAATTCCTAGGAGAATAAGCAAATATTGAATAAAATTTCATGTGTTTTTTAACTCAGGCAAAGCTAGTGCAGTCAGTATTCAGATTTATCATATATCACAAAAACATGTTTGTAACTTAACTCTATAATGCAGTTAGTTTATAAATAACCTAGAGAAAATTAGTTTCAGTCATAGACTAATAGGTAATGCATCCTGTCTATAAATATTAATATACTCTGAAAACCATGGATTAAACACATAAATATGGCTTCAAAGACATAATATTGTTTGACAAAATGTAGACACATGAACAAAATTTTTATTTACAGTATATTCTGTAGGCTACTTTAAAAAAGTAATTTCTGCATATTTCTTACATGCAAAACTTTGCTGATGTCAGCTAGAGGACTACATGTGGAATAAAAAGTATGTGGTTTAGTTTAAGAGATTTCTGTCATTAATTTAAGAAATGTTTGTTTCATACTGAAACAATATTCCTGTTTTAACTACTTCTGTCTTGTTTCAGGGTGATGGAGAAATATTTGAAAATTACTACAGAAAACAAAGAAGGAAACAAGCAAGATTAGTTCTGCAGCCACAATCAAGCATGGTAACCAATAGTTCTGGTTTTGTATTACTTGGGTTGTGGCTGATACTGGTGTTTTTATTCCTAAACTTGTTTTCTTTTTTCACTGCAAGCATGAAACAGTAGAAGGCTATAGAAGATACTTCAGTCAAATTGTAGGGTAAGTTTTCTAAGCAAGAATTTATTTCAGTTTTACTATATTGATTCTTGGTGTTATTCTGTGGCCCAAAATCTTTCTTCTACAAGATTCAGTTTCTGCACAAATCATGTGACTGGTTGTTGCTGGATCTGAGTGGGGAAGAGTATTCAGATCCTAGCAGTACAGTGCCCCACACAGACTCTCCAGCAGCCTGGGCTCCAGCCATCGTGAAATAAACTGTTCATATTTTAGCTTTATGCTGGGTAAAACAACAGCAAACTTACCATAGTCTCACCGCATGAGTGGAAAAGAGTTTGACTGTGCTTGTGTGTGAAAGGGTAGAATTTCCTTTTATATTAGAAAGGAACTTAATAATCTAAATATTACTTTCTTTTTAGCTTCTTTGTAGTAGAAGACCACATTTTACATGTAACCCAGGGACTGGTAACTAGAACATATACCGATGAACTGTGGAACATGGCCCTTTCCAAGATCATTGCTGTTCTTAGAACACATTCAGTAAGTCAGAAGTTTTACTAGTATTGCAGTTTAAGTCCTCTGACTTCAGAACTCTGAGTATTTGGATCTGGGATATTAACAAAGTGAAAAATTAACCTCTCTCATGTTTTCTTTTCCTTGTGATTAAAAATTGCTTAGATTTGGGAGGCAGCCTGCCAAGCTTTTGTTTTTCCCAACAGTATTAGGCTGTGATCCTCAGCCATGGGCTATTTGCATAATCCTCCTCTGATTTACAACTCACTGGGTCTTCCAAACCTTCTCTTAGTCCAGCAGTTTAGAATATGCAGAGTTAATCTGCTGTTATTATTGCAATCCTTCCTCATTAGTCTCAACTGACCTCTTCATTAGATCAGATTGAATAGTTCAGCACTGAAAGTACCACCAGGAAATAGTTCCTAGTTATCATTCCAAATGCAGTGTTTCCAAAATAAACACCAGCAAAACCCTTGGAGCTATCTCTTCAAAACCGTAGTAGTAATATGTTAGGGCTGAAGTAAATGTATAGAAAAAATCTGTATCAGTTGAGTATTTCTATATATTCAAAGTGTGTCTCCTAAAGTTGCATTTCTGACTTAGTTGCAATGATGCTAAATAGCTGCATTCTATTTCTCATCCCTAGTGAAAGCCAACAGAACACTGTTGTTCATGCAGTCTGACTGATAGTAAATTGCTTCAGAGTTTATTATTAGTATAACTTTTACTATCAGGCAAAAATAAAATGTTATCTTTTGCTTTTTAATGTTTACTAGAAGCAGATCCTTTATGAATGTTATTTTTATTGCAACTGATCTTTAATTCAAAGAATAATTTGTGTTTTGTATATACTAAGGAAAAAAGTTCAGGTCTCAACTGTCGTTTTATCATTGGACCTTTGCTGATACATGAGATGTTACATTTTTTAAACTAAACACTTTGTAATTGTCTGCATATGGATGTATATATCTACATAAGAATGTGGTAATTTAAGGAGTAAAAATAATAGTGTTTAAAGAACTCTTCAGTGTCTTGTCATGGAGCTGATTGCTATTTCTTCTCCAATTGCATCACTTCTGTGAAAATCCATTCTATCAAAATCTATTTCTAAGATCATCCTAGCACAGACTAATACTTAGTAAGTGTATGTTTTCTTATGAGGTATTGTGACCCAAACTCTTATTTTATTAAAGCATGTCAAGAGCAAATATTAAAGTGAATCAGGGTATATAGTCTCTAACCAATTCTATGATCTTATCATGCCTTAAAATAATGTAAATATATAAAAAAAGAAAATCCAACACTGCAAATAGTGAGGCAGAGGTGAAAGCCTTAGTTGTAAAAGTCCATACTTCTAACAATCTGACATTTAGTAGAGTAAATAATTTAGTGTCTTGACTTTTTACCATCAGATTTGTATTTTGAACATACTTAGAAAATAATTGATATTGTTTTCTCTGTACAACTTGGAAACTGCCTGAGGTGGCATAGTTAGCACTTGTTAAATCTCTGCTTAGCATCCAGAAGAGCATCCTAGGAAACCTCTCCAGTGTTGATTTCACAAAGCATTTTGATGTGTGCTTATGTTTCAATGAAATAAATATATTTTTCTGATGTTGAATCCCACTACAATGTACTGATATTTATTGAATCTCATTATTTATATATTACTCATAGCTCATTCAAAAATTTAAGAAATACTTAAGTACTTAAGTGACTGGACTAAGTGAAGATCAGTGAGGCTAAGTTGTTGTTTAGTAGTGAGGTGAAGTAATGACGCTGGAGAGTTTCACCTTTTGTGCTAATATTCTTTGAAAATGTATCTCTCATATTTTAAATACTTTAAACAAACCCAGAATTTCTTACTTTCAGTCGTATTGCAGCGATCCCGACCTTGTTCTGGAACTGAAGAATCTCATTGTAGTATTTGCTGATACTTTGCAGGTACATACTCTATTAGTAGTTTAACTGAAATTCCTAGAGTCTTTTTTTCCTTTAGGTGCAGAAATGCAATGTTTTGGGTTTTCTTATATATGAATCGAGAACAAAATTACACCAAAAAATTATTTAATATGTGTGTGTGTATGTCTTGTGTTGGTTCCTCCTTTTCGGTACTATCAACTTAATGTATGCATTCTGGGCTGTCCAGATATCCTACAGCTAAGAGGAAGTTCTTCACAGAGAGACTGATTTGCCATTGGAGTGGGCTGCTCAGGGAGGTGGTGGAGTCACTGTCCCTCGAGGTGTTCAAGAAAAGCCTGGATGGGGCACTAAGTGCCATGATCTAGTTGACTGGCTAGGGCTGGGTGCTAGGTTGGACTGGATTATCTTGGAGGTCTCTTCCAACCTGGTTGATTCTATTCTATTCTATCTGTCCAAAATTAATATTATCTTTGTATATGTTTTTTTTCTCTTATAAATGCCTTCTGAAGCAGGAATATCACACACAGTATCACAGTATTATCAGGGTTGCAAGAGACCTCACAGATCATCAAGTCCAACCCTTTACCACAGAGCTCAAGGCTAGACCATGGCACCAAGTGCCACGTCCAATCCTGCCTTGAACAGCTCCAGGGACGGCAACTCCACCACCTCCCCAGGCAGCCCATTCCAGTGTCCAATGACTCTCTCAGTGAAGAACTTTCTCCTCACCTCGAGCTTAAATCTCCCCTGGCGCAGCCTGAGGCTGTGTCCTCTCGTTCTGGCGCTGGCCACCAATTCCAGTTGTCATTAGCTCTCTAGCTGAAAGGTCAAGTGGATGTTGTTGGCGACTATTCTTGCAACGTTTAACAAACTGATAAAAAAGATTAGTTATAGGAGTAAACCACAAGTTAAAATATTATAGAGAGATGGAACAGATTTCTTACTGAAAACTAAAATCATAGGGTAAAACATTTGATAAGAATTTAATGTGCAATTTTTAAATTGTGATGTGTTTAAAGTAGTGTAGTTGTTTTCATTGGTTTACAAGATGGAATAACAGGACTCAACTCAGAGTTCTGAACTGATGTGTACTAGTTTTTGAGTTAACCACTCTTTTACTTTTTATATCTTAGGGCTATGGTTTTCCTGTGAACCGACTATTTGATCTTTTATTTGAGATAAGAGACCAATACAATGAAACACTTCTTAAAAAGTGGTCTGGATTGTTCAGGTTAGTATTTCAAAATAATTGTGCCTTTTGTATTGCAGCTATCACTTTTTTTTTTTTTTTCTAACTTCAGGGTTTTTTGATAGAGCTGTAGTTCTGGAAGAATTTATTAACTCTGCATTGTGTGTGAATTTCTGCTAGGGCTTGTTAAATGCAACTAATGTTTAGGAAGAGAGCCATCCAGTACTGCTTCTGTATTTAATGGGGGAAAGGAAATTCCCCAAAGGGACATTACAGGAGAAACACACAGGAAAGAAGCATCTGTTTTCCTTCATTAGGATCTTAATAATTCTAGGCTATTGCAACAGGGGTTTAGGTTTCTAATTTAGCTTATCTTAATGTTTACATTTGGCTAATATGTGTATTTCCCTGATAGACCACTGGCATTGCCAGTTCTTCATGTTTTTTTAATGTAGGTTGGTTTCCACTTATTCCTTGGAATCATTGGATTAAATTGTAAGCCAAAGAATACAGCAGCCTCAGACTGTACTCCAAAACCTGTCTGCAGACAAAGTGTGATGTCTAAATGTGCAGAGATTTTTTTTTTACAATAAAACACATTATATTGTATAGCAGAGAATTTGTGTACTGCAGAGGACTGAAGATTCTCAAGCTTTCTAGACTTTTAGTATAGGCATTTGGCTAGCAGAAAGGTCCAGAGAGTATTTAGATAACCCTGTGATCATATGCCTATTTGAAATCCTGTGAATCTTTTCTATTGACTATATGTAGCTGTACCTGAGACACTCTATCTGCTTTATGATAGGCGAAGTGTAGGCTAACATAATTAATAAGGACCCTATGGTTTACACTGGAGTAGTTGATCTTAAGTTTGTTTGCTGTATTGTGCTTTGAGTCATGCATATCAAAATGTTTTCAGCTTTTTTTTTCCTCTTATTAGGTACAGTAAAAGGCATATACAGGATACTTTCAAATTAATCTAAACAACATGTTGTTGTCTGAAATTATGATGATTGCAGCTCATAACCTTTCAAAGCTGCATACCTAAATGTGGTAGTAAAATTCTATTAATTTATGTGTTTTGACACTGGAGAATACCATAACTAAGTTATGTGTCTTGTATTTTTTTCCACTTTGCTAATTAATTCACCAGGGATATTTTTGAAGCAGACAACTACAGCCCTATTCCTGTAGCAAATGAAGAAGAGTATAAAATAATTATAAGCAAATTTCCTTTTCAAGATCCAGAGCTTGATAAGGTAAGGAAAAGTTTTGTTATTAAAGTCTGTGAGAATTCAATTTTGTGCTAGTTTGAGACTAGCTGGAATATTTTGGTCAGAAGAATTAGATTATAGGCTGCAAAAAGGAAACAGTGGTGATTTACTTCACTCATAGTCTTGCTGAGATGTATGAAAACAAGACCATAAATATAGATAACACAGTCGCTGTGTGTCTCTGGGTGCCTGTACTTTTCTCCCTGGCTTGCTTTCTGTGTAACTAATCCTTCTGCTTTAACTAACCCCCCTGGCCGATCCTCCAAACTCACCTTGCACATAAGGCAAAGTCTGGGATAAGGTAGAGGGGTGGAAAGAAGGTGGAAGGGTGGTTGGGAGCCCCTCCTGGGGCCTCTGGTTTCTGAGAGGGGTGTTGTGTTTCTGTATTACTTTTTAACTTGTACATTTCTATATATAGCTGTATATATTATAATACTGTATATTGTGGTAAGCTGTAAATATAGCTTCGTTTCCTTAACTTCCAGCTCAACTGAGTCTAGTCTGGGTGATTTCTTAAGAGCTGGGGGGGTGGATAACACTCAAACAGTCACACCAATTACAGACACTTGGTACATTAGTGATTTTTATAATTAAAAAGCAATTAAAATTTGTAAAGCTATATAGATTAAGAGACTAAATCACCTTCTTTGTGTGCAATTATCTAGTCACATGTAAATGTGTGAAAATTAAAGCTTTAGTCATTTGCTCTAATGTTGGAGTGAATAATGAAACCCATTGTTTTGTAAACAAATTAATACTACAATTTAATTGATATACTCTTTATGTAATTATAAACCAGTCTGTCTTTAGTTAAATTTTGTTGCAAGTTACTTGGTTTAGTGACTCTTAGTATAACATGTGCTGCAATATTGCAAAGCTACATGTAAAACAGGAATCAGAGGCCACAACTTCACTTTTTAAATTATTTGTTTGTACATGTGAGAAAAGCTAAAGGTGAAAAGATTGTAACTAATTCTGCTGTACTAGCATTCCAGTAGGGTATTCTTTCCCAGCCTCACCCATTCTTTCATTACAAACTCCTTTCCTAGAAAGCTGCTTAATGCTCTGCCATTCAGATAGGGTTCTGGTAGTACTTAGGAATATTGATAAAGAAACAACATGATGGAGTCTGTAAAGGAGAACTAAATCTAAGAACCACATGATAGTGAAAGTAACTGCTGTAGAGGGAAGCTGGTTTGTACATGATCCATTGCTACAGATATCTGCAAAAGTAAAAAGATACTCTAATTCTATGATTCAGCAGGGATTTACCAGGCAAATATAACAGCTGCATGTCATTAATACAGCACTGCAGTGAAGATGAAAAAATTAAGGTAGGTTTTATGATAATTTTTGACCACAACTCCAGGGTGTTTTCTGGATGCTTTCCTCCATCAAGTTCACTTGTTTAGCCATTATAATACTAAAATAAGATAAATAGAATGGAAATCCCTCAGAGTGTTGGAAGTGTACCCTAAATACTATTTAGTATGACACATTTTGCTTATAAATTGCAGAAATTTTTAACCTGCACTGACTGTTTTATCTGCTGGCCTCTCTCACTCTCTGTTTGATGTATTAGCATGCACGCATGGACATTACTTCTGTGGGCATGTGTAGTTACATATATGTTTGATTAATGCAAAGCTTTGGCTCTTATTTCTCTAGTAGGAAAATCTATTCTCTCTATCCAACAATTTTCATTTTGGTTTGTAACACAGAGAAGGATTTCTGTTTGGTAGTGAGCAGCACTTTTTGTAGGTGTTTTAGGGATAGAATTTCATTGATGCTTAATTTTTGGGCTGGTGAACTTGAAAGTAAGACTGGGAATTGGGTTAGATTCTGTTCCCACCTCTGTTGTCAACTAGCTGTGTGGTGCTAGTAAGTCACTTCACATCTCTCTGTCCTCGTTAATTCATCTGTAAAGTATGAGGTTTTTCCCTTGTGTCCTAGCAATTTTTGAAGCAGTTCAGTTGACTTCAATGAGATTTGGCAAAGGGGCAGAAGTCTCAAAGATCATTGAGTCTCTGAAAGGTTTGGCAGCTCGGCAGTGAAGCAGGGAAGAAAGAATCATTAAGTATCCACATTGCAAGAAAGACTCCACTGTTACCTTATATGTTACTAGATAGCAGGGAGTCCACCTGAAGGGGAAATTTCGTGAATGCTCCAACCTCACTTCCTCCATCCTTACTTCCATTGGTTGCTCTTTATAATCTTGGGCTGTAAGTCACTGGGAGGTCTTATTGAGCGGGTTAGTTTAATCTACATTTTGATGTTTAAAAAACTGAAAAGTGTAAATTCAGGGTACTCACTGAGGTAGCCTATGTAGTTGATAGAGAGGAACTGACACCCCAGAGGGTCTATTTGATACATCTCTGATGCCTTGTACAGATTAAGGAGAATTTAATTTTTGAATGTCTGTTTCTCTGTATTTAATATTGAAAAAGAGATGAATGTGAATGAGTGGTAGTTTAGGATGAATTACCTCACATTTTACAAGTACAGTTTATCACAGAGTTGATTGCATCAGCAGAATTATGACCAGAACCTGATAGGTATTTGACATAACAAATCTGACTGGATCAAACAATCTTGTCTGCAATCTACTGCTTAGATTGAATGTGACAAACTATCAAAGTTTGATTATGTGATCTAATTTTACTCCCTTTCTGTATTCAGATGTGAAACCATTGATAGTAATTCTGTTGCCTGTTTTTTTAGCTGCCTGCTGTAATAATCAGACAGAAAGTGTTGTACCTTCCTGCAGTGGCCAGGCACTGTGGATGGTAAAGAATTGATTCTCTTAAATCACTGAATACGTAAAACTCAAGCCTTCTTGAAAGACTATTGTAATTTTCAGATATAGTTGTATGTAATAACAAATGTTTTATCTATAAAAAATTATTATTTAAATCAGATGAACACATTTAAAGTAAATTCTATTTGGTAAGAAAATGTTTGCTACCATTGAATGACATGAAAATCTAGCACTTATTCCACTTATTTATCACACCGCCTGATTAAAAAGTAAGAGATACAATGAGGAGAATGCCAAGGTAGTCTCTTTTGGCTTGTTTTTTTAATATACAAATGTTGAGCTGCTGTTGATTAATGCTTTTTTACAAAAAAAGAATTACAGCCTCCAGGGATTGTAGAAGTTGTCAATTATTTTTTCTCGTGCATTAGTGATAGAGTTAACAGAAGAGTAGTTGTTTTGCAGATTTCATAAAGTATGTATTCAGAACAGAATACATACTTCAATTGGTTTGGTTTTGTCTTTCTAAATAGAATAGCAGCTTTAAAGTTGAAGTAAGAAACATGACAGTTTTCTTGCAGTCTGTTACTATTTCCCACATATTAAACCAAATTGTTGCAAAGAATTCAAACTGGTTTTTTGTATAGTGAATCATCAAAAGAAAGTGATGTGAAAGTAAATATACATGCCTGAATGTTCTCAAGATGCTTTGAAAATCCCAGATGTGTTGAACTTCTCAAATATTTTAAAAATATTTTTTCAATACTTTCTTAGACAAAAAATGTTTGCATCCCACTTTTTTTTTTCCCCACTTGGATTAAAAACTGTTTGAAACCTGCTTTTTATGTGATTGTGAGTTGCTTTCTACAGAAGGATCTTAAATTACATAAACTATACGAACTTTATTGTAATTTAAATAAGTGGTACTTGTAGAGAGTGATGAGGTCTCCCCTCAGCCTCTTTTTATGCAGGCTAAACAAGTCCAGTTCCCCCAGCTGCTCCTCAAAAGACTTGTGCTCTAGAGCCCTTGCCAATTCTATTGCCATTCTCTCCAGTTCCTCGATGTCCTCCTTGTACTGAGGTGCTATGAAGCTTTATATCAAGCTAAATAGTTTATAAGCTATTTAAACAGATGTAGAAGTCAGCTCAACACTTAGCAGTCTGTATTTGATGAAAGACAGCAAAGGTTAAGATATTGATAGTCTTAAGTGGCTTTCTAATTCTTGCATTTAATACCAAGCTCTCCTTAGAATCAATTTCAAGTGTAAGGTAGCATTATCTTTTATTTCCACAGCAATCCTTTCCAAAGAAGCTTCCAATGTCTCAGTCAGTGCCCCAGATTTATATCCAGGTTAAGGAATTTATTTATGCGAGTCTTAAGTTTTCAGAGTCACTTCACCGCAGGTAAGTGACAGGAATGTGACTATAAGGTAACCTGTGACTTCCATGTACCCTAAATAGTAACTTGAAAATGTGTTTTCTTGTATACTTGATAGCTGTTCTTGTTTAGTAATGTACATTTAATTTGCATATACAATTCCTTGTATTTAACCTAAGATGCCCAATGCTACAGTATATATTTCATATTGTATACAATATGTATGTGTCTATATTGGCAGCTTGGCATGGTAAGCAGTCTAAACCACTACTGGTTTGTTGGTTGGTTGTATTTTGTTGTTTGTTTTGTTTGTTTTGTTTTGTTTTTTTTAACAATATTGACTGGTTTGAATTACCTAGAGCTTTTATTTATTTAGCAAAACATGTAGGATTCAAAAAACATATATTTATGCTGACCATTTCAGAAATAATGGTGCAGCATTCGTGGTTACTTCAGTCTTTCCCTTCTGAGTGGTTTGAGTTTCCTTAGCAGTGATTTCTCCTGCAACAAAGCTTGCCGTCTGCATTCTTATTCCCATTTACATCCCACCTTTTTCTGAGGGAAAACACGATTCTCTCATTTGCTTTCCCCTTGTGGCCTTCAAAAGCTTAGTTTTAATTACATAAAATAACATAGATCTGAAGTCTGGAAGTTATTTGTAGCTGGTCCCCCATTTCTGCACTGTAAATGACTCGCTTTCACACATTCTTAATTGATACTGTTTATAATTTACACGTACTAATGAGTGCATGTTGACCTCCTTAGTAACTCATTAAATGCCACAAATTACTCTTTCCAAACTGCTGTGCAAATAAACATGTCCAGAATCTAAAAATAACAGGTTTTGCATGGGGTTTGAAATTCAGTTAATGGATAATTTAGTAATTGAAAGAGGTGTTCTCTGTCTTAGATCACAGAAGACTTGGTGCAACCAGAATGGACACAGGGAATTCTTAACATGTAAAGTTAATTTTGTAGGGAAAAAAGAAAAATATTAAATGTTGCAGTATTGAAGTATTATTGTTGTTGTCATGTACAGCATAGTTATAAAAGAGAAACTCTTTTTTCAGCTCAACAGAAATAGATGATATGCTCAGAAAATCGACGAATTTGCTGCTTACAAGAACTCTAAGTAGTTGTTTACAGAACCTAATTAAAAAACCTCATATAGGTTTAACAGAGGTAAGTTTTAAAACACATCATCAAAACTGTGGTTTTAAAAACAATCTGTGTTAAAACTATTCTTGTAAATGTAGGTATACTGCTATTGAGATGTATGTAAGGAAAACAAGTAGTATTTGCTTCAAAATTGAAAGTTTAAGCATGCATAAGGTTACATTTAGAAGAGTAAACATCTGTTACACAAATAATAACGGTATAGTGTTAGGTCTAGGTGGAGTTTGTTTACACATGGATGCCTTTTGAGAGAGACACGACAAGGAAAGAGTTCTGTGTCTTGTATGATAAATAGAAGCTTGCAAGAAATAATCCAAAAGCTCTTACATCTTTGGTTGCATACAGGACATGGTTTAAAATATTTTAGTAGGTTTGTGCACGTAGTTCTTCAGCAGGACTCTTGATTTGATTTATTGGACAGAGGAAGAGAAGGTGAGACAATGAATCACTCTGAACATTCAGTGCAGGTACCTGCAATGTTAGTAGATGGCAAGTATCTACTGAAATGTGCTGAGAAGGCCTGAAACTGTTGGCATTAAAGCAGTGCTGTTATGTTGAATGTTATTTTTAAACTGCAACAATCTTTGGTATAACTGAAACCAAGAAGAAGATGAGGCAAGAGCCTTATGAATCATATATGCCTCATTAGTTAGACAAGCCATATAATTTGTCTAAGATGTTTTCTTCACTTTTGAAACTGGTACATGAATGTTTTCAAGGATAGGAAAATTAATTCACAAGTATTATTTTTTGAGCTGTTTCATTATCAAGTCAATGTTTCATGAAAAAAATGTTAAGAAGAGAAAACTTTCTTTACCAAACATTACGTTATACATTAGTATAAACATTACGTTATATACATTAATGTTCACTAAACCAGCATGCAGTGGGAAGATGTAATATATTTCAGTGGCTGTACACTGTATGTTGTCTAATTTGTGAACTGAATGCAAATGCAGGTCCTGCTTTTAAAAACTTTTATATCATGTATGATCAGGATGTTACTAGTCTTGGGAGGGAAAGGAGTTGTTTTTAAAACTTCCTAACCTCACATTCATCATTCAGGTGGCCAAGAGAGCCAATGGCATCCTGGCCTGCATCAGGAATGGTGTGGTCAGCCGGAGCAGGGAGGTCATTCTGCCCCTGTACTCTGCACTGGTTAGACCACACCTTGAGTACTGTGCTCAGTTCTGGGCCCCTCAGTTTAGGAGGGACATTGAGATGCTTGAGCGTGTCCAGAGAAGGGCGACGAGGCTCAGGAGAGGCCTTGAGCACAAGCCCTACGAGGAGAGGCTGAGGGAGCTGGGATTGGTTAGCCTGGAGAAGAGGAGGCTCAGGGGTGACCTTATTGCTGTCTACAACTACCTGAGGGGAGGTTGTAGCCAGGAGGAGGTTGCTCTCTTCTCTCAGGTGGCCAGCACCAGAACGAGAGGACACAGCCTCAGGCTGTGCCAGGGGAGATTTAGGCTGGAGGTGAGGAGAAAGTTCTTCCCTGAGAGAGTCATTGGACACTGGAATGGGCTGCCCGGGGAGGTGGTGGAGTCGCAGTCCCTGGAGCTATTCATGGCAGGATTGGACGTGGCACTTGGTGCCATGGTCTAGCCTTGAGCTCTGTGGTAACAGGTTAGACTTGATGATCTATGAGGTCTCTTCCAACCTTGGTGATACTGTGTGATACTGTGTGATTCTGCAGACAATAATGTGACCTTTTTTAATGGCTTTTTTTTTTCAGTAGCATGTTCTTTTTTGAGACATATTGTTATGGTACAAAGTAGTGATTTTGGTTTAGTATTTTCCTTTATTTTCCATTTTAAAATTCTAGAATTACTATTAGATTTATTTCACTGAGTAGGTGTCTGCAGTCTTAATTTTTAATATGGCATAATTTATGTGTAAGCCATAGTATTATTTCTTAGTGGTACTTGAAACCTGGTGGTAACCTGAAATACTGTAATTAATTCTGGTAACATTGTTTTCAAAAGAAGTAACCATTTACAAAATCAAATTACAATTGGTGAATCAAAAAAGGATTTTTACAAAGATGTTTTGTGTCTTGTAGCTTGTTCAAATCATCATAAACACAACACACCTGGAACAAGCCTGTAAATACCTTGAGGATTTTATATCCAACATTACAAATATTTCACAAGTGACTGTTCACACTGCAAGACTTTATGGACTTTCTACATTTAAGGTATGGTATATTTAATCTGGTATATGATTATGTCTGCAAAGTGACATAAAAATCACTATAAGTGAAGCATTTTAAAACAAAAGGATGTGGGGGTGAAGCTGCACACTTTTTAGTTGTTGACTCTAAACCATTTCTTGACTGTTAAGAATTCAGTTGTAACACTGAGCAGCTAAACACTGGGGTTTATGTTATTAATATGACCTGAAATGTGTCAGTACATGAGAAACATCAATGGTTCCTTTCAGATCTGTTATTAAGTTACAAAATGACAAACTAAGCTTAACTGCACCAGGAGCTTTCAGTAGATTAAGTTGCAGTTTATGTAATGTCTCCACTTTCTGAATGGAATCAAGCAAAACAGCTAGTTTAATTTTAAATATTTAATTATATTTTAGCTCGTTTTATTCTATAATTGGAGTGTTTTGTGGTGTATTTTCAAATTATGTAATTTAGTAGTACAAAAGCAGTATTAAGAATGTGCTACAAAGCATAAATTATTCAATTATCTTTTTAGAATTCCTATTTTATTTGCATGTCCTTTATAGACAAAATAATGCTTGGCAAAATGATCACTGTGAACTTCACTGCTTTAATGTGTGGCATCTGCTTATCTACAGAAGGTGTATTTTCTCTTACATTTTTTGATAAGATAAAGTGAGTCATAGGTGATGCATACTCAGCACGGACAACTGTAATTCCGATAGTTAGCATGGCAACAATTGTAGTGTGAGCATTAAAAAAAGAATAAAATGTAAAATGTTTTGCTTCCAGGTGGCTCCTCACCTCTTTAGCAGACAAAATTCTCCTAGTTGTTCTTGCATTTGTCTGCACAAAAAATTCTGAAGGATTTTGTATAGAAGAAACTAAAGCAAATGAACCAAGTGACCTGTGTAGATAGTCACATCTGATATCCTTGGCAGAGCAGAAACCATGCTGTCATCTGTGAGGTCTCTCTACACAATTTACTCAATGGACCTTAGTCCTTTTTCAGTTTTAAAGCTGTAAAAATGTGCTGTTAAGGAGAAACCTGCACATAAAACTGCAGTTGCTGAAAACAACGCAACTTACACATGTAATTTCAGGTAATTTAAGATTTATCCCTAAATTACAGTAGTCAAAATTCTAATACTTCAGGCTGTATTATGTATGATGACCTTACTAAGCTGTAAAACAAGGTCCCAGCAGCTGGACTGGCTATGCTGAGTGAAAAGATGATTTAGTCTCAGGCCTCTGAATGGTCCTACATCAGAAACCTTCCTGTGCTGTGGCACAGGGCACATGTGGAGAGGTACTTGGAGGTCCTTCATCTCTGGTGGTGGGGGTTTAGTGTCAGGTACTTCTTGAAAGCACCAGATGGTTGTTTTACACCAAAGAACTCAGTTTTGCTATTCATATACATAAAATCTGGCAAAAAAATGTTTCATTGCTCGAATCTGGCTGAGTAGCTACTTTGATTCAGAATAAAAGCAAATATGTGTACTTGGGAGGGGCGTGTACTTTGGGATTTATTTTCTGAAGAGGACATTCTTGCAGAAGAATAATCTTCTATAGGTTATCTTGGGCTGTTAATTCAGCCAGTACATTGCCACCTTATTTTCTCAGTTGCGGAAGTGTTTGAAAGAGAAACAAAACATGAAGTCATCAGAGATTCCAAAGCAGCCACAGCTTGAAGTTTAGGTATTTGGTGTTTTTTTTTTCAGAGTACACTGAAAGAAGAGAGGGTGATTTCTTGTATTTATAGGATAAAGACAGTTAATCCTATTGAGACTTTTCTGTGCTCCATTTTTTCTTTTGATGCAATGTGTACTACAATCATATCCCCTCTGGCATAGATGTTAAAAGGCGGATGTGAGGTGTAATAAGACATCTTCATTGCAAAACACTTCTTATTTCCAGTCAATTGCCAACAATTTTCCCATTAAATGTAATTTGTTTTCCTAAGAATTTAATGAGTAAAGGTGAGACAGAAAGCTTCTGTCCTAGCAACTGCAGTTATATTGCCCTACAAGTTGTTTTACTATTTTGTCCTGTTGCTTAAGATCTAGGCTACCTGGATTACTTGTTGTGTACAAATAGTGCATGTGTGTGTTTCAATCTGCATATCTGTAGATTTTTTTGCATGAGGTCAATCCACAATCTTTATAACATTCAAACAAAACACTTAATGCAGGCATAGTTTTTGATTTCATTAACAGTCAGCTGTTCTTTACCCTGTACTTTAATTTAATTAATGCAAATGAAAGTTTGAATTATATTTTGTGCTGATTGCTTAGGCTGTAAGTTATGTTTAGGTATCATATAAACTATCTAAGTTCTATTAGAGGGAATCACAGAATATTATATCTGTGTTTAATGGGCTTATTATCTATGTATTTTGAAAAATACAGAATGAACACTGACAAACATGTAAGAATTTTTATTGGTTTTAATTGAAAATTATTTCTCTCCTGTTTCTTTCCCTGGAGAACTTGTTAGCACAACATCCTCCACTTATAGTAGAAAATTCTTTTCTCGTTAATCCTTCTTTTTTTCCCCCTCTGTATTGTAATGAAAAACTGCTTGCAGGCCCCAAACTAGGCCCTCGCAGAGTTTGGTATGTTCTGCTGTTATTAAATCCATCTCCTGGTGGCAAATCATGTCACCTACATCCTTTCTGAATGGTCAAAGATTGCCTTTTATTTGTAGCATTGATGACACTTACATTCCATAACATGATCTTACAAGTACATCTAGACTGTATTTTTTAACAGAAGCCTTCTGTCCTATCCCGTGGCTACGATTTTAGAGGGCTGCTTTTCTCATTTTATTTTTGTACACAAGATGAGCTTCAAACTTTCCATGGGTGCAAATTAGAAAAGAACAAAGCAGCAAAACTTGATTTGTTTTAACATATTAAAAATTGTGCTGCTTTCAGTATTTGTTAGTCATGTTTTCCAGCTTGTGGTGACTATTGTTTTCCTTTGTTTAAATCAGCAGCTGCACTAAACATAAACACATCTACCTGACAGAAGGTTTTGGGCCCAGAGTCTCAGCATTAAGCTGCATGATGCCTGTTGAAGAGTGAGATCCACAGCATCAAATTCTGTGTAGGGCTTCAGGACATCCTCTAAGAGGAAGGAGTTTTCCCCTTTCAATTTATAATAGGGGAAAATCTGACGAACTTTCAAAAGGTTTTGATACAATCCTCTTGTCAGGTTAAAGAAGAGATGGAATTAATTAATCTACCTCTAGGAGCCATCCCAAATCTGAGTATTACTAACTCACACTTTCTTGACTTGTTATGGGATTCACAGTGCTGGCTTTTAGGTTTGCAATCCAGTTGCTTAGCTCTTCATTGTTTTCTTGGGGAGTAAAGTAACATGCCTTGTTTAAAGAACTGGCAGCATACTGCTCCAATTGTAAACCAATAACCAAAGCAAAATAAGAGGTAGCCAAAACCAGGCTTCCAAAACAAGAAATTAAGGACTACTCTTGTCCTTGCCAGTATATGATTTTGACTGGTAAGGATGTTACAACTATTCCATAAGTGATGTAATTTTAAATAAAAATCTCCCAACAAACCCAAATAAACAAAATCATCTAAGCAATTGCATTAAAACTAAGCAGATATTTGCAAGTCTCATTATTATAGATGGTTAAAACTGGGGCATGACTGTTAATTAGAAACTTTAAATATAAACTTGACTTCAACTGATGTTTTATAGTCATAACCATCTACAGAATAGTGGATGTCAGCATATTCCTTTATTTGACATGTTAACAGATTGTCAAATTCTTGTGTGTTGGATTGGGAGAGCTGTTCTGTAAAGGCTTTTACAAGTTGATTTGGTGTAAAAATGCTGGTTTTAGGCTATCGTATTTTGATATTTGTACGTGACAGGGCCACATGCTTTCTTGCTTCCTCTCCTCATGGCCTGAGGCCTAACTGAAGACTGAATTTGACACACTCAGTGTGATGCCAACTTTAACCTCAGATAATTTTGATTTTTTTTTCCTTGTGCCTGTCTTATTTACACCTTTCTGCTTTCTTATAGAGGAAACTCGTGATGAGAATCTCACCTGCTTTTATGTTGCTCCAGTATATCCAGCCTAGTTTTACTCTCTAAAATCCTTTAGCAACTGACCACATTAATTACATAAAAATCACATAATTTCTAGATCTCTAGCCATTGCAGATAAAATAATTGGGGTCCCTTATTATTTTCTTTGTAAAAGAGGATAAATAAACTTTGTGTCAAGGTTGATAAATTTGTAACACTGAAATGAAGGAGATTGTTCTGAAGAAAGAAAAGCAATTCCATTGCTTCCAAATTTAATTTGTCTCCAAGAATTATTGGAGATTATTCTGTAGGCATACACTATGGTAAATTTACATTATACATTATGGGAGTATTTTAAAAGCAGCAATCTCAGACTTATTGTAAGGCAGAAGTTAAAGTATTGATTTAAATAAACTATTTTTTGACTCTAGGAAAACCCACAGTACTTCAGTTTTGGTGATGAAGATAATTTATCTGCATTCTAATAACATTTTCAAATTCTCACAGTTGAACACAATTTTTTTTTTTTTTTTCAGGATGCAAGGCATGCTGCAGAGGGAGAAATCTATACAAAACTTAACCAAAAAATAGATGAATTTATTCAGATTGCTGATTATGATTGGACAATGTCTGAATCAGATGGAAGAGCCAGTGGATATTTAATGGACCTCATTAACTTTCTGAGAAGCACGTTTCAAGTTTTTACTCATTTACCTGTAAGTGTTCAAAATCAAGTTTTAATGTCAAACTATTGGAGCATTATTTTATTTTAAAATACTGACATTTCAAAGACAAGTGAGATTTTTGAATTGTACACATGCCACAGATTTATTTTCAGATGTGTTTCAGAATGTTGACAATGCTTACCCATGGTAGTAATTAGAAAACTCTTCAGTGGTACTGTTAAGAACAGCTAACTTACAAATAGTGTAAGAATTCATGCAGCTTTTTAGAGCATCTGATGGCTTTTGTAATGAACCATGTTGGTTCTGTGTACATATGCATGGATTCAGTGTAGAATTGGTGCAAATCCTGCATTTGTGCATACGATTATGGAGGTCTTGATTCATCAAGGTTATTTTTAGCTAAATATGGTTTTTATCATAAGAAGTAATTTGACTCTAGTTAACTGAGCTTCCATGAAATACTCATTCATATTCAAATATGTCCTGTGCTGGTTTTTCCTAAATAAATGGAAGCTATTAATCTGGTTTGGGTACTGTTTGCTACATTATGTTGTCTGATTTTCCCTTGCTTTAAGACACTGTTTCGTTTGATTTATTGTCATAGTGCTTTATAGATCTAGAGTAATTTCAGTAAGTCTTTAAAGCTACATCCATCCTTTATCAGCTTGCTACTGTCACACTGTTATCCACGTGGCTTCCCCATGTGCCATGCCTATGAAGTCCCCAGTGCACAGAGGATCCAGACTGGAAATAGAAAATAATTTCTTTATGTGCACAGCAGGGTGTTGAACTTGCAGACATAGTGAGCTTATCTGGTCTTCCAAATCACATGTGAAGTGGCTGTGATTTCTCAGTCTCCTTTTTTTAACTGACTCAAAGACATAAGCCGTTCCAAATGTGTAATCTAAAATTGATGTGAACGTGATGTGTTTCTGTGCCAAATATTTTGAGCATTTTTTGATAAAGAATAGCAAGTTTGTTAGATAGTTAAATTCATTATAACTTAACATATAAAGCAATATGAACAAACAGCACTGCTCCTCAATGGCTGTATGCATATAGCAGTTGAGGGATGTGGAGCTTCTAGAGAGGGATGTACAGAAATCTGTCGTGTGTATGTTATGGTGTAGCTGTTCAGAAATGAGCCACAGACAGAACAAAGCAATGTGTGGAAAGAAGCAGCTGTGGCAACAGGACCAGAAAAGTGTGAAAGCAATAGAAATGTGCCTGGGGGTACAAGTCCATTTTTGAAGAAAGCTAGTTCCTATAACACGGTTATTCTGTAATTTCAAACACTGGTCAGGTAACAAGCAGGATGCAGAACTATACAGACAACGAGCCTGGACTGGCAAGAGGGTTCTTGCAATTGTTTTCCTTATGTTGTATTTCACTCTGTGTTCTGGCTTGGCCAATTGTAGAAACATACAGCCCTGTGACCATTGCTGTGTATGAGCTGTGGATGTTGTATGAAAATGTCTACACAGTTTCATTATGGTGATCCTACCTAGATTTATAGGTTACTGTCATTAAGAGAACGTGTTTAGTAAAATCATTTTCAAAGACAACTCCAGAACTAGCATCCATAACTCTCAGAAATAATAAGTGCTTTTGAGTGCTAAACTAAGGTAGATTCTCACATGCTCTAGTTAAAATCTGCATCAGTTTTAGTATTTATTTTCATTAATGGATTATTTGATTCATGTTACAGTGGCATTTCCATAATAATTATTGTATGGCTGGCAGAAATATTCTATTGCTCAAAACCTTTTCTGTACTTAGAAATCAAAGAACAAAAATACTAGCCACTGGCCATAATTCTAGCAAGGAAAAGGGCAGGAGAGGTACAGAAATCTCTTCTCTTCCAACTTAGTGTATCTGATCATTTTAAAGTGCATTTTGCTTGGTCTAGGGGCACTAGCTGGCCACAGTAGTTCTCCATAGTTTCACTCAAGGCTTGGTGATTTTCTCTCTGATATTGTTTCAAACTCTATTCTTCTGGTAGAAGTGTTATAATATGTTCTTTAACCATTTTTGTTGCAGTTGTTGGGTGCCTGTTGGTCTTGCTTTATTTCAGTTGTATGTGTAAGGTGTGTAAGCGCACAGGGATGTGTCTCCTTTAGTGCTTCCATGTGAGCCTATACTGAAGTATTTCTGTAACAACATAGGCATAACTTTTAAAAAATCCATCTTATGTTAAATACCTGTGTAATGTAATTTGTGTTATTTTTATTGGAACAGTAGAGATCTAAGTCAGGTACAACATGATCTCAGTTTTACTGGACCTGCACACCTCATGGCACAGATGAGGTGGGGTCTAAAATCTCTGCTGGAAATGTCTTGTGTGTCTGAAGCTTTGTGCTTTGTTCTCTTTTCTCCTCTGTGCTCATTTACTGTACTTAAGCAGTTTTGGAAAAGAAAATAGATTTATTCCACTCTACAGTTATATTACCTTTAGATTTATGTAAAACATATTAATGGGCCGTGTTGCATTTGGATTCTTAGTGTCCTGAGCCATTTTAAGTCTTTCCTGAGAAAAGTATGTTAATGATGTACAGATAGTCTCTGTAAGCCAAGATGGTAAACATGGTATTTATTTTATAACCTAAGTACTTTGGGATAATTTATTTCTTACTGTGAAGACCTTCTGGAAAGGCACATCAACAGATGCTTTCCAATTTCAAGTTTCCTGCTTCAATATTTTGGCATACAGATCCTTATTACAGAAAATTAACCATATTTCCCAATTAATATTATTTATCTCTTTGTTATGCATTGAAAAATACTATATAGGTTCACACACATATTTATATAGAGATATATATATATAAAAAAAATCAGGAATTATGTAGCTGTAATTACTCTTTTTGGAAGCTTTTCCTTACCTTTTATTCCTGCCAATTTTTTATTCTTTTTTTGTTTCCTTTTTGATGTTGACAGTACATCTTAATTTTTTTGTTTTGATTGCCTTACTGGTTTCCTTCTCAGAATAACAACAATGACCATGCAGCTATGTCGGTAAGTAGATGCAAGATGAAAAAAAAAAGCATGTGAACTGAAAAACTATGAACTGCCTGCAGGCTTATTGCTTCAATTTTAAATCATTTAATAAAAAGATCCCTCTGTTTTGCTGATGACTTGCTGTGTACCTTGTGTGACTGCATGTGGGAATCAGGCTAATAACTAACATTGGGCTTTTGTACAGTGGGACAGTAGGAGCCCTAAAAGCCTTGAAGAGGGTTTTCTGGGGTATGTCTTGCATCCCAGATGAGACCATTTAGAGAAGACTATGAGACCTTTCAGTAGAGAGGTCAGGTATCAAAATGCAGCTATGAGACATGCATACAGATTAAGGGTAGAGTGATGTAACCAAATAAAGAATCAGTGCAAGTTCTCTCTGCTACATCTGCCTGGGGTCAAGGGAATATGTGTGCTCAATTGAAAAATAAAGGAAGGTAATGGATTGCATTTAAGAATTTTTCCAAGCCTTGATTATCTTCAAGTCATCAATTTTTGCATAAAGAGTTTGTTTTGATTTGGCATAATCATTTCCATGATAATGAAAATGTTGAAATTAGTACTGTTCTGTAAAGAGTGGCTTCCAAATACTGGATTTCTGAATGTACTTTTTTTTTTTTCCTAATTGTATTGTTGGATCTTGTTCAATTAAGCAGCCTACAGCAGCAAATACATGTACTGTGCTGTTCACTGGTGAGGTGAACAAATATGTAAGGCATTTAAAGTACATAAAGTGGCAATAACTCCTTTATTGCTACAGTTTGGAAAGTAATTGGCTGAGTAGCTCTGTTGGATCTGGAGAGTAGTTTCTCACAGTTGTTCCAAGTTGATAGAAGCCTAGAGTACATCAGTTATAAATGGAGGTTTAGGGAGGTGGATTATTTTAGTCTGTTAAAGAAAGGCTGGAGACAGATCTAGTGGCAGCTTCCAACCATTTGAGTCACAAAGCCAAACTTTTCTTGCTAGTATTGGTAAATTAACATGTCACCATGGGGACAGGTGGAAGCTTGAGAGGTTAAGCTTTGACATTAGTGAAGTTTGTGTGAAGAGAGTAGTGCAGTGTTGGAGGAGGTTATCCTGAGTTGTTATTGAGGACCTGTATTTTTTTATTTTGTATTTTGAATAGTTAAAGAAAAAAATCACATTTTATTTTCAGTTAATTTGAAGTTATAGAGGGTGTGTATGTGTTTTTAATCAATGTTTGGTACTAGGTGAAGTTTTGTTCTAGATCTGTGCTCTCTCAGTGCAGAGTTGTTATTGGACAATTCTTTGGAAAAGAATGGCTACTGAAAAATAACAGTTATGAATTGCTTTCAAGTAGGTTTGGTTGGGGGATTTTTTGGTGTTTTTTTTTTTGTTTGTTTGTTTCTTTTTTTTTAATTTCAGTAGAATTTGGGGCACAGACTGGGAGTAAATTTGATTCTTAAAAATCCCATTATTGTTTTTTTTAGTAGACTTGTATTTTATCAATGGTTCAAAAACTGGATTTTGGTCCTGGTGTTGAGTACTGCAATGCTTTAGTTGCTGTGACTGATAAAATTTGTGTATTTTGTTCCTTTGCCTTTTCAGAAAGTTTCTCATTATGTCATTTCATAATGTTAAATTAATTAATTGGCTAAACTTCTTAGATGTTACAGACAAGTTTTGTTATTTCCTTTTATGCTGAGGATGGCAGTTTGCGTTACTTTGTTTCTGTGATTGGCAGCAAAAACCTAATTTCACAGCTTGCAGTGAGGGTGAAGGGGTGGTGGTTTTCTGCAGCTATATTCAAAAACTGTCCATCAACAGCCTCCACAGGCTGCTTAGAGAATGGGGGGCTCTTGCCGTTTTCTCCAAATGCCGCTTCATGCTGTCTTTGATTGGCACAGCCTGGCAGGGAGGATGGATGAATCTGTCGCTGGCCAGTTAATTGTGTTGCTGGTCTCAGCCTGACATCAGGTCTTTGACTCTTAAATGGCTCAATACAAAACAAATTAGCAGATTGTAGTCATATTTCTCATTCTATATGCTTTGACTTTGTTGAATGCAGTCCATAAATCATATTGACTGACACCATAGTGAATGATGAAAGGTGCTTTTGAGACAGCTAGCATGGGTCTTAGAAAGTAGTACTGCAGCCGTGCCATGGAAGGATGCATACAGCTGACCCTCTGGGAATTTCCTAGGAGCCAAATGTCTCTCTGCTGCAATTGTTCTGAGGAGAAAAGCTATTGGGTCCTATAAAAAAGGATTTAATATGTCAGCAGATTCTCTTTACAAGCTCCTTTGAAATATAAGAAGTTTGTCTAAGAGTTTTCTCTTTTTACAAACTTGTATTTCAGCAAAATGTGAAAGCTGGGTGAAAAAGCAGTTGCCTTTAACACTGTTAGCAGGTGGTTTTGCTTACAGAATAGGGTCCTTGTTTCCTGAACTTTACATTAGTTGAGTGGAAGAATTGGTTTTGTAGATAGCTGCAATTAGCATAGGCACAACTGAGATAATGGTAATGCCTCCAAATGGGAGGCAACTGGAGCGAGTGTGAGAAGCATGCTAAATCTCTGCATGCTATTGAATATAGATATTTAATTGCTAGATACAGTAATGACACAGTCTTAAAAAAATAGTAGTAATTTAGACAAAAACAAAACACCAAACTGACAAATAATATAAACATTAAGAATGTTTTCAAACTGACTAACATTTGCTTAATTCTGAAAAGGAAATATATTATTGCTATGTTCAGGAATCCTTAAATTTCATTTTCAAAAATGCATTATGGCAATTGATTAATTGGTGGATAGTACAAATTTGGAGATAGAGTTTTATTTATTTCCTTTTAACTAGATCTTGTTTGTCAAGCACAAATTTGAACTTAATTATTTTCTGAATGCCATGCATCCAGTACATTTTGAATTGGGAATCATTGAGTCTTGAAGAGAATAACAGTAAGGTTTACATTTAATTCAGTTAAAATTAGAATTTCACTTGATACAGGTAGCTTCACTTTTGTTTTATACTTAAGAAAATGGAGTGATTGTATTGAGTAAGAATAAACTGTGTATAGTAAACTTCTATTATTTGTTGATGTATCATGTGAACAATAAGCCTGTAGTTCAAGTTACATAGTTGCAAATAGTTTAAATATCAGGCTGTTTCCATTTTATGAAATTTTAAAATAGATATTAAACATACATGTATTGATACTTACTTCAAGTCCAAGTGGCTTTTATCATGTCATTTTTGTGTCGTAACCATTATCTTGTGCTCCAGTACTATTGATATTTGCCAGATGTAACAATTACCTTCAGATGCTTTTTAGAAGTATCAAACTTTGTCTTTTATTTGAAATGAGAGGAATACACATTATTTGCATATAAAAGAAATTGAATGTTACCATTTTTCTTGACAACCTATTAATCTGGTTTAACTTTTATTGCATTATAGTGGCAGCATAAATAGGACATGGAGCTGATTTGATGGAGCAGTACATTAAACAGAGATGCACTAGTTGTTCCATTAAATCAAAATGACATTTCCATTAAGTATTCAAACCAACTACACTGTAATTAAATGAACTGTGGCCTACTGATTCCCCTTCTCACCTCCTTTTTTTTTTCTTTTATCCCTCTTTTTCTTCCCTTTTATTCTCTCCCCCCCCCCCATTCATATTGATATTGTTCTGCTTGGGGAATAGAGCTGCATATCTCTCAGTGTAATTTCCACTGGGCTTGGGAGACTTTTAAGCATGCTGTTCTTGCATTGTTTCTTACATTCCTTGTTGTCAGTTCATCTGTTTTAGTCAAAAATGTTATTTGCTTTTCTGAGATTTTTAATTAAGAAACTGACATCTCATTTTAGATAACAAGCTCCTAACCATTCAAGGTGTCCTAATGCTAAAGAGGTATTAGCAAAAGCAATTTAATGTTTCAGTGTGACAAGTGAGGAGAGTGAATGCTTTCCATTGTATTGTCTACATTTTAATTACATCTTAAGAAAGAACAAATTTTTAAACTGCAAAATACTTAGGGCCAAATTTGCTTTCTGTTGTATGTATACATGAAAATTCAGTGCCATGAGTAAATCTCCTTATTAAGGACAAGACAGAGCTCTTCAGATGTTGGAGCAGAACTTTCTAAACTTTTGGGACAGCCAACTGCTACCTGTGCTTACATTTTTCCATTGCTTGTATGTGTTTCTGGAAGTCAACAGAGAGCTATCAACCTGACTTTGCAGAAAAGCAGCTGGGGAACCATTGCTTTAGAGAAATACATGTCACTGCTGCTGAAGAATACAACTAAAGTGGTAGTGGTGTGTGCTCTAGTAGTGTGTAATTATGATTTATTTTGTGGAATGTGTTAATAGTTACCATTGTTTCAATATGTATTGTAACACAGATGCCAGTTGCAAAGCATGGGTTAAGTACATTAAACTACAGAGAGTCATATAATTGCCTTTGAAAGCAAAGATCATTCTGCTCAAAAAGATTGCAGTTCTATGAATAGAGTGGTGCCATCTGCTTTGGTATCTGATCTTAACTGCTTTTCATAATTCTAAGGTAGAATTTCCATATCTTTCAAATTTTCTGTACTAAATTTTTGTAATTTATCAAATGTCTGCTTATGTGCTTTGTATTCTGGTCTCATGTTTGGAAAATTACTTGCCCCAATTACATTTACATCAGAAAGAGAAATGTTACTAACTAGACTGTGATTGGAAAATGATTTCTGTTTTGTACAGCAGAGGGCTACATTTCATTTTGTAAGTACTTGATTACAGACAGCACTGATTTATTGAGCACCTGAAAAGCCAATGGATAAACATGAATATTTCAAATAATTTGGCAACAAGCTTTGAGATGGAATTCAATCAATTACAGTGCCAATAATTACCACAGGCTGTTATGAGAAAATCCCCAACTGAAAGCAATGGGTTTGGTTTGTATAAATGTTAGGGCTTTTTTTACTGACTTGATTAAAAGATACAGCATGCTGGTTCTCATTACATTCTTGCTTTTACTCTGTTTGGGTAAAAAAGACAGATTGAAAAAAAAATAATCTACCAAACTGTTCATACACTTCAGCAACTTGTATTATTATTTTGGAAATGTCCTTGTATTCATGAAAACTGTTGGATTTTGAGAAGCAATATCAGTAAACTTAATTTAGTTCCCCAATTTATTTAATAGAAACAAAGCTAACAGCCCAAATTAAAAAACAGCAACTGTAATGTATCTCCTTCTAATCTAAGTCTTGCATCATTAAGAGTTGTGTTGCATATTAAAATCAAATAAGCAGGTTTATAGTGACATCTAGTTTGGTTTTATCTTAAAACTTGTTACTCTTTCTACTAGGGAAAAGTGGCCCAGACAGCATGTATGTCAGCCTGCCAGCATCTTTCAACATCCTTAATGCAGATGCTACTGGACAGTGAATTAAAACAAATAAGCATGGGAGCAATTCAGCAGTTTAATTTAGATGTGATACAGTGTGAATGTAAGTAGATGTTCCAGAATTCCTATCTATATCTGTCTTAACACTTAAAACATTTTCTTTAATCTATGCAGTAATCTTTTTTCCATAATCTATTGAAGATTTGTCTTTAACAAAAAATTACAGCACAGCTTTTTAAAAAGTATTTCTCATTATGTATGTTAACATTTCTGGGAAAAGGTTAATGATTTCTTTTTTTACTCAAATATTTGATTGAAATATCTATTTCTTGTTACCCCTAATGGAATATAATTGCTGTATGCAGTGGAAAAACTACAGTGTAGTACAAAATCGTCCAAACCCACTACATAAATATTGTATTTTTTTAGCTTTGTATTTTTTAAGCTTTTAAAGTTCAGGAAAGAAAAATTAAATGTGTGTAAAATTTTTATTTTTTTCCTCTCGAATTTATTATGATACAGGTTTCTATAGTGCTATTACAGAGACTTCTTCCCCTTGTAGAGCTACTACTGCCTCACTCCCTTTGCTGAATATGAATACATTGGATTTTGTTTTATTCTTTCTGTTCAAAATATGGCATCAGAATTATTTCATAAAAATATTTCAATCCAGCCCTGAAAGCAGGGTTAATTTCCTCATGTTTTGCACAGACTTCACCTCTTTATGAAGGAAGTTACTTCCATAACATTGTGTTATGAGTAGGTATTAAGTCTGTTTTATTGTAGTTGATGACTGGGATACTGTGAAAAGACTCCTTAGTGGTTTGGAGTTTTTTTCTCAATAAATATTTTTAGCTTGTTGGGCCCTGTTTTTTCATAGTAGCACTCCTCTTACATGTTCAAAGCATGAATCTCAATGGTTTTGGTGAGAACTGTAAACCAGGGCAATTCTACCAGTTGTACCCTGAGGTTTTGTTTGGACATATGAAAAAAAAAATGATGACTACTCAATTAGCAGCCACCTATGGGAAACTGGAAGTTTGATTTAAAGCACTTTGGTTAGCATCACAAAGGGTTCTTGTCGGTGTCCAAGGACAGATTTAAAGGACATTTTGGGGACATTAGCCACGTGCTTGTCTTTCCTTGTCCTGCCTGACTTGTTAATTCCAGCTAAACTCTGTAACAGGTAGTACAGGCATCTTTCTGACAGTCCTTCACTATACAGCCTAAAGGCCTTTCAGTGCATGGAAATAACTGACAGGATTATCAGGGCCTGATTGAAAGAATATTTGTCACAATGACATTAAATTTGTCTCATGATTGCACAAGTTGGCCAGATGATGGTTTGATGATTT
Source organism: Pogoniulus pusillus (assembly GCF_015220805.1). Taxonomy (NCBI): domain Eukaryota; kingdom Metazoa; phylum Chordata; class Aves; order Piciformes; family Lybiidae; genus Pogoniulus; species Pogoniulus pusillus. Next base: position 17,417,803 of record NC_087269.1, read on the forward strand.
TTTTACTTTTAGTACACTGGAGGATGCATGTTTAATAGTGCTCTTTTCAGGTAGATGGGTGGAGATAGGCATGTGTGCATTTGTGTAGTTTTCTAGATGTAAAAGTAGAAATTCCGTAGTATTTATAACACTGATACCATAAACATTCATCTAGACAGGCTGAATTGGTGCAGCCGCTAAACAGTTATCTTCTTTCTGAACAGAGAGCAACAGCAATGAAAGCTTGCTCACTACCATATTATTCTATTTCTAATGTTCAAAATATCATCTGTGACCAGTGCAGTACTTCATTACTCTGTATAGACTGATCAATTCACTACTGCTTCACTTGGGGATTTCTAGCAGGACAGAAACAAAATGCATGCCCAGCAGGTGATTTCCACAGTATGAACAGTATGTTCACAGCAAAGTAATGTAAAGTCCTAATGCATCTGACTGTTGTCTGGTCTCCAGGTTGTTTTGAGATCTTTTTTCATCTTTACCTGGGCCCTGTTATGTATCATAATTTCTTTTACTACTTTCTGCCATCTTTGGCTGCTGCAGTGTGGAAACTTCAATCAGTGAGGAGATCTTAATGGAATTTTATTTAATCTTACATGATAACATTTCAGTGTTTTATGATTGATAATATAAATGTAATCTTAAGACAACATGTTTTGTTATATGTGGCTGCTATACTGAGTTTATGACATGGACAGGGTATGGAAAACCTCGGGCCTTAGTTCAGAAAATTAGTAGCTTCAAGACTGAAAAATGCATTCTTGCCACTACTGTGGCTATACAGATGCAAATAAAACATACTCTAATTCTTCCCTTCTGCAAGCACACTAGGAAAAACTTGATTTTGCACAAAAGCCCTGTGAGTAGTTTAAATATAATAATGGGAGCTTGTCAGAATAGCATGTTGCAACAAATGACATCTTACGATCTGCAGAATAATTAGGCGACACAAGATTTTGCTCAGACTGCTTTTCTGTTGTGGTTTCATTCATAAGGCCCATCACAGGCACATTCCAGGCCTCACTGTGATGCCTGTGATTTATGTTCTTGCTCATCACCCTCCCCCAGCTTTATTCTTTGACGTTTTGGGATTAATGGATACGACAGTGACATTTCAATTAGTGCTTAGAGTGTGCAAATAATTCACAACTGTTGGGTGGTTTCCTACTGTATTGTACTCATGGGTTTGACATTTTACTTACAGACACAGGGCAGTATACTCAGATGCATTTTGAACTAATTTACTAAGTTACATGAGATGTAAAAAGTTTTGAGTATCTAAAGATACATTAAAAAAACATCTAGATCTTACAGTGAACTCTGGGATTTCACTAACCTGCACTGCATTTCTATGCAAAACATATAATTGAAAAAGCACTCCTTTACCTTCCAAACATACTAAAAACATCGAGTTGTTTCTCCTGTTTTAATTTAAGTATTTCTCCTCTCTCTCTCCATGTTTTAGAACTTTGAAAGAAGTGGTTTATATCTGCATTTTACACCATTCTTTCTCAGTGGTGATCTTCCAATAGGATCATTGGGATTCTTATGACAGTGTTCAGAAAAAATCAAATATACTAGGTCTTGTTGATAAAAGAGTAGTTTTTTACTAGGACATTATATTTTAGCTCTCTGAGAAGAGAAATGGAGAGGGAAGGTGTTGGCTATTTCTTGAAGATGAGCTAGAGCAACCAACATTTGAATTTCCTGAGAAGCAAGGTATATCTGATAGAAAATGTACTGCAGGTCTAGATGCTTTACATCAACTTTTTATTAAGGAATTAGAGCTTGTCAGAATTCTAATTGCTAGAGGAGTTAAGTGTAGTTTTTGTAATTTATGTGTTTTATTGTAGGTGAATTGTGAGACAGGATTAATTGGCAGAAGGAGATATGGTTGAGTGGGTACCCTTCTTTGCATGAATCTGTGCAAGGATGAAAAGTTTTGGGTGCTGCTTAAAAATGAGCATGACTTAGTGGAGAATTATCACAGAGCAGGATGCAATTTACCTTCCTAACCATCCCTGTGTAGGACTTCCTGCCAGGCCCTCCATTTTCACCCAGTATGGGAGGAACTGCAGTGTTTGAGAACAACAGAGATCTTGACCCAACTGCTTTCTTTTGAACGTACATGAAGGTAATCTGCAGGTGGGCATGCCAGAAGCTGAGGAACCCAAATTCCTGATTTATCTCAAAAAGGCACTGCAGTCTCCTATGGAGGCCCCTTACTTTACCTGCCTCATCTCCCATCTGGGAAGTCAAGTTAACTCACTTGAGACCATCCTTCATCTGCTGGTCACATATGGCAGCATAGGAGAGAGAGGAAGCAAGGAGATCTCAGCAGTGCTGGGGGCAGGGCTGGGGGATACTAGGCAGCCAGCTGGCAGCTCCCTCAGCAAGGCTCCCCTCTAAGCATGTTTGAACAGCTGGAACATCCAACAGGGCTGCAAAGTGGCTGAGATAGTCACCTGATTGTCCATTCTTCCTTTAAAAAAAAAAAAAGTTTGTAGCTTTTGCTGTCCTGCCTGTGAATCAGCATTATGGAGCTGTGATAAAGCTGTCCTGATTTAGCTTTTGAGCCAAAGTCTAGACTCTGATTTTTTAAAATTATTATTATTTCTGGCTTTGAGCAGCAAAACTGTTTCTCAGGAATTGGGTACTGGATTCACAGACCAAATGATAGCTAAAAGATGGAGTTTTAAGAGAATAAAATGAAGAAATCTGTTAATAAATCTAGGAGTGTGTAGAAATTCAGTAAAATTTATAGTTAAAAATATCTTAAATTCCATTGTAGCAGACACAGTATACAAAATGTAATTAAAGGATCAAAATATTCAAAGAAAACGGACTGAAGATATCTTCACAACATTTAAATTTACCATTCCTGCAGATGTGTTACCTTCCAGCCTGGTTTTGCATTATTACACACTTCATTAGATCCTGCCTACAGTCTGTTCCCAAATAGGCTGTTGTAGGAGCTACATTGACATTGTACATAGTGTGGATGCACATTGTGCCCAAGATCCTGTTATATATGCACACAGAAAAGGTCTCCACAGTATCAGCAAAGTGCAGGGAATGAAGTTGTTAACAAAAGCCTCATGAATACCCAATTCGTGTAATGCAGGCTTTCAAACTTTTTTCCCCAGAATCTTTGAAGATTCTAGTTCAAGCTGCCAAGCAGATAGTTATTTGTGACAGTTTAATGGTGATCTTTGCATTTTCTTCTTGTATATTATATTATACAATTCCTGAATGCATTTATGCACACTAAATCAACCAACCAACCAATAAGCCCCTCACCCCTCCAAATCCTCTTTAAACCCAGAACGAATATAGGGGGTGAATGTTTAATAGATGCATATATGACAGTGTTTCAGCACTATCTGGAAAAGGACCCTTAGGACAAAGACATTAAGAATGTTAATCCTGTTCTTTCAATATCTTCCTAAAATGCTGTGCAGTAGAAAATATTTAATTAGCTTTGTAAAATTGTTAGCAAAAAAAGCCCTGAGCTGAGGGCATGGGGGGAACTGTCTGACCATTTCCCTAAGCAGATTATCTTTTTGCCCTTTGAACTCATGAAATTGTAATAATGAAACAAATTCTACTGTAGTCACCTGTCAGAAATGACTCAAACATGTGTCTAAATGCTTGTGCTATAATGTGTCTGGCGTTACAAATGCATTCCTAATATAAAACTGTAGTTAAAAGAAGCAAATCTTATACTGTAATCAATTTTGATACTTTATATGCTTCTTGCTCTATAGTTGCAATGATACTAGGTGCTATATAGAGAAATTAACCATGCTGCATTATTTAATGTGGTAGGATAAATTCCAAACTATGTTAGCCTGGTGAGCTGCAGAGATGATGCAAGTATTTGCCTTGTGGCAAGTAAAAGTATCTTGCTGTAGAAAGGTGTCTCCCAAAGTATGAAGTATCAATAGTTAACTGAAAAGGTTTGCTGCAGGTCATACTTTTCAGTTTTACTCACTTAATCAGTTTGTGGACGTTACTTTGCTGTAGAACTTCCTTTTCCCATTGCAGAGTGGCTGGAGGAGCTTCGAATCTAGTAGGGGTAGCTGCTTTCAGTCTGCTGTGCATTAACAGAAAGCCATACAGGCTCAAATACAGATGGGCCTCATCTTCCAAAACCAATACAGGTTCTCCTTCCTTGTTGAAGGAACGTAGAGAAGACCTTATTAGTGTACTGCCAACAATCCATGTATCTCTTTTTAGCTGTTTGCTGTGGAGCATTGCTAAGAGCTCCCTGCTATAGTATGGTGTTACCATTTTTAAATGCAGGGTCTGGCTGACCACCTGGGCCAGCATTATAGGCCTGGCTGTCCCTGAAGAAAGGGTGGCCCCACTGTGTGAAACATACACAAAAGACAGCCATGAAGACACCCAAACCTTTAGCCCAGGGCATTGAGAAGGGTGCTTTCACAGGCACAGACATCTCTTGTTTTTCTGCAGGTTGCTGTTTGTTTTCTCTTTGCTGCTTTTAAAAGGTTTATTATTAAACAAACTCTCTTTATAAAATGATGGGTTTGGATATGCTTTTTGTACTTCTAAAAAAAATCTGCACTTTTGGATGTGGGTTTTGTTCTGGTTTGGTTGGGGTTTTTTTTGTTTGGTTTTGCTTTGTTGTTGTTTTTTGTGTGTTTGTTTTTTAATTATTATTATTTTAAAAGCATCTTTCTGATGCTGAAAAACTGAAAACTACTCTAGAAATTTGGTATTGCTTATAAAGTAGGAAAAACAGGCAACTGAAAATTTGGGCTTGGTTACAATAATCAGGGAGCATTCAACAGCTGTTCCCAATACTCACCTGTGACATAGCACTTGATTGCTATTGTTTGTTCCTTTAGTTGATGAAGAATCAAGTCATATTCAGTTTAATTTACTCTCCTATTACATTGCCATCCACAAAATCTTTCTGCACTGGTGTAACACAAATAACAGATTCTACTTCTACTGTTAAAGTTGCTACTCTGATACTATATTCATCTATTTCTAAGTTATTCTTAGATATTCCGAGATGGTCTTAGAAGCTTCTTGTACATCTTAAGTAGGAATCTTTCTCATTTTCATTTACAATTGCATTCCATCTAATAAATGTTACACTTTACTCTTACCTAAATTCATTAGTCTGCTTTAAGTTGAAACCATACATTCAAAAGTAAGTGATTGAGCCTGTTATTACACCATTATGTTAGTTCAGACACCAGTATCTTTCTGGATGCTACTACTACTAGATGATCCAAATTTTCTATCTAGCCATTTAAAAAAAAATCTATTAAAGATTGCATATTACTTTTAGTACAGTTGAGCACTCTACCTGGAATTTTTTTGGATCCATACATTCTGTTTCTTCTACCCTTGAATGACCTCTTTCTCAAAGCTGGAAAATTGCTACCTTTCACTGCCTCAGATAATTCTTTTCTGAAACAATTGCAGTAACTCATACTTTGTTTTGTTCAGAGCTCTCACTGAAGAAAATAAGAAAAATTATCTTTTGAAGTAAGATGAGTAAGAGCTTTTGAAGCTCCTTTGAAGTAAGATGTCTTTTCTGAGCGGGGATGTGAGGCACTGACTGTTTCTGCAAGTGTCTTTGTTATTAACCTGTGATTAGGATAAGAACAAAAAAAGGTATATTTATTGTGAGGTTTGACAATTATTGGTTGTTTTTCAATTTAAACAGTTAGCTGACATTTTTTTTTTCCATTACTGTAAATTTTACCTTTATTTCGTGTGTACAGTTTTTCACCTGTTGTCTACACACTAAACTCCCACCTTGGTGTCTGTCTCTATTGCTGTTTGGCTAGTGGGAGGTGGGCTTATGGTGTGGATGCTGTAACAAATGCAGACATTTGAAGATATGTTGAAAGCCATGGAATCAATATTATTCCAAAATTCTGTGGTAATCATTCACTTCAGGCCAAAAAAAATGGTTTCTGTGATTGTAGCATTGCTACTGGGTTAGAATTTTAAGCAAAATTCCTGATGATACTCTTAAAGGTATTAGGTTTTGAGATTATTGGAAAAATAAAGGGGAAGTTGTTTGGTTTGGTTTGGTTTTAATCACTGCAAGTTGTTAATTAAAACTCTTTCTACCAGAATAGTTTTGTTTTAATGCTAGCTAGCAGTTATAGAGCTTGATTTTTCTGTTACATTTTTTACAAAAGTCTACATCTGTAATATTTTTAACCTTTCTTTACAGTGTTTGCTAGTTCTGAGCCTGTGCCAGGATTCCAAGGAGACACCCTGCAGTTAGCTTTCGTCGACCTCAGACAAGTAAGACGCTCGGTTTTTATCCTACTAATTTCTCCTTTTGACCAATCCTGAAGTTATTAAATTCAAGATCCTTTCATGGTTTTGCATCCCCAAGTAATTAATTTTGAAAATAAGTTTTTTAAGCTTTATTAGTGGCATTATTCCCCATAATTTCCCATAAAACTGTTTCTCCAATGTGTTGTTAGGGGGCACTGTGCTACTGGTGGTACTGTTAGATAAAAGACTGAATCCTAGTCCGGACAATTTTGTAAAGGTCCTGTGACACCTTTTTCACGAGTGTACAGGTTACCCTGGTGTGTGCTGGCCTGGTTTCACTCTGAGCAATTGCTTTTGTCTACAAAACTACTCTCTGGAGAGCAGAATTGAGCATGGTCCTTTCCTTAATTTGTTGCATAGGGTTTTAGAAAGTAACTTTATTGCAAATGACCCATCTGTGTCCTATGTCAAAGTTAATTTAAAATGCCTTAATATCAGAAGCACTTTGGCACAGTTCTTGCCAATAGGAAGACTTTCACAGGCTGAAGTCAACTGCTTGAAATTAAGAACATTTTTATTCCCTGCTCTCTGTAAATTCTGTCTATATATCCACTCACAGCAATTAATTTTCAATACCTTTTCATACTTGAAGAAAGCTTCTTGAAATGATTTAATATTTCACAAAATTGAAAGTGTGTTATTTAAATAATCATTAACTATAGATGGAGAGTCTTTAGCTCTTTGTGGATGTTAGTAATATTTTTCTGCACTATTATAAGCCCATCAAAGTCATCAGAAAAGAAGACAAGTGTAGAAAGAATTCCATACCAAATTATCTCTGTAGTAAGAATATTTTTGATTTTAATAGGTAGTAGGTTTCCCTCAGCAAGAATACGAAAAGGCATTTTAGAAGGGAAAACTCCTGTGGCAGAAGTATTCTGGTTTCTCCTACTTGGTGGAAAAGATTTCATTAAACCTTCTCTTAAATTAAAAAGTTAGAAGGTAGAGTTGTCTGTTACATTCTCGCAGTAATGTAACAAGGAATAATATCTACAATGGAATAAGCGTGGTCTGTATAAGGAGGATATAGGATCATGGCAATAAGATTTGTTCATATGATGCTTGTGCTTTAGGAGTTCTAGAATGCAATACATAAAGCTATACTCTGCCAGACTTCAAATACCACAGCTCTTGACTAGCAAGCTTCCTCTTTTGGATTCTTTTTTCATTCTCCTTTTATTATCAATGTTAGAAGTGACTAAACCACTTCCAAATTGTACTAAGATGAAAGGGGACTATGTTGAGAGATTTTGGCACCATTTCTGTCATCCGTCTAAGTGGCATAAATCCTTGCAGAGCCTGTATTTGTTTCAAGGGAAAACGTGATTTCCAGCTGTGCATGATGGCAGGGTGTGTACATACTTGCTACAGGAAATAAATAATATTTCTATTTGTTTTAAGCACCAACTGTCAAAAATGTTATGTAAGTGGGGATTATGTTGCTTATGATAGCTCTCAGTTTTCCTTAGCAAGTTATATTTAGAATTGTCTTGATGCAAGTAATGCTTTACAGAGGATGCTCTGTATGCCATGGGAATCTATCAAATTCACTTCAGATACTTTATAAACAACAGAAGCCTGGACAACTCTCTTTACTTGGCTTGCAGTTGGAGCTTGTAGGTGTAGGGTAGTTCTAGTATATTTGGTTTGGTTTGTTTTTTTACTGTATTGTTTCATGTCTCACCAAAAGATATTGCAAGCACACATTAAAACCATTTACCATTTAGTAAGGTTTTGCAGTGTTTTCTCTCTTCTTTATTTGTGATCCATTTTTCTCTTAATAGGGTGGATGACAGTTCTTTTCAAGAATACTTAGAAAGGCAACAGAGCCTTTTTCAGAAAGTTCTTATAAAAGGTCATGCTTCTGTTTTTTAGTTTGAATTTGATACTTCTTCATGAATTGCAGGATATGAAAGATAAGGAAGTAGGTCCAGTGGTCAGGTTTTACCTGCCCACCCGGACTGTGCCCTGAGGTCAAACTCCTGATATTGGCTGTTTGGTACAGAGGAGCTGATGACAGGTAGGGGCTGATACAAGGGGGAAAGCTTGAACCGTATCAAAGCTAAAAGGCAGGAGATTTGGGACTCAGTGAGAGACTGTAGCTAAAAGATGGATCAGCAGGATTGCCCTCTTCTTAAAAAGCAGCTGACCTGCAAGGGAAAAGACTTTATCGTCCTGCCAATCACATGGTTGCTAATGGAAGCCAGTTATCTCAACAACAGCTTACTCTGTTGTACTAGGGCAATGTGTAAGATTAAAGAGGATTGGGCAGTAGAATGTGTTGTAGCACATTTTACTAAAGAAGTAAAGTCACTTACAAGGAGACAGCTTGGAATACAGAAATGGAAGAGCTACACTCAGATGATTACCGTGCCAAGAGAAGCAGCTTTGAGAAGAATTGCCATAAGTATTTTCATACTAATCCTCCATCTTTCTCTGAAGACAACGTATGGACAGTGTGTTGTCTCCCACAAGCCTACTTCTTTCTTTCTTCCTTCTTCCTCCCCCAGATGTAGAAGGGCAAATAGAAAGTGAAACAGCTGACATAGGAAAGAGTTGCTTCTGAGATGAGAACAGTAATTAGTAGCAGGAAGCTCTAAGAGGCAAGGAATCAGAAAGGAGCAGGTACTTACCAATGTCTTCTTTGATGAGTCACGTCCTTCTCCTATCCCCTTTCATGCTCTTGTCATACTTAATGGGATGTAGAAACCCTAGTCAACACAGATTTTTTTTTTGCAATCCTCATAACCATAACATTTTAGCATCTTACGGGGGTGACAGTGTGGTTGAGTAATCACACATGGTGCATGCTCAGAAGAAATTACATGGCCATGATCATCTAGAAACTTGTAGTTCCAGCCAGCTTAGCAGCTCCTAAAGCAGCAAGCAGCTCTAAGAAAATTGGGATAGATTCATGGTTATCTACAGCTGCAGTAATTGTGTCATGCCTTATGGCATTTGTCTTAGAATATGTTCTGAGGTGATATCTATGTGCACCCTTTCACTTTACTTATTTAAAGCCACTGAGGGGCAGGCCAGCTCAGCATGGCAATTATGAAAGTAACATGGGCTGCTTTAAAGGGACTAGTGTTTGGAACCATCATGAAGATGACCCAGCTTTCCTGCAACCTGCATTGCTCTCTGAAGATAATCTCTTACTGCTGTCTGTGCAGGGAGCCTGGGTAAATATTGCAGTGGCCCAAAGTGTGGTGGAATGAACTTTGAGGATTTTGCTAAGAATTCACATCCTAGGTTAATTGGAATTAACCTTCAAAGGTAAACAGGTCTTAGTTTGTCCTACTTAAATTAGTCTCTGAGGAAGCTCAGCTTCTGACATGAATTAGTTGTGTCCTGGTTATGATCTGTTCTTTAGTGCCTAAGGACTAGGGTTACAGTTTTGGAATGTGAAGCAGTTTCTTGGATGTCCTGGATGCTAAAATACTGTGAGGAAAAAGGCCTGAATGTTACAGTTGGTGCATTATTCTTTGGAAAGCTGGTATAGTGTGTAGCAGACAGGAATCACAACCTTGTGGTAGCCTTAGAAGTCAACCGTTGTTGCCTAGGGCAGATTTCCTGATTCTTAACCGACTGGGTGGTAACAGATGTCTATTCCTGAAATCAAATTGTTGCCTGCAAAGTTACAACCTAAGCTGCAAATGTGGCTTAACCTTTTTTCACTTTTGACTTCACAAGCTCTTCCTAGTATTTCTACCACAAGCACTACTTCAGGCCACCTTCTTCTACTGTGTGATCTCAGATCAATAGTTAGCTAGCTTGATGATTGTGGAGCTTTCTTATTTTGACAGGGGTGAGGAGAACTGTGTCTCATCTGTGGTCTTTTGGCACTTAAGAACATGTTAATATCCTCCATCTGCAGTCCTGCAGCACAGGCAGCCATCTCAAAGTGAACATAAGCATTTGCTAGTTAAGCAACCATTGCAGCAGTATCTCCACACACATGGTAACATAGAGTATACAGTCTGATGGTCATGTCCCCCAGACCAGGAGGCCAAGGACTGTGAGTAACAAGGTCCATAAATGCTCCATAGCTATGGAAGAAAATTCTCAACGATTTTCAGCAACTTCTTTGAACATTTTGCTAGCACTAGAAATAAATTAGACATTCAATGCAATGTGATTAGCATACAGAATAATGTAACATGGAAACATAAGAAAATACATTTTTGTCAGACTTTTATTTATGATATATGTAAATGAGTATAAACAGTTCTGTGAGCCCAAGTTATTGGTAATATATTATATGTATTGCTTCTAAAACTTGATATTTAAAGGAATAATACATTTTCTTCTTATTCCAAAGCACAACGGGGATTACTTTGGCAGGTTTTTGAGTTGCTCATTCATTTACTTTGTAATTAATTTTCTGGTGTATTGCTGGTGAGAACTATTACTAACCACCTGAACTGTAGTGTCGCATGCAATGGATGCAAATTTATTTCAAGGAGAGCGTTCTTATTAGCGCTTAATGTAGTCCTCCTGCTTCTTTGATTCTCATTCATCACTGAGAGATAACTGTCCTGATAAACTCAGAAGTAACTCACTGTAGGTAGGAACTGTGAAACAGATCATTGGGCTTCAATCCTAGCTTCAGAAGTAACTCACTGTAGGTAGGGACTGTGAAACAGATCATTAGGCTTCAATCCTAGCTATGGGATAATCTGCCACAAAAGGCAGGCTGACAGCTCTGTCTTCCCCAGACACTGCTTTGTTTGCAGTGTTTAACTTGATTTCCTGTAGTAGTAACTGCATCTCAGCTCTGGCTTGGCTCAGATTCCTCCAACATCCAGCATTCTGAAGCTCTCACCACCTATACTGCCTGTAGAGAATGCTCCCAAGTCCTTCAGTATACTTCAGAGAGTAAGTTGCAGCCTGTTTCCAAACCTGGCTGCCATGACTCTGAAAGGTCGAGGGCTCTGAAGGTGTGCTGTGGCTTCCTTCACAGGCTTCAACCACAGGCTTTGAATGTACTAGGGTATACCCACTCTCGGTCTGTATTCTAGAGAAGAGTCTTGAACTAAAAAAAATCAGGATTTTCCAAGAGAGAGAAATTTCTAGCAGTATATTTAGTAGTAAGTCTTAAAAACTTTAGAGTTAAAAATAAAAGTCAGCCTGTCTTTCATAAAGCAACAGGTTGATTTTTTAATTGGCAAGTAGTACAGAATATTTAGTCTTTCACTTCCCGAGGGAAATGATTGTTGAGACTTTCATCTTCACAGAGACTCTTTCACAATGCTTACTGATTCTTCTTCCCTCGCCATGCACTCCCCAGCTTCTCTGAACAAGCTGAGGAGCATGTTCCATCTGTAACATGAAGCCCAGCCTCAGGGTGCTGTGTAATGGGATTTGTGCTTCTCTAGTTTTGAGTGCAACGCTGCTTATTCAGCTAAAGAAAGGAGATCAGGTTTCAGACAGCAATGAAACAGGAGTTGTACCTCTGGGTTTCAGACCACGGATCCTCACTTGGCTGGGGGAGGAAGGCAACGCTCTTGCTGGCTTTCCCCTTCTTCATAAACTGACTGTGCTAAAGCAGGAGGAGAGGCTTGAGTCTGTGGGCAAAACAGAGGTGCTTAAAGACTGTCTCCTGTCTTTGTGTCATACAGAGATAGCATGCATATGCATAGCTGTGTTCAGAACGGCACGATTATTTCAGTGTGACTGTATGTAAGTGTGCGTTATTTGGCTTGCAGGGAGGGACACAATGTCCTCTCAGAGTTCTTTATTTTTACAAGTAAATGAGAATTCTTCACACAAACCTGGCAATTTGTTTGTAAGCACTTATGTTCCCCAGCAGAATCTCTTGCCTTAGAATTCTCCTTTTCAGCTAACTTCTGTGAAACAGAAGGCTGAGATCACAAGTTATGTGTTTTATTTGTGAGAAAGATCTCAATCAGTGCTCTGTACACAGAAATAAGCCATCTCATTACTGAGATGGGATTTATACTTGCCAGCTGGTAAGAATTAGGAAGCTTTGGAAACAAATGCACAGAAATTAGCAGTGGGGGTCAAAACCAAACATGGCCTTGGATACACTTACCTTGATAAGGATTTGCAGAATCAAAGCAGGATGGCAAGTCAGTCACTTCCTGGCAGTAGGTATTCCTACTCCGATGCTGCAAAGAGCCAAAGCACACATGCCAGATATTAGGTGTATGTGTGTTCTTTGGGACATTAAATCATTCATCAAAATCACTGCAAAACAAATGGTATTCAGTTTAACATCCGAATGCCCCTTTTCCAGCAGAGAAGTGCAAATAATGTGCTGATAGTGTACCAAGTTTCTGCTCTAGATCCTGACAACGAGAGGTCATAACTGAAAACAAGTTGGAAAAACTCAGTGTGCAAATGTTGTTCACTTCTGTAGCACTGTCAGTACCTTACTTAACTAAAATGATACACAATGGGCCACTAAGCCACAAGATATACTACTCCATCTATTGCAAAATCTGTGCCAGTTTCTCCAAAGGAAAGTATAGTAGAATGTGCACGAAAGACCATCTAGTGACACATATAATGGCTAAACTGAATGTTGTCTACTAATTGACAATAAAGAATGCTGTGAGTACTGAAACAATGGAAGAGTTCAAAAATAGGAAAATACTTTTCTTGCTTTGGTTTGGTGTGTTTTAAAGTTAATGCATTTAAGGGATACGATTCTCTTACATCTCCACTTATCTAATTCTTCTGTGCATCTGGTTTGGTGAGCTGACAAGAAATCTGTGCTGTGTGTTTATAAAATGACAGAGCTTATGCAGCACTAGCTCAGCCTGACTTAGCAAGCTGCAGATAACAGCCTTCACGTAAGAACATAAGCCTTAGTTGAACAAGAGGAGGGATTTTGTTGCTGTTAGGTGAATGTATAATTTTTTGGAAGTGAGACAGGAAATGTCATTTATTGATCTCATTTGTCATATGTGGGTGAAACACTTGGCTTATTAGAGCAGTGAAGGGACTCCCAGCTTCTAAATACCACCATCATAAAAGCTACAAAAAGTTTTACTGCAGAGGTCAGTCAAAGCAGATATCAGAAAACCAAAAATGGTAGGCAAAAGCTACTGTCAGGACTATATACATGGACATATCTGAGTCCCTGTCTGAATGCAACTGTCACATTTAATCAGCCTTCAGCTCTTCTTAGTCACCAGAACTTTCACAGGACAAAGTTAGAAATAGTTAATTCATTCAAAACCTGTAGAGTTCTTGTGATTGAATTTTCATACATCTAGCAGACATTTTTGTTCAGGAAAGTTCATTCCAGAGTTACTGAGGAAATTCCTGTACAATCATGACCTAAAAGGCCCTAAAACTGCATCCTTGGTAGTTGTAGTGTGTATCCTAATTACACCCTGTACATAATGTGAGAACCCAAAGGCCTCAGTTTTCTTAGGTGAGGTGCTAAATTTCTTCAATAACTGGCATGTTACATGTCTGGGAGACTGCTTACAGAGTAATAATTTCCAAGGACATTATGAGAGAAAGCACTAAATAGGTTTTATCTGGAGAAAGATTTATTCTTTTGCAGAAGGATCTGTGGGTAGCAAACTTTCAGAAGGTTCACTTCCAGTTAATTTCTCAATTAATGAATCTTTTGCTTTAATTAGAAGAAATTGATCCATTTGCCTATTATGTTTGTAAATTCATACTTAGCTTATGTTTGTAAACTCCTGGTTACCCTTTCTTTGAATGACAGATAAACATTCCTTTCAGTGGAAGCTGTTCAGTGGAATGAAGTTGCTCACTGATTTGCTTCTGCTAACACTTTTCTTCCCCATCTGATCCTCATCTTTACCTGAATATATTATATAAAGCTGTTATCTTCCTGCTGACAGCCAATTCGTGCAGGATCTCTAACGTTGCATCTGGGCCTTCTGTAGGCCTGAGCTGATGGATGGAGTTCAGTTTTGGAGCCCTAAGCTCCACAGGATTTCCTGTGAATCCTGTAGGTGGTATGTGGTTCCTATAAGTAATGTATGAGTATTGTTAATTCAATAATAGAAGAAGAAAATTATTGTTTACCTTCAAATTACTTGTTCTTTGTACTCTCTTAACATCTGTGAGTCATAATCTACCATCAGGGAACTATGGGATGAGTAGCTGCATAAGCAATTTTATGGCAGAAATTATTGAACATGCTAATGTCTTATAGCCTTAGCTAAGCTTGGTAGTATCACAGGTGTGTATTATGTATTGGTCAGCACTAATAACCCCTTAAACCTACAGATTTGCCCTTAGGTTTTTTTCAGTTGCATCAATCAACACATGAAGGTTCCATTCCTTCCCTAAATTATGTCAATCACAGGCAGGATCCAGAGTAGCCCTTTTTTTTCCCCACTTCTGCTATTTTCTTCCATGAAAAAGAAAGTTCATCTCTTTGGAAGTCACCAGTGTAAATGTAAAATCTAGTAAAGTCAAAGGAATATTTTACAACAAGAAAACAAGAGGTATTCTCTGCTTCAGAACAATAAGAACATGGGAAAGAAATTCAATAGCATCGTAATGACTTGAGTAAGTGAAATGTAGATAATGAATGTTTATTCATTTAGATTAGAAGAAGATTTTGAAGATCATGTCTTCAAAAGTGCTTGTACAATGTGTACCATAATGTGACACTGATCATCAGCTGAGTGTTAGAAATACAAACCAGAGAATATTGTTCAAACTGACTGTCTCCAGTCAGTACAATCTGGGAGAAGAAACCACTGTATTTTCTTTCTGTTAGCACAGGTGGCAAAAGAAATGGATGCAAATCACTGGTTTCTGAATGAAGTGAACTAATTGTACTGTAAGCAAAATATAATATATATAATATGACCAAATTTCATGTTCTTAGGCACTGTTTATATCACACAGGATTATAGCATGTTAGCATATATGTTTCTAATGGATGTGTCAAGTTTAGAACTAAATGTCACTTTACAAGTTGCACTGTTTTAGAGAATATTGAACAAAAAACCAACAAAATTTGCATAGAAAATTCACATATAAGTTATGTTTTAGAATCTTAAAAAAAGCTCTTTGAGAGGACTTTCCCTAGAGCAGTAGCAGTGAAGGAATTTAGAAGACACTGCAATCATTTGAAAGAATGATGGTAGGCACCAAAAAAAACCAAACAGAAAATAATAAGAACAGAAATGCAAAGGAAAAAAAAAATCAAAATAATAGTAGATTGAAGCAGCAGGTGGTGAGGAGAAAAGAAAAAAAATCAATTCCTGTCTACAAATGTACTTTATTGTTTTTATTCTTTTCTTTCCATTTATCATTTCCCAGGGTTTCTGCTAAGACCCATTAAGAACATTTCTTTTTAACGCGATATAAACTCGAAGAGATGTGTTTACCCAGAGGAAAAAAAAGAACTTTCAGTACACAGTTAATGGTGTACAAAGTCCAAGAAACCTTATTCCCAAGAGAATGCAAGCTTTCCTGATTTCAGTGGTGTGCCTCCAGGAAACCGTTCCAGGAAGACACACAATTAGCTCACACTTTTCCAGAGTGCTCAGTGTAACATGATGCAGTTAAACCAGAAGACGGTTTTCATCTCTTGACCCTGTGTCAAACGTATCAGTGGAGTAGCTTACCTGAGATCTGTAAGAGAACATAGGCTGTCAGATCTTTTCCCATAGAGAGGAACATGCAGTGCACAGACACAAACCCCACAGTGTAAAAACCTGACTTATTTTCAAAGAGGAAAATGCTGAGCTAGCCTTTGTAAGTGATACAACACAGTATATTCAGATTCTCTTTTTTGCCAATCTAGAATTTTAATGCAGATCTTCGTACTTTTTTAGGATGTATGAGAAGGGTGTTAAAAGTGTCTTTTTCTATTTTAAGCACTAACAAGATATTAAGTCCTGTGGAAGGATAGATTTAGTAATAGAATTGAAACACTCATCCAAATGATAGATTTGGGATTGTTAACATGTTCAGTGCAGTGTCTAAGTCTTGCATCCAGTGACACAGATGATAGTTTTGAAAGTTCACAGTGAAACAGAATTATATTGAATAATCCCTAGACAGCAGTACACAGGTAACTGGGAGGGTTGGAGGAACTTGTATAACTGGTAGATTGAAAAAAGCATAAACTGAGAACTCAAATGACAGTGTAAAACAGTCCCTGTAGCTTAATTAAATAAACCAAATAATGCGATTTAAACTTACTTTGAGTTAAAATTACTTTAATAAGAGTGTTAATTACTAGAGGATTAACACTGCTTACATGTGATAATAGATGTGGTCAGTCAATAAAGGGTGAGAATAATGTTCGTTTAAGAAGCAAAAGAATCTAGCACGGGATTACTGACCAGAAAGGGATAACATTTCAAAGTGGCAAGTAAAATCAGGGGAAGACATTGTGCCATCATTACTCAGCAGAAGTTTCATGTATACTGGGATCTGATGGAGCTAAAATACAAGGAGTAATTATTATAAATGACACGTTACCTAGTTTGGAATTCTGTCTACCAGAACAATTGTAACACTTTTTCAGATTAAACATTTTAAGAAAATGCTGTCACCTGAGAAGTAAGGAGAAGAGGCATGTTTTAAAGGAAAAGGGTTGGACTTGATGATCTGTGAGGTCTCTTCTAACCCTGATGATACTGTGATACTGTGAAAAGGATAAAAAGATCAACTTTTAAGGAGAACGTGTTAATATGTTTCTTAGAAAATAATATTGGGCTACTGACATTGAGCAAAAAGAGTTTCTCCTAATATGTTTGCAAACATAACAGCAGGAGAAGGTATTTTGCAAAAAGCCAGCAAAAAACCCCAAATTCTGAGTTATCCAGGTTTCTTGTTACTGCAGCTTGTAGGACTAAAAAGTCATTGCTAAGTCAAATTATCTAGGCAAGGAAAACAAACAAAAGACCTACTAGGATTTTGTACAGTCCGTAGTGTTTCCTAAAATGTTTTGAGAGTCATTTGGTAGATACGAATGTAGAAGTAAATGTCTTGCAGTAGGAGAAGAGGAAAGTGAAGGCTGTCCAGTAAAGCGTATGGAACTTTTGTCTAGTGATTTTGCCTTCGCTTTCAACTTGTCTATATTTACATTCCTGAGTTACTGATTGTGGAATTCCTTGTCCAGTGGTTCCCAGGTTTAGTATAACTTTCCCTAAGGGATGTAACTTCATCTGCCATGAAGGGTGGTTATGCAGCCATACCCTAAATGCACTGCTTTGGGAAGAAATAACTGTTTACAGTAAACTTATGATAAGCACATCAGAAAGTGTCTGGATTGCATTGAATTTTTGCTTCCAAACCTTATCGTTTGCATTGAATTTTTGTTTCCAAATGCAAACAAAATTATGTTGGCTTCTGGTTTTCGGTGGCTTTCCATGTGTTCTATCTCAACACTCAAGATCAGCTGAAATACTTTATTGCACAGTTGCTGTATTTGTATCTGCATCCTCCAGAGACTTTTCAGAGTGATGCCTTGTGTATAAATTGCTGAGAGTTTTGATGGGCATCTAAAACAAGAATCTGGAGCACTGACTGTATTTTTTTTTAAATTATTTTATTTTATGTTTGCAGCATTTTGAGCACCACACAAATCTTAAAAATAAACCAAACAAAAAAAAATTACATATTGAAAAATAGGTAGACTGTTGTGTTGAAACAAGCTATTTCCCCCTGCCTGCTGTAAAACCTCCAGTTACCTTAGCAGAGATAATGTGTTCCATAGTGCACACTAGAGGTCATGGATCTCTGTGGAGAGCTGATATTACAGATTCAACAGATGCTTATAAACCTTATAGGCCTGATGCATATCCTTCTCTTAAGTTGGAAGCCTCAATCTCTGTAACAATGTAATTTCAGTAATTTTCTTAAGATTCATTTCCTCAGGTGCTTTGGTCCTGGTCAGGACATGACAAGAAATAACTAGAAAGCCAGAAGAAGGAAATACCCTGTTCTATCTCTGAATTGCTAATTCCTTGGTGGCCAGGTTGGTGGCTTCCTGGGTCAGTCTGTGAGTTGCAGCATCACACAAAGAGCTGAAGTCTTCACCCTTCTCTGTGAGAACAAGGCTGATGACATGAAGCTGTGCCATGCTTGCTTGTCTTCCCATAGGAATCAGTTTACTTTCTTACTCCAGAGTTGTGTATCTAAAATTCTTTTCTTTGATCCTAGAAGTGATCAGGAATGCGATTTAAACTTGGAGTTGTAATTATATTATGGATGTTTAGTTTTAGGGTACAGCAGCCTGACATTATAAATTAGATATGCATGCATACAAGTACAGTTTGGATTAATTAGTTTATAACAGCATTTGTCAGTTAATGAGTTTTCATGGTATAACACATATACTGACCTCTGATGAGACTGCAGGCATCTAGAGTTACTTACATGGATGCTGCTAAGTACTAAATATGACATGTGGAACAGGATGAACACAGTTTGGAAGTTGAATTGAACATGTTTTGGTTTGAAATTTTATACCAGCCACACCAAGTTAGATGATTTTTATTTGCCATTGGAATGGGCTGCCCAGGGAGGTGGTGGAGTCACCGTCCCTGGAGGTGTTCAAGAAAAGCCTGGATGAGGCACTTAGTGCCATGGTCTAGTTGACTGGATAGGGCTGGGTGCTAGGTTGGACTGGATGATCTTGAAGGTCTCTTCCAACTTGTTTGATTCTATGATTCTGTGATTCTCTAAACCAGAGGATTTAAATGTGAAACTGTTGACATACTTAAAACATTAGATTTTAAAATTTTTGAATAATTATTTTCAGTGAGCAAATAGTTTGAAGGGAGTATATTTTAAGTTTTGTGGAGTTGGGGAAAAACCTGCTTATAGTTTGATTGAACTGTAAAAATTGCCTCTTCAGTTAATAATAGTTTTGGTAAATGTCAGTGTTTAAGTACTTCTGGTAAACCTGTGTTTAGAAAGAAACCCAAACAAGCAAAACCAAATCAGAAGCCAAATGAGAACAACAGCTTAAATTTAACTCTGTTTTATGAACTATTTCATACTTTTAATGGCTGAAATAGTACTTTCAAAGCCTAACCCAGTTCAGAGGCAGATGTTCTGGTTAGGGGGCTGCACTCGTCACCCCTGCATGTTGTTCGCGTGTGTGCTCCTCTGCGTCAGAAGCTCAGAACCAAAAAAACAGAAATGGTGAACGACCTGACCATTGCATAATACACAACTTTTAATCCACGCAGATTTTGCCATTGACACAGTTTTATGCTTTGTCTGAAGGGACTTTGTGTACGGGCTAACGGGTTTGACAAGAGCAATTTGGCCCAAGCCTGTGCCCTCTGGAGCCTGACTGTCTGCCAGTCTCCCGCCTTTCAAACTCTTCCCTGTTTATAAACTCAAAAGACTAATTTTTCCCCCCCCCTACTAGTCCAGCTTATTCTTTAATGATGAACAGCAACATACTTCATAATAAACATTTGTGATTGAACAAATCTTCTTTGAAGATGTATTACTTGTTGCTCAATTGTTTATTACATAAGGGCTAGCTATTTATATTTGCCTCGGTGTCTATTTTTCAGTGACTTTCTTTGCATGTTATGTGTTGGGCTACTTGAAGTTTTAATGAGATTTGTAAAATTTACACATCATGAGTGGTTTTCTGGTCATAGTAACAGCAAGTCTTGTTCATGTGATTACAACAGAAGGCATCTTATTTTGTAGGAAAGCCTAAGTTCACTTATGGTGTCAAAGAATAAAAAAGTATATTGGGAATATAACAAGACCAGGCACCTTTCAGAATATACCTCAAGGTCCAGATTTCAGGGGAGAATTCAGCCCTTTGGAAGAATTTAGGTTATAAAGAATTTATTTGAATATAAATAGCTTCTTTTTTTTCTTAGTGTAACAACAATTCCCAGTGGTTCAGCTGTCATAACCTCTGAGTTTATACATACACTTATGAATGTGTTAAAGATTGTATCTCAAGGTTTAAGATAGTGACAGATATGATTTCCATGTGTAAATTTGAAGCAGATGGAAGCATTTAAATATAAAAGTTTTAAATTCTTATGAACATTTAAACATCCTAAATTTAGACAAAATTTCTAAATGTTTACCGCTTTTTTTTTTTTTTTCCTTAAAGGAGACATATTTTAATTCAGTGGTTTAAAAACTGAAAGACATTGCCTTTTCTAACACCAACTATCCCCCTTTTGAAAACTCAGGGCTCAGTTTTCAAAGCATTGCCCAGGAATTTAGCCTGCGACCCCCATTGACACTAATGGGAATTGCATAGCTAAGACCCCGTAACATCACTTTGAAAATGCATTTGTTGTATCAGTCCCGAAAAACGGTAGGATAAACTACAGGGAGACATTTCTAGATCAAGAGGTGAATTTATGCTTTGAAATACAAGGCTAAAGTGTGTTATTCTGGTTATGTGATCATTAGGAGGAACTCTAAAATTCACCACATTCACAAAATAAGTCACCAGGAGTAAATAAAACAAAGTATTTTGGCAAGTGGCACGCAGACTTGCTAACCAGGCTAACAAGGTATTTGTCTGCAGTAATGAACACCTACTTACTAAGTGGTAATTGCATTTGTTTGGTACGGTGATATCCTGCAGTTAGCAAACTCTACCTTAGTTCCTTGTAAGATGGACATAGATATCTATATTTTAAATATTTCTCGTGTTCTTTTGCAACCAGAAAATGTTTAGAGTGAACAAGACTTGTCTTTGTCCAGTTCTGGTTCTGGTCCTTCACGTTTTAGTTCCAATCTAGTAAGTGCTTTCATAGTGTGCAAGCTTTAATAAACAGGGAGATAACATTTAGTGAACTGTGGGAGTGTTATGTTCGTGTTCATGCAGAGGGGTGTTTGTCAGTTCGTTGGAAATAAATGTCTACCTGTGTAATGTATATTCATGTGTACTTGTGCGTGAAACACAAGCAGGTCCTAAAAAGAAATTGTTGTGTAGTTGTGTTACTGTAGTGCCTATGAGTCCCAGTCATGCCTCATGGCCCCATTATGCTGGGCAGAGTATAAATAAGGGTTTTAACAAAAGGAAGACAGTGCTGCCTCAGAGTTCACAAACTGATGAGATTATAGCTCCACTGAAAGGTTAACATTATGTCAGAAATTATGAAACAACAGTGATTCTGGTTGACAGGCTTTCTCTTTGGTCATCAAACTCATTTGTTCTTCTGAAGACAAGGTGTGTACAGGTACAGTGTGAAGTCCTTGGGGTGGGAAATGTTGAGAAGTGAGATATTTTGGGGTTTTGTGTTTAAAATGAACGAGTCCCTTTCATCTTCGGAGCTCCAAACCTCACTAAAAGTAGTAATGACTGAAATATTAGCATATTTGCTATTCATTCATCTCTATGACTCAAATGGTACATAGCTAACAGAAATCATAGAGGTTTCTTTTTTTTTAAGTCAAAAGCCATCCTCAAGAAAAAAAAAATCAGCATGGTATTTCTGTACTTTTTCCTAATAAAAGATCGGGTGTAGCTTGCAGCTGTATATGCCTGGCACTGTTCATTTCCCAGAAGAGTTCACCACTATTCTAGGCTTTGGGATTTTTTTAATTAAAGGGGTCAAAATCCATTATATCAAAATTTCAAAGAATTTACCAATTAGCTGTAGTCCACGATGCCCAGCAGGTGGCTTTTATACTATTAAAGGGAGATTGTTTCCATCTCTGATCAAAGCAAAAACAAAACAAAAGAAAATATAGTATATTTTGTTGTATACAATGCAAACCACATGCTGTGCAATTTATAGGTGTGAGTCTGTTGAGTCATAGCATTTCAAGAGCAAAAAAAAGTTATGTATTTTCACTCTTCCTCGTGAGGATTTTAAAGGTAATGTCTAGATCTATTTAGATTACTGATAAGCTAAGACGATTAGGCAGCTTGCTATTTCCTAAAATGACGATTTTAACATCTTCGTAATTAAAAGTAAAAGTAAAAACGCGCAGTTGAGTAGATTAATGAAATTGCTAGAAGTGAAGTTGGAAAAAGCTAAGCAGGCTGGAATGTACAAGATGTGAAAAAGTTCTAATTTGCACTTTTCAATGAATCTAAACTTCCCGATTTTTGCCGACTTAAAAAGAATGTTTGTGACCTTTTGACCCTTTTGTTATCCCTTACTCTGAGAGCCTTTATTCTGTAAGGCTTAGGTATAAAAAAATAAAAAGAGCGTTAATGGCATAACAGTCCTTTCTGATCACTCTGTGTAAGATGTTTATGCAAAGTGTCAATAGAAGCAATTGGCCTAACAGTGTGACAACCTGCTTTGCTTGGAAATGGGCTAATCTCCTGTTTGGGTTATCCAGAGGTCAGGTAAGGATTTCTTTTCTTGCACTCCCCATAGCGCATGGGTACATAACCTGCAAATGCTGCATGGCAGAAATCAGAAGCAACTGAGCGCAAGAATGCGACAAAGACCTTTTTTCCTCTTTCTTTCTTTCTTTCTTTCTTTCTTTCTTTCTTTCTTTCTTTCTTTCTTTCTTTCTTTCTTTCTTTCTTTCTTTCTTTCTTTCTTTCTTTCTTTCTTTCTTTCTTTCTTTCTTTCTTTCTTTCTTTCTTTCTTTCTTTCTTTCTTTCTTTCTTTCTTTCTTTCTTTCTTTCTTTCTTTCTTTCTTTCTTTCTTTCTTTCTTTCTTTCTTTCTTTCTTTCTTTCTTTCTTTCTTTCTTTCTTTCTTTCTTTCTTTCTTTCTTTCTTTCTTTCTTTCTTTCTTTCTTTCTTTCTTTCTTTCTTTCTTTCTTTCTTTCTTTCTTTCTTTCTTTCTTTCTTTCTCTCTTTCTCTCTTTCTCTCTTTCTCTCTTTCTCTCTTTCTCTCTTTCTCTCTTTCTCTCTTTCTCTCTTTCTCTCTCTCTTTCTCTCTCTCTTTCTCTCTCTCTTTCTCTCTCTCTTTCTCTCTCTCTTTCTCTCTCTCTTTCTCTCTCTCTTTCTCTCTCTTTCTCTCTCTTTCTCTCTCTTTCTCTCTCTTTCTCTCTCTTTCTCTCTCTTTCTCTCTCTTTCTCTCTCTTTCTCTCTTTCTCTCTCTTTCTCTCTCTTTCTCTCTCTTTCTCTCTCTTTCTCTCTCTTTCTCTCTCTTTCTCTCTCTTTCTCTCTTTCTTTCGCTGGTTTTGCTTTCTGTGATTTTTTTCCCTCTTATTTCTTTTATGTTCCTGTCCCAGAGAGTCTACTCTAACGTGTAAAGGTGACAGGGACTCTACTAGTATGGTATCTGCTGCTTCACTTGCTTTTATTATTTGGTGGGTTTTTTTTTTTCAAGTAGGCATCATCCCACTCTTTTCTGAAGTTCACGTAGAAATTTACTTTAAATCTCAGTCTTTGAGGGCTGCCCCTGCTGCCCTGTCACAGCAGGCCTGGAACTCAATAAGTGCTCAGGCAAGCATAGCAGGCCAGGCAATGGGCCTTGGCGGCTGCATGCTGTGAACTCTTGCCTCACTGAATCAGCTTCTGTGTGTTTTTATAACTGCCTTTTTTTTCCCCTGTTAATTATGCCCAAAGGCTGTGGAAAAACAGCATTTATCTGTTTCAACAGACTAAGCAGCAAGTGTTCTGACATGTTTATCAGGCAAATTGTACCTGACAAAAGGTAATTACACATGCAATCAGGTCCAGAAGTAACTGGGTGATTAGGGGTTAATACACTGTTTAGCATAAGAAATATTCAGCTTGTGAGCAAGGAGAGTTGGCCAGAGAGACATACTCGACAGCGATACTTTATTAGAATTATTTTTCTTTCGATGGAATATTTGACTTTACAGAAAGGTAAGCAGAATCTTAAGTGTACAACTCATTTTTATCTCCAGCTCCTGAGTCACTTGTGCCTATCGTACAACCACTCTTGCTACTTCAGAAGAGATAACAGCACCATTCCAGCCTGCACTAAGCTGTCTTAGCAGTTTTGTAGTGTAACCAACACAATTGTTATTGTTTAATGGACACTGTCCTCATTTCCTCCTGCATTTCCTTCTGCAAAGCTCTCATCTCCTTGTCTCTGCTGCTGTGTTGACTTTGCATAGCTAGTTCCCAAAGTTGCTTTCATTTCCAAGATCATTCCTGACAGTTGCTCAAAAGTAAAAAGGAAAGGGCATCTGTATGATATCTGATGATGTGACAAGAGGCTCAAACAGCATTGAATGGGCTGGGTGGTTGATTCTAGCAGTTCCCAGTGCACAAAATTCTCTCGTAATTAGAAGATGGTCTAAATACAGAACTACAGCTGCCCAGGACTTTAGGTAATATAAGACAAAGCTTTACTGATCAATTATTGCCAGTAGTTTCTGTCCAAACATGGCTCTATCACCTAAATATTGGGGGGAGGGGGGGAGTTAAAAGTATTTACATCGAAGAATAGGTGCAAGTACCCTATTTGAAACAAAAATTCTATCCCTAAAATCTTAAGAAATTTCCCCCCCCATAGCATCAATGCAATGTTTTGTGTTAACCGAACCTATTAGCTATCAAAGTCTTAAAGTAGGATCTCTTTCAACAAAACAAAAACAGGTTAGTGTCTTTTACAATAAAATTGTTGTGTTTAAAATAGAAGTTTTCTAATTAAAACTAACAATATTGTCTGTGCAAAATATGAGTATAGCCTTTTATATAAGTATATATAAGTGCATTTTTCCCACCTGTTCTGACTAAAGAGCACTAATGTTGTACATAAAACACATTTGGAAAAAGCGTAGTCATGAACAAAAAGTTAGAAAATCACAGTATTGTAGGGTATAATTTAAAAAGCAACCACAAAAACAGAGGTTTAAATTATCTATAATTTTAGAAGTGTATATGTAACTAATAAAGTCATGCTTTGAGAAGGCAGCACTGAAAGCAGTTGCCTACAGTAGGCAATTCCTACAGTAATAGGAACATGCTGTTCTCTGCTTATCAGCCCTGATAGTTCCAATATGTTGGATAAAAATTCCCCTTCTAGCACACCTTCAGAAGAGGCAAGTCATTTAAATAAGGCAGAAGTGTATACCCTATTCATCTTGTAAGTGTAGGTAAGTGGACAGTCTATCGTGCTGTTATGCACTCTACCCTGTATACTCGAAAGGATTAAGCTTGGGTGGGTTTTTGTGTTGTGGGTTTGGTGGTGGTTTTTTTATATGGTTAAAACTCAGACACACAGTTCTCTGCAAATTATTTCTAGTCAGAAGGATTTCCATTGCTCCTAGGGAAGCATATTCTGCTTGATTATAAAATTCTCAGGTATAGCATTGCCTGTCTTAGCTTATTTTTCATGGTTGTCATGGTTTAAAGAGAGTATACAACAATGCCGTTGTTCTTCTGTAATGGAGCACCTATGTGTAGTTTATTGGCTGCTTCACGGCATTTCAGCTGTGTGATAAACTGTTTCTGACAGAGCACCCTTGGATGGCTTCTTAGCTGGGGCTGGCTGAGCACCTGACTAACAGCTAATGGTCTGCACTGTCTCTGCACTCTGAGTAGCAAGGGAGTGTCTTTCTGTCCAGTTTCAAATATTTCCCATACACGTTAACTTTAGAAATATGCATGTGCAAAATAAGCATCTTTTCTGCTGCAATTTTGAGGTACAGAATGCACACTCTAATCTTGAAGGAGTCACAGCCAGCAGCACCAGTGTGATGAGCTACACTGTGTGGATTTTGACTGATTTTTGAGGAAGGAAAATATTTACTGTCAGGACCTACTGTGTGTACGTATTTGTCTTACAACAGTGTGTGCCAGTGTGGGCTATTCCTTGATGAACAATGCAACTCATTTTCACTTACAGCCTTGGTAATAGTGATAGGTTTAATGGATAAAATAGTAGGGAAGTGTTGTTTTAATTTGGCCTTTGATTAGTTGATTCTAGTTCAACTACTATCACAGACACAGCAAATTCTTCTGTACTTCACACTTCACAATTGAGAAGCTGTAGGCTGAGCGCACCTGCACTTAAATCCTGCAGAAGTGGAAGGTTTGTAATTGTAGCTGATACAGTTTTTGGCAAAAATATTGCTTGTATAATTAGGCTCACCCTTGATCCTTTTTTTTTTTTTCTTTTTAAAGTAAAAATGAGCTACCAATTTTTTAGGTAGGCCAGTGTTTCATGATAAGTTTTGCTTCCCCAAGACTATGCTCAAATCAGACGAAGTGAGCCAATTATTTTTCTGCATCTTCAAATGGATGGACTCTTTTCCAGATTAAATACCTGTGACAAGGACAGTCCTGCTTTCACAGGGGTCATTATTTATGAAGAAAAGTAACTAAAGTCCGTCACATAAATAAGACACGCATTTTTGTCTCAAAATAACAGAGTACCCAAAGGTAACACAGACTGTAGGGTTGATAAGTCTGTGACATGGCTGCAGGAGTGAAGGTGAATTTGGGGTTGTGCTTGAAGATGCTCACACATGCGATGATACTGGGACTAGCAGCTCACTGCTGCTAGACTGTCCTTGCTGCCACTGGCTGCTTGCCGATCTGCTCCTCTCACAAAGTGCTTGCATTGACTGTACATCCGCCAAGTGCCAAATCAGATGCAGGTGATATGAATGGCCAGGACACAGATCCAAAGAGCTGCACACCAGGCAGCTCTTGCCCACCCACAGTGTATAGTACGTGCTGTCAAAGCCCATTAGGTACAGCAATATGCCACAGTGCAGAACTGTGGCTGTGAGTGGGACAAAATGTACAATACATAATTGTGCACAGCAGCAGTCTGGTCTCCACCAGTGTCTGCAGCTCCCTGTCGTGTTTACTTCAGCAGCAGGGCACGTTTGTCACACTGCAGCCTCTGAATGAACACACAGAAGGAGAGAAAGGAGCTATGAGTGAATGACATGAGTAATTTGATTGCATGTCTCTGGTCCTTCATGTTACCTGCCACATGTCATGACAGCCACTTTAGGTTAGGAGATTTAGCTTGAGGTTGGTTGTGTGCAGGTCTTTGACCAAATGTGTAGCAAGGTACACCCCTCTTGCCAACAGTATCTATTCAAATGCTCCCTCTTCAGAGTCAAGACTGTCTTGGAGTACCCAGAATATGCCTCATGTTCTCTTGGGATATTTTTCTACGTGATCTGTTGAAAAGCAACAGACTCCATGGTCTATTTAAAGCCCTATATGCCTACCTATGTTTGGTCAGGTAATCTTTCACCCCACCCATCACTATCACTGAGACCTCCCAGAGCCACAACATAATCAGGTGATTGATTCAATTGATGTCAATGTGGTATGAAAACAGCTTGTGATATTGTCAGGAAAGTTTCTTTGAACTTGCCAGCACTTTAATTGTATTACTCATCAATGGCTTTTGGCCATATGTTATTAACAGGATACAGAGTTTCAGGGTTGTTTAGGGTTTAGCCAGAATTCTCAATTTCAGTGTTACAATAGGAATAAGAAATCAAATATTTATCTTTGATTTACTGAGCACAACTGCTCCAGGAGCATTGACACAGTTCTTTCTTAAGGACTGTCTCTGATGTGGAGCTCATGACAAGTGGTATTGTAATTAGTAGTAATTTATTAATATATTCTGCTTGCTTCTCTTTAAGAGGGAGAGAGAGAACATGTAATCTTCAGATCATATAGTTTGGGTTCCTGTGGTTGTTAGCTTTATCCTCGCAGCCTGTGTTATGCATCTGCCTGTTCTATCTTTGCATTTGAATATTATAACATTGTATGTATTATAATACAGCCTCTGTGAGGACTAGACACTAGTGACTGTGGTAGCATAGGTAGTAAGAAGTGATGAATAACATCCAGCAGCAGCTGAGGTGGTGGATTTCACAAATGCCACTGATTCCTGAGTTATCAGAGCCTTTCCAAGTCTGTTGTTTGCTTTGTGACTAAAGTCATGTTCTTTTCAGCTCTGTAGGAAAATTGATGGTGTTCACCTGAGAAAGCACTTTCTGAAAAAGAACCATTTGCATTTGACCTTGACAGCTGTCATCCTTGGGTTTTATACACCTTTCACCTATATGAGATAGTTAAATATGAAATCTAGATATCACTGAAGTTTGCAGTGGTCCCTGGAGGACTTTGTAATGACAGAGCACTAACTGTGCCAAAGGTCTCTTATGAAGCAAGGAAATGTTACTATGTAATCAAAAGACTATGCTACAAATATGGAAAGAGCAATTAATTAGAAAATAATTTATTTAAATCAGATACATTATTTGGAAAACAAACAAGCACCATAAGAAAAGGGTTAGAAAGTGGGAAAATGTGGAGAAAAGAGGCACATGAATTTGAATCTGTGAAGATGAGGTGTATGGTTTTATTTTGTAATTAAATTGGTGTTCTAATTTGGGAGATGAGCATTACTGGAGACTCATGTTTTTTTCAGACTGAAAAGTTTGTGCAGCACATGGCATTTGGAGAGGATGTCCTTCTTTAGCATAGTATGAGAAGTCAAAGGAGCAGGCACCTGCTGCAGATTTGCCTATGGGAGCCAGAGACACTGCTGTTGTGCCCTGGCTATAAGAGCTTTGGTCTGGCTTAGCAGAAGCAAATATTTAAAGTGAATGGGGTTCTTTATTTAAATAGCAAAATAGCAATTTGTCTGATATGTTTCTTAAAATGTTTCTGTTATAGAAAATCCTGCTCCTCTCCACCTCTCCAGCATTATGGATGTAGCAGGGCCTCTAGGTTATGCAGAGGACTCAGCTCAGTAGAGCAGAAATGGGCACTGTGAGCAGGGGCAAAGCATTGCCAATGGTTCCCCACACTTATTTTAACAGTAGGTTTGCTAACACTGGGCAGCCTGAAAACGAGCCAGCATTAGCCCTCAGCAGCAGCACAAGGCCAAGCATCAGACGCAGGAGGAAGCTAGGGCTGTCCCGCCATTGACGTCAATGGGAATGGGGCCCACAGGTGGGAAAGGCTTCACTGAGCCAGTGGGGCCGTCTGTGCCCTGGCCTCGGGCAGCCTGGGCAGGGTGCCCAGTGGTGCCTGCCTGGCACCCTGCAACAGTGGAGGGGGAACTTAAAGGCTGCAAGGGTGCTGGCTGCTGGATGTTAGGCGTTGTGTCCATTTGTAGAAGCAGGCCGTTTTGTTGAACAGCAGCTCTGAGCCTTTGAGCCAAAGGCCCCATTGGAAGTTGCAGCCAGATGCAGCACCGTGCTTGAAGGTTTTTTGTTCCACTCTGTAAGTGTTTGGGGTCTGTTTGGGCCAGAACTGTCCCAAGGTTTTGGGCTGAGTCACCATAGGGAGTGCAGCGAGGGTTGTTAAATTCACTTGATTACCTGAACGTCTGGCTTAAATTACTGTGAAGAGACACCATTATCCCGTTCTCCGTCCTCACGGTAAAGCAAGCTCCCCAAACACCAAAGCGTGAAGCCTCTAGCATCCCCTTTGCGGGGCGAGCCCGCACAGCTGCCTCCCAGCGCACAGCCGCTAACGAAGGGAATGGGCAGGTGAAGGGGCTCCTGGGCCAGGCGAGCGCCTCCCTTGCGCAGAGCCGCTCCGCGCTTTTCTCACACGCCTCTCCCCCTCCAGCTCCTGGACCTCTTCATGGTGTGGGACTGGTCCACTTACCTGGCTGACTACGGGCAGGCCACCTCCAAATACCTGCGGGTTAACCCAAGCACAGCCCTTACGCTCCTGGAGAAGTAAGTGCGGTAACTGGGGCTGCCTACACGGAGGTGCGGGCGGCGGCGGGACCGGCAGTCTCAGCCCGGCAGTCCTGGGCGGCTGCAGGGCGGGGCCGCCCTCACGGGAGCTCCTGTGGCGGCCAGAGCCCCGCGGCAGCGCGTCGCTGTCCTGGTGCCGGGAGCAGCGGGCCGTGCCGGAGCACCGGGAGCAGCGTGCGGCTGCCGGACTTGCCGCTCTCGGGAGGGGAAACGCGGGGGTTTGGCTGCGATAAAGCCGGTGCGAATCTTCTATTTGGGCCGGCGAGCGGATTTGGGGAGGACAGGGTAAGGCAGGGTGCGATGCCACCCAGCCGGGTGTCAACTTGCTTGTAAAATCTGCGTTAAAATATACTGTGATTCAAAGGTATTTTCTAACGATATTTTCTCTTCTTTCCTGCCTGCGGTGAATACAATTTTGGCAGAGTTCACAGAGGGTACGTATTGCCTATATCGTTACAAACCGTGGTTGCTTCAGTTTATTTCGTTTCCCAAATTTCGTTTTCAAATCCACTGATACGGGAGGTCGGCAATAACGATTAGGTGTTCTGATGGTGAACAAAACATACCCATTCTCTTAAGTCTGCGCTTACCGTGGAAGCAGATTATACTAATGGGTTTTCTGGTTTGCTTCTGTCCTAACACAAGTGATAGGACCAGTTTCCTGCCGAAGTGATATTTGCTCAATACTCGTGGGTAATTTGTGAGGTAATTTTAGTTGAAAGGAGTTCCACATTGCAAAAATTTAACTGAAGAACATATGGATTACAGGTTTTGTAATCTTTCCTGGTTCTTTACTAGCAAAAAGGTCAACAGAGGAACAAAAGTAAACTCCTTTAAAATAGCTGGATTTCGCCTCTTTCAAACTATTCTTTCTAACATGTCTGTGTCATTTGCTTTTTTATTTCTCCAGGATGAAAGACTCTAGCAAAAAGAACAATATTTTTGCGCCCTTCAGGAAGAATGATCGTGACAAGCAGAAACTAATAGAGACTGTAGTAAAGCAACTTAGGAGTTTAGTGAATGGCATGTCTCAGCACACATAGACCTATTAAATTGGTGGTGTCTCATCACACCAAGAGGTATTTCTTAGCCGCTATTTCTACAAAACAAACAGTGATGTCAGTTAGAACATTCGTTTGACTCAGTACAGGAAAAATGCAATAGATGGCTTGTACAGGGGGCATCTTCAGCAAGTTGATTCTTTGTACGCATTTTTAATGGATTGAATACTATTTTGTATATTGTAAACAAATGGTGAAAAATGAGACTCTGCAATAAAAAGCAGCTCAGTCATGTTGTACATGGAACAGCTAAACTGTAAATATGTTATTTAAATCTCTGCAGACATGGTAGGAATTATTTGAGAAAAGACCCCTTAGTTGCCATTTTCTGGGTGAATCCTAGCTTAATATTTTTTAATCATTGAGATATTTGCATTTCAGATGCCGCCTATTGTTTTCCTGCATTAAATGTATATTAGCCTTAAAGTGGTTGGACATAATTTTGTATGCCAGATTTTGTAATCTGGAGGTATGAAAGTAATCTTCTGAATTTTAGTACCTTTTAAAACTACCTGAGAGCTAGACTTGATATTTACTTAGCAGTAGTGCTCATAAGCATTGTTCTCCAAAAGGGTTTATCTTGAGGTTGTGAATGTAAATAACCATTTGAGTTCTTTCTAATGTGACATTTTGGCTTGGTTTGGTTTTGTTCCTCAGGGTTACTATTTCTAATTGTACTTTTGTAAGATCGCGGGTTATTTTCCCCAGGTTGCAGTAAGGAGTAGATTTGCCACTGTTAGTTTTGTGCTGCATCTGTTTGTCAATATGCGCTTTCTACTGCCAGACCCATCCCGTTAGCACTTCATCCCAACGCCGATCTCTTTGCACTGTTCCCTCCTGGCTACTTTAGACACAAAGAGAATGTCTAAGAAATAAAAACCAAAATGGAACATGTAAAAATAATGTACATATTTGATGTATTTTTAAGTTATTGATGGTCTAAATACAGTAATATAAATCTCATCTGTATTCCTGTTTAATTTCACGCACTGGAGCACACCTCGGATCTGTTTTTGCAGGGACCTGTACCGGTCCCGACTCTTTGGTGATTTACTCCCGGGGCGGGCAGGCGGGCGGCAGGGGATCCAGGAAACCCTACCGACAGGGTGCGGCCCGAGGTGCTGCGGGACCCGCCCCGGTGCCGCTGCAGTCAGGGGCGGCTGGGGGCGGCTGGTCTTTGGGAGCGAGGCAGGGACGCTGCCCGCTCAAGGGAGCCTGGGACGGGACGGGACCGTCTGTCTTCACCGGACGGCAAGAAGGGCCGGCCTGAAGTGGCTCCTGGAGGGTCCCAGCGAGGCGGAGGAGGCAGCCCGCGCCTAGAGGCCGTGGATCCGGCGCGGATGAGGCGCGGGGCGCCGCGGCCGATGATGCCGTACCGTCGAGTAGGGGCCACCCCCGGGGACCGGGAGAGGGGCGCCGGGTCCCCAGCCTCGAGGAGTTGGGGACTGCCCCGGCTGCGTCTCGGCCCCCCTCAATCCCTATTCCGCGTCTCCCTCTCCAATCACTGCACTTGGCCGCGCTGCTTAAGTATGCAGCGGATACGTCATCTCCGAAGGTGGATCGGGCGTAAGTGGCCAATATCTATATAAATGTGGCTGAGGGGCGAACTGGCAGCAGGAGACGAGCGGAGACGAGCGGAGACGAGCGGGGCCGGGCGGGCAGCAGCCGGGCTGCAGACCGCCGGCAGCAGAGTCGCTGGGAGCCCGGCCCCCCGCATTTGACAGCCACCGGGGCCGCCCCCACGAGCCACCCGCGCCCCGGGGCGGGGACCTGCCACCGGCCCGCGTCCGCCCCGTCTCTTTCTGGCCGAGAGGACCATGCCGGCGAGG
The DNA here is from genome assembly GCF_015220805.1 of Pogoniulus pusillus. Taxonomy (NCBI): domain Eukaryota; kingdom Metazoa; phylum Chordata; class Aves; order Piciformes; family Lybiidae; genus Pogoniulus; species Pogoniulus pusillus. The sequence continues at coordinate 17,450,583 of NC_087269.1, forward strand.
CTCTCCTGGCCCGAAGCCGCGGCACTGGCGCTACTGACACTTGTCCTGCTGGTCACCCTTTGCCGGCACCTGTGGGCGCTGCGCTGGAGCCTAAGCCGGGACCGTGCCAGCGCCCTGCCCCTGCCCAAGGGCTCCATGGGCTGGCCCTTCTTCGGAGAGACCCTGCACTGGCTGCTCCAGGTAAGACATAGCGGGTAGAGACGGGGTGGGATCGTGCTGATGAAAGCCTCTGGCTGACCTGCAAGGTCGTCCTCAGGGCTCCCGCTTCCACAGCTCCCGGCGAGAGAGGTATGGAAACGTCTTCAAGACCCACCTCCTGGGCCGGCCGGTGGTGCGGGTGACGGGCGCTGAGAACATCCGCAAGATCCTGCTGGGTGAGCACACACTAGTTAGCACGCAGTGGCCCCAGAGCACCCAGATCATCCTGGGCTCCCACACTCTGCTAGGCTCCATCGGTGACCTGCACCGCCAGCGCCGCAAGGTGAGCCTCCTGGCTGCCCTGGCAGCGAACGCAGACCCCACAGCACCTCCCGGGCTGGGCCTAGGCCTGGATGGCATACGGAACTCCCGCTTTAACCACCTGCCTCTGTTCCCCCCTTCTCCTCCCCTTCTCCTCCTAGATCCTGGCCAGAGTGTTCAGCCGCACTGCCCTGGAGAGCTACCTTCCACGGATCCAGAAGGTTGTGAGCTGGGAGCTGCGGGGCTGGTGCATGGAGCCAGGCTCTGTCGCAGTTTATTCCTCAGCTAAAACCTTAACTTTCCGCATTGCAGCTCAGATTCTGCTGGGGCTCCGCCTGGAGGAAAAGCAGTTCAAGAACCTGGCCAAAACTTTTGAACAGCTGGTGGAGAACCTCTTCTCCCTTCCCCTCAACATACCCTTCGGTGGGCTGCGCAAGGTACTGCTGCCTGCCCTGCTCCCTCTGCCTGGGGGCAGGGATCTAGGCCCTGGCGACACAGACCCCCTGTCCCCAGGCCCGCCAAGGGGAACTTCCAGTGTGCCAGGACATCTGCAGCAACTCATTCCAGGTCTGAGGGCCTGGTGTCTGCCCTAGCCCAGCTACCTCTGCACTTTTCTGTGCTCCTGGTTGGCTTCCATTATCTCTCTGTACTGGTTCCTGCTCACTGTGCAGCACAGAGCTGCACTGCTTCCTCACCCCACATGTTGCCTGGGTTGGCTCTGGTTAGTCCATCACATCTGGTCCTGTCTCATCCCATCCAGACTCATGTCAGTCTACGGCAGAGGGGTCTGTTGGCATGAGCACAGGGAGAGGTGGACACAGCACACCTCTGGTCAGCACTCGCACCTGAGGACAGGCTGAGGACTTGAGACTTTTTCACAGTCCTTGATCTCTTCTTACAGTCCATGAACCCTTGTCTGTCAGTGACAGAGAGTAAACAAGGGTTCCTGGAGAGCAAACATATCAGAGGGGCAGTCTACTCTGCCTCTTTCCACTCTGCTGTCCTGCTTCTCTGCCTGCCTCCCCACACTTCAGCTCTAGGCATCAGTTCTGTGTCTCTGTCCTCCTCTCCAATTTCTGTCTGTGTTCCTTCCTCTGGCTTTGGATTTTCCACCCTTACCACAGCTCAATCCTCACACCCCTTTTAGTCAGGTCTTACTCAGTCTTTTGTTTCTACTCTAAGCTCTGCCCTACCTGATCACCTTACCTAGCCAGTCCTTGCTGCTCTTCTCTACCAGCTCAAAGACCTTGTTTTCCTTGTCCAATTCCCCCTTGCAGGTTGTCACTGGTATGGTTCTTCTGGCTTTTACAGAAGACATTTTGATACAGAGCCATACACTCTGTAACTCCATCCCAACTTTGCAAAGAAATTGATGATCAGTTAATTCTCTGAGGTCTTCCTAAATGTTTTGCTGCACATCTGGTGTATAGTCTGGTAAAGCCACTCATTTGTTCTTGAGTCAGATGTTCCTTGCCTCTTGGACTCTAATTTACTAAGTCACCTCTTCTTGTCTCTTTGGAGAGACTTCATTTAGACCTGGCAAGAAGGAGGTTTTGCTCAACGCAGGTGCTTCTGGACTCAGTACTATGGATTTAGTGCTGTTTCTTCCTCTCAGTTTTTCTTGGTGCTTGTCGTATATGAATCACAACAGCAAAGCAACAGAATTTGCAGGAGTTCTCCCTAAACTGCTGCCTCTTGCAAGGCTCTGAGGCTGGGTTACAGATCCTGGGATTAAGGATTGCCATACATGTATGTGTGTGTGTGTGTGTGTGTGTGTGTGTCCCGGATCTCTCTGGAGAGGGAGGCGGTTCTTAAGGCACTCCTGAACTGTGTCTGCCTCCTGCAGGGAATCAAAGCACGGGACATGCTACATGAGTTTATGGAGAAGGCTATACAGGAAAAGCTACAGAGAAACAATCCAGAAGATCACAGCGATGCTCTGGATTTCATAATAAATAGTGCCAAGGAGCATGGCAAAGAATTCACTATGCAAGAGCTAAAGGTAAGGAGAACTCACCCTACATTATCTCTTCAAACTCAATGGCCCTTTGAGATACCTGGTGTGGGGGACAAGAGGAGGGTTGTGTGGGGACCCACCACTAGCCATTGGCTCCTGCTCTCCTCTTGCCAACTTTGAGGACACCATGTCCAGGTGAAGCAAGAAAGCCTGGACTTAGCATGCACATATGCTCTAGCAGGATTGTGTCCCTCTAGATTAGAAGAGAGGTGGTATTTAAAACATGAACAAATGCCTCTTCCGCCTTTCCTCTTCATGACTGACGGACTTCAATCTGACTTAGGAGGCTGTTAGGGTTATGTGGCTGTACAAAGGCTCTGCATGTCAGTGTGCACTCAGTATGTGGAGCTAGTTGTGTGCTCCTCAAACCTCTCACAGCATCTAGCATAAGGCGTTGTGTAGATCATGTCCTCAGGGCTCAGAGCTCTGAAGTCTCTGAGACAATACATCAAAATGGGTCCAGGGTCATTCCCTATCACCTCATCATGAATTAGATCATCTAGTTTACGAATTGCTATGATGCAACAGGATGTGTTACTGTAACTGAGAGCTAAACCCAGTAACCCTTACTGAGCCAAAGCTACCAATTGAACGTGAAGTGCATTTTGCCAAAGATTTTTGGGGAAAAATTGACATTAGTACAGCATCGTTCATAGCTACAGGTCATTTGGTGACAGTGGACGACAGATGGCATTGCCTTTATAGAACGACTTTTGAAGCACCTCTGCATGGATACAACAGCTGAATATATTTTGAAAGTATTGAACATACCTTGTTTTACTATTTATATAGGTGTTTAAGGAAAACTGTCCAAGGACTAATGTTTTATAGTATTTAAGGAAAACTATCTGAAGACTAATGCTTTTATTTTATAGAAGTGTAATCTCTAAATCTGAAATATATGACAGACTTTACAACAACTATGAGATACAATTAGAACTAGTATATATCCTTAAAGTGCTGCACTCTGGCCACAACAACCCCATGCAGAGATACAGGCTGGGGTTGGAGTGGCTGGAGAGCAGCCAGACAGAGAGGGATCTGGGGGTGCTGATTGATACCCGCCTGAACATGAGCCAGCAGTGTGCCCAGGTGGCCAAGAGAGCCAATGGCATCCTGGCCTGCATCAGGAATGGTGTGGTCAGCAGAAGCAGGGAGGTCATTCTGCCCCTGTACTCCGCACTGGTTAGACCACACCTTGAGTACTGTGTCCAGTTCTGGGCCCCCCAGTTTAGGAGGGACATTGAGATGCTTGAGCGTGTCCAGAGAAGGGCGACGAGGCTGGTGAGAGGCCTTGAGTACAAGCCCTACGAGGAGAGGCTGAGGGAGCTGGGATTGTTTAGCCTGGAGAAGAGGAGGCTCAGGGGTGACCTTATTGCTGTCTACAACTACCTGAGGGGTGGTTGTGGCCAGGAGGAGGTTGCTCTCTTCTCTCAGGTGGCCAGCACCAGAACGAGAGGACACAGCCTCAAGCTGCGCCAGGGGAGATTTAGGCTGGAGGTGAGGAGAAAGTTCTTCCCTGAGAGAGTCATTGGACACTGGAATGGGCTGCCCGGGGAGGTGGTGGAGTCGCCGTCCCTGGAGCTGTTCATGGCAAGATTGGCCTTGAGCTCTGTGGTAAAGGGTTGGACTTGATGATCTGTGAGGTCTCTTCCAACCCTGATAATACTGTCATGCTGTGATTTATTGCTTATTTTAATAGATTTTTTTTTTAATAATTGACATTCCAAATATGATTGTTTAAGAGTGATTGATCTCTGTTAGTATTCACATGGATATTACACATTAACAATTGCATGATCTCTCATCATGTCCCTGGCTCTGACCACAAATGGACACTAACAATAGGAATAAGAGGATAATAAATGTAATGTAGAGTGACATGGCAGCAACCTTGGGCTAGCTCATTCAAATTATAGGATGTTCATATGCTGTCCTGTGCCTTTACAGCTAGAATATTTCCACCTTTTCTGCACTTCAGAAAACTACTTGCAAACCATACTGCCTATGTTTGCATTTAAGGCACTATTCTCCACTCTAGTGAAACAACAGTAGAATTCTCGCCCAGTAAAGTTGTGTAACTGGGTAAGAAGTCCCAAGCTGTCTCAGAGCAGTGGCTATATCTGACTTTGAGAGACACTCCAAACACTTGCATGCACTAGTGACTAATTTGCCTTTTATTCAAGTAATTTTGAAAGACCATTTTCAAAGAAACTGTCTGGTATATGCAGTGATGCACGTTCCTGGCCTGCATCAGCAGGACCTTTGAAATGTAAAAGGTCATGAAAAAGATGCTAAAAGTACTCTTTTAGAACAGTAAAAGCCTTGGAAGGATAAAAAGAAAAAAATCCCATCTTCTGTAACAATGCTGTCACTGGCTGGAACAGTAACACCACCAGTCCTGGCTTCCAGGACAGAGTGTTGGACTGTAGCACAGGGACAATACTGATGATGGTGTGGGAAGATGCTGCCTCCCAGTCACCCATTATGATGGCCTTGTAAAAGCAGAGAGGGCAAGCTAGCAGCTCGGTGTCTTATCAGGCACTTACATACTATCAGCACTGTCAGAGGCAGATGGAGGGAGTTGTAAGGGCTGACTTTTCAAATCACAAAGCCTGCCCTAAATTGCTTTCATGTTATTGAAATGTCTTGGGTCTTAATTACAAGTGATGGAACTGAGAAATTTCTTTTCATCTGGATCTGCTACCCAGTGGATATAAAAATTTCTACTAATGCCTGCAGGAGTTGTGACAGGTGTTGACAGGGATCTGTTCTTTCAGCGGTTTTCTTTCAGCTGAAAGATGTCCTTGAGAGCTGCCCTTTGGCAAAAGCCTCTAGTCCAGCCAATATATGTCACTGGGAATGGTAGCAAAGAATAATCCTTATTACATTATCCTTGACCTTATCAGACCTATCTCCAGATACCTTCAGGCTTCATATATCCTTCCCTGTGTTTCTGGCTTTGACTCTCCAGAAACAGATTGTGTCAGAAAAATGTACAATCTAGACACATAGCTGTATGAAAGCAAACTGCTCTGTTTCTCTGGAGGGTTTGCTCTGCTTTGCCCCTGGCATGGAGCAATTAGTGCTTGGTGGTGCCAGACAGCTCCCAGGTTCATCCAGGGTATCAGCTTTCTGTTCTACTCACTTGGGTTTTTCGTGTGGCTTTTCACATTGGACTCCAGCCTCTGTGCTCCCAGTCCACTGCTACAGAGCTGCTGGCACCTTCAGATGGTGCTGTAAGCTTGAGCATTGTTTGCTGTCAGAGATGTGACATTCTCTGACCCAGCTCTGGACAACAGCCTGCAGCAGCCTGGCATGTGCTGTGCTATATAGGTCCAGTGGATAGGCCCTGGAAAGACTGTGAGGCTGAATGGGGTTCCCTGAGCCAGGACAAGGCATGGATGATAGATTTGAATGTAGGAGGTCCATCTGAGATGGATATTTTGTTATAAATACATCTGCTACAGAGCTATCAGGATCACTGCTGTGTTTCAGGCTGCAAAGCTTGAAAAGCAAGCAAGTCCTTGGCCTGGTGTGTGCATCCCTGCAGGACAGATAGCTCCTTTCTGGATACAGCACCAACCAGACTGACCTGCTGTAGCAAAGAGGTCTTTTCTACTTTAGATTGTTGGTCTGATGCCCCTCCCAGACAAACTAATGGCCAATCATAAATGGAAATTCATCAAATGCAACCCATTTGAGGTGCCAGTGCATCTAGGATTTATCTACAAACATGCAATTGTTTTTTAACCCCTGGCTGGGCAGAAAGGTAAAAGCTAGAAATGGCAAAAGGGAGATGGTAGATGAAGGTAAAAAGTGTAATGGTTGAAATGAGCTTCACTCAGAATACTAAAATGCATGGTAAAATGCTTCTTTAACATTTGTAAAACATTGGGAGGAGGAAGCTCAGAGAAGCTGGACTGGGGGATGATATGTACTCGTCTCAGTTGTTTTCTGCATCAGTTGCTTGGAAGTGGATAGCCAGTTGATGCAGAAATAGAAGAACAGGGGTCTCTTCTTTTGGTTCCTGCCAAATTAGGAAAGACACAGGTTTGTGGAGATCATGGGGTGGGCAGGGCCCTTTGCAGAGGGATAAACCTGCAGAATGTGAGAACAACTTGAATTCCATCACTACCAGTTTATAATGGCATACAAACTTGTCATCTTCCTTCCTCTCACAGGAGACAGCGATTGAGCTCATATTTGCTGCTTTTTTCACTACGGCTAGTGCTAGCACCTCTCTGATCCTCCTGCTACTGAAGCACCCTTCAGTGATTGTAAAAATAAGGCAGGAGCTGGCTTCTCACGAGCTGTACCGGCAGTGTGAGCACTGCTCTGCAGGATCCTGCCCAGACACCCTGACTACCCAGAGCAGGGATAGCAAGAAGCCACTTCTCCCTGGGGTCAAAGATACTTGCAAGGACCAGACCCAGCCTCTTGAGCAAAGTTCCTCCCAGTCTCATGCCCCAGCGGATCCCACCCTATGCACTGGCCCCCAGGTCCAGGTGCCATGGAGACAGAGCTGTTGCTGCCCCTCGGACATGAGCCTGGAGAAGCTGAGCCGCCTGCGCTACCTGGACTGTGTGATTAAGGAGGTGCTGCGAGTGCTGCCCCCTGTCTCCGGAGGCTACAGAACAGCACTGCAGACTTTTGAGCTGGATGTAAGTGCCTCATGCATCAGAAGACTGCTAGGGAGCTGCTGACTGTCACTACCTGCAAGCACCCTGCATCCAGCACAGTAGTGGTGCTCAGCAGCGTAGTTAGGGGAAGGTGGCATCCAGCAGCCCCTGTGGGTACTAGCTGGGCTGGGGAGAACAGGAGTTGCAGAGCAGATGGGTAATGTGGTAGGGCTGTTCCTAGACACCCTCTACTCAACCTTCCACTAGCACAGCTGGCTGCACAGATAGGTAACCTCTCCCTTTCTCTCCTGTCTACAGGGCTACCAGATCCCCAAAGGCTGGAGCGTCATGTACAGCATTCGTGACACACATGAGACAGCTGCCATCTACCAGAGTCCCACCAGTGGCTTTGACCCAGACCGCTTTGGTACCACCCAAATGGAGGCTGTGAGCCGCTTTCACTACATCCCTTTTGGTGGTGGGGCACGGAGCTGTATCGGGAAGGAGCTGGCACAGGCCATCCTCAAGCTGCTGGCCATTGAGTTGGTCAGCACAGCCCGCTGGGAGCTGGCCACCCCTGGCTACCCTGCCATGCAGACCGTGCCCATTGTTCATCCTGTTGATGATGGGCTGCAGCTCTATTTCCACTCCTTGCAGCCCAGCCACAGCAGCAAGACCTGAGCCAGGGGTTCACTGTCCCACTCAGTCCTGGTGTCAATCCTCTCCATGGTGGTTGGGCACAGGTCTCTGCTGCCCCAGGATGCAAAACTCCAGAAGTTTTTATTTCTACCTTCCTGGTGTACAAGCTGGTAGGGAGAGTCCTGCAAAATCTGGCTTCTGAGCACCAGAGTGAACCTCAGCCCTAGCCTGGGGGCAAAATCTTCTGAAGCTGCTGTTAAAGAGCAACCTCCATGGGAGCTCAGACAGCCTCTGCCCCATGCAGGTCTCTAGATGCTGGAGACTGGGAGAAACCCCCACCCAGCTCCAAAGCTAAGGCTCCCAGAGTTTTTCTGTCCCAGGGTTATCTCTCATCAGTGTGTTATAGGAAAGACAAGATGCACATCCTGTGCACTGTAGCCTTTTAGATGTAAAAAGAAGTTGGATGGGGGAGGTCTGCAGGAAAACAGAAACCAGGGCTGCCCCAATCCATGGCATAAACAGTAGCTAGAATAATAGAGTGTAAAGTGGGTTTTATTGTAAGCATTTAATCTCATTCCCGTGTTTTCCTTTAGAGTCACACAAAAAGGACATTCTCATTCACTTAGTAGTAGTAGCTATGTATGTCGTTTGCCTGAGCACTGTGGTGCTGCTTGGGGTCTGACATGAAGCACTCCTTTGGAATCTTTGCAGGATGTGCTCCCCAGCCACAGCCAGGCTGAAGGGTGAGTCTGAAGCAGAGGAAGAGGCTTTAAGAAATAAACATTCAGAAAATGGACATTTCTGAGTATATCTAACCTGTAGTAGAATGTCCCCTGTTCTTGATGATGCCCCACATTGCGGAGTGGGTATTTGCAAGGTGACACAGGCCTCATGGTAGCTGGCTAGACAGACTGAGTGCATCACTTGCAGCTTAGATCTGACAAGAAAAGTGCCAGGATGGCAGCTCTGTGAGTCCATCCAGGGGGTGACACTTGAGGCTCAGCATAGGTGCTGAGGGTGCTTTTTAAAAGTTTTTTAAGTTGCTTCACTGAGACTGACGTATTTCTGTCCCATGTAAAATTAAGTGAGTCCTTTTGTTTGTGCCTGGAGAACACAGATGGATCCAAGTCCTTGCTCCACTGCAATGTGTTTTTAAGCTACTTTCACCTTCATCTCTATTTCTTACTGCCATGCATCCAGCATGATGAGTGGGGGAAACCATCTGCCTTGTCCCTCCAATGCATCCTGGGCTTGGTGGCATAGTGCATTCTGTCTGAAGAACCAGTGGCAGCTTGGCCTGTGAGGGCCTAAGTGTTGGTGTGTTGAACATAGACCATTTGGAAAGGTTCTGGGGAGCTCCCTTCTCCCCTGAATCTCTGTCATCATTCTGCTTCAATGTCAAACTACAAACGGTCTTGCCCTTGCCTCTCCTTGCACACTTGCACTGGGGCGCTGCAGCAGAGCGCGTACTGCCGTTGCCTGTGCAGCAAGTACAACACTACCTGGAGCAGAAATGTAGCTCCCAAATGTGACTGGTCAAATCTGGAGAAGGTTGAACTACACGCATGAGTTAAGTGCTGTTGGCAGGTCGACCCCTTAGTGAACCAGAGCCTCTGCCCCTCTTGACCTTGTCCGGAAAGGTGAATCTTTGTGGCTATCAGAAGTGAAATCAGTAGGTGGTAGCTGCAAGTGGCAATGACTAACTTTAATTAGCAGGAGTTACTGGTGTGGCCATGACTCGCGGGTGACGCGGGGTCCCACAGCGGGTCGGAGGAGTGCCCAGCACCAAGTATGGGAGAGCCGGAGCTCCTCCAGTAGCACTTAAAAATTACTCTGCACGCTAGTGAGCCCCATAAGCCACCCACTGAAAAATGTAACATGAATCCGCATTGGGGAGGGGGAAAAAAAAATGAGTTGAAACTGATTTTGTTTGCAGATAAACAAGAGCATTTACAAATTAAGTGTAACAATTGCTACTTGTAATCAAAGTTTGTTCATATTAGGCTGTTAATTTCTTGACCCCCTTCCAAGATGTTTTTAATTATCCCTTTCACTCTTTACCATTTGATTCTTTTGGAGCTGATGGCTGAGGAATACAAAGCTAGGGAGATAATAAAGCCTTCCTGTGGTAATTATCGGTGCTCAGGCCACCGTATCTCGTTATTTTGATAGACAGTGAACTTGGCGCGGTTGCCGGCCGGGTTCACGCAGATGTCACGGTCCGTGTTGTAGGTCACAAGCAGGTCAGAGCCCGGCAAGGGGAGAGCTCCGGGTCAGGGCGCGGCCGCCGCTCCCGCCCAACACCAGCCGGGCCCCGCAGAGCGGCGCCGTACCCCCAGGGGCTGCGCTCCCCGGGGACGAGGAAGTACCCCCCGAGATAGGGTGGTGGCGGCGGTGTCTCTCTTGAGCAAAGGGCTGCGGAGGCGGACAGCCCTGCGCCTCAGGGCATCGTAGAAGGGAGGGTTCCGTGTGAAAAACAGTAATTAAAAGTGACATCTCCCCATCTTCTACACAAACACATACACACAACTTTCAGCGTTTATTGCACTTGTCGGGTGCAAGAAACCAAAAGTAACAGGGAGGAAAGAGGAAAAAAGGGAATGGAAAAAAGAAAGAAAAGCGAGTACGATGGTTTATTGGTAGCAGTCGTGCCCAGAGGAACTCTCCGTGGCCCCGTCCCTCTCCCCGCGGCCCCGCAGCCGCGATCCGCACCAGCCTCCCCTTCCCCAGAGGCCGCGTCTCCCGGACGGCACCTCCTAAGCCAGGACGCAGAGTCAACGGCAGCGAGCGCAGCCTTTCCCCGCGCCTCTCGCCGGTGGGAGCACCTCTGCGCCGCGGTTGAAGGCAGGATGCTCGGCCAGCGCCGAGCGCCTCTTCCCTGCCGCGGCAGATTCGACGGCCTCGGAATGCCGGCGAGCCCTAGGCGAGGGCGGGCAGCGGACCCCGGGGAGACAAGCCGGGCACGACGGGCTGGGTGTTTCCTTTCTGCGCTCACCTCCCTTTCCCTTGGTGACCCGCGCTTGAACCTGCATCGAGAGGCTCAGACGGCCTGCTGCCCGCGTCTCCTTCCACCGCGGCCGGGCAGAAATACAAGCTGGGACTTTCGAGGTGAACCAGAGGACAGCGGAGGCTCCTCTGCCGATGCGGTGGCACAATTGCGGCTCTGTCCGGCTGACCACCCGCCCCATCCAGATCCCAGCACCGTCCTGGCTGGCTCCGGCTGCTGGCTTGCCGTTCCCTGCCAGCGACTGCAGCGGGCAGACGACGGAGCTCCGCAGCTTGAGAAGCGCAACAGCACCGTCCGCGGAACGCCCGCTGCTGTCGGTGTCTCCGAGCAGATGGGCGCCCGGTTGCTGGAACGGGACATTTCTCGGCGCAACTCACTGGTCTCTTAACGAACATTCGTAATAAATCCCAGGAGGCGGCCGGTCCCCGTCTGTCAGCTGTCGGCGGGGTCCCACAGCCTGCTTGCCGAGAGCGGTGCAGCGGGGTACGAGCCCGGATCCGCTGCCGCCCCGCGCGGCACCACCTTTCCTTACCCGGCGGCTGTCTGCGGCGGGTAGGATGCGCTGCGCAAAGCAAATAGTTAAAGATTTTGGGGGGAGGAGCCAGGCCGCAATCCGCAATTAAAGATGAACTTTGGGTGAACTAATTTATCGGACCAAGGTAGGGTGGGCAGAAACCTGGGAAGGGTATAAAAGGCGGCCCGCGGCGAGCCTGGCCCTCGCACTCGGAGTTCCCGGGGGGCTGGACTCCCTCTCTAGCCATGGGATTCTCTGCCCTGGTTGCCAGCGCTCTGTGCACCTTCCTGCTGCCCCTGCTGCTCTTTCTGGCCGCCGTCAAGCTGTGGGACCTGTACTGTGTGAGCAGCCGCGACCCCAACTGCCCACTCCCGCTGCCTCCGGGCACCATGGGGCTCCCGTTCTTCGGGGAGACGCTACAGATGGTGCTGCAGGTAAGGCGAGGCCATGTCGCGGGGAGAGGGGAACAGTCCCGAATCCTCCTCTGGCTGCAAGGGAGGGGAGTGAGCCACAGCTTCACCGGGCTTCCGTGCCCAGGTGGGAAAGAACTGCTCTCTACACCTTTTACAGATACTAATGAAAAATATTAACATCTTAATATTTTAAAACAACCAAACAAGTATTGTTTTATCATTTCCCTCCATTGTCCAGAGGCGCAAATTTCTGGAGATGAAGCGCAGGAAATACGGCTTTATCTACAAGACTCACCTCTTCGGGCGGCCCACGGTGCGGGTGATGGGCGCCGAGAACGTGCGGCATATCCTGCTGGGTGAGCACCGGCTCGTCTCCGTGCAGTGGCCCGCCTCGGTGCGCACCATCCTGGGCTCGGGCTGCCTCTCCAATCTCCACAACGGGCAGCACAAGCACCGCAAAAAGGTACGGCCCCGACGGCGGGCTGGGAGTGGGTGCGGCTGCCCTGAGCGCAGTGGCTGAGCCTGTGTCGCCTTTCTCCTCCTTGTTCTCCCGGGTAGGTGATCATGCAGGCCTTCTCCCGGGACGCCCTGCAGCACTACGTGCCCGTCATCCAGGAGGAGGTGAGCTCCTGCCTGGCGCAGTGGCTGGGCACCGCCGGGCCCTGTCTGCTGGTGTACCCCGAGGTGAAGCGCCTCATGTTTCGCATAGCCATGAGGATCCTGTTGGGATTTCAGCCCCGCCAGGCCAACCCCGACGGTGAGCAGCAACTGGTGGAAGCCTTCGAGGAAATGATCCGCAACCTCTTCTCCCTCCCGATTGATGTGCCTTTCAGTGGGCTCTACCGGGTAAGACTGCCGGCAGGCTGGGAGGAGAGGGGTGCCCCTGCAGTGGGACAGTGGGGAATGGGTGAGAGGCATGGCACTATGGTTTCAGTCCCACATTGCTGTCTCCCTGATGCTCGGTCAGGGCTTGCGGGCACGCAACATCATCCATGCCAAGATCGAGGAGAACATCCGTGCCAAGATGGCCCGCAAGGAGCCTGAGAGTGGCTATAAGGATGCACTGCAGCTGCTGATGGAATACACCCAGGGCAATGGGGAGCAGCTCAACATGCAGGTGAGGTTCCCCAAGGCCAGATTTGTCCCTCTTGTTAACCATACACTTATCTTTTGGGAACAAAAAGAGGAGAGTGGGAAATATTTCCCCATGAAATAAACCAGCTTGTGTAGTGCACTAGGGAACAGAGGCTGTGTGCAGGCTGTTGGAAGGGAGCCACGTCCACTGGGAGCATAAGCACCATCCCTATCCTGGCCCCTGGGTGTCTGCTCCAGTCTAGGAGCGATGCACAGCATTGTGGTAGCGGAATAAGCATGGTGGAGATACTGTGTTCATGTCCTGTTTTACCCTTCCTGTGTCCTCTGTGTAAGGAACTGAAGGAGTCGGCCACAGAGCTGCTGTTTGGGGGCCACGAAACCACTGCTAGTGCTGCCACATCGCTAATCGCTTTCCTAGGGCTCCACCATGATGTCCTGCAGAAAGTGAGGAAAGAGCTGCAGGTGAAGGTGTGTATCTTCCCCAGAGCCATTTGACAAGAGGGGGCAATGAGAAAATACCTCCAGGAGAGGTACCACAGCCAAAGGCTCCCCTCAGCACAGGTACTGCCCTGCATTTAGGGGGTGGCAGGAAAACTCCACTGCCTGGGGTGAGGCTGCTATGCAGTGCCAGTAGCCCTAGCACTTGCTCTGTAGCTGTCATGACAGCGTTTTTTCTTTCTAGGGGTTACTATGTAGTCCCAACCAAGAGAAACAACTGGACATGGAGGTCTTGGAGCAGCTGAAGTACACAGGCTGTGTTATCAAAGAGACCCTCAGGCTGAGCCCGCCTGTTCCTGGAGGATTTCGAATTGCACTCAAGACACTTGAGCTAAATGTAAGCAGGGCTTGGGCTCAACCCCTCAGAGCAGCTGCAAAGTGCGATTGCATTGATACAGCCTATCTGCAGGAAGCCAGGAGGGGAGGTGGGATGCATCAGTATGTCCTATGCTGACACTTTAACACATCAAGGTGCTTCATGTTTCTTTTCTCTTCCTTTGGTAGGGTTATCAGATCCCCAAAGGCTGGAATGTTATTTACAGTATTTGTGATACTCACGATGTGGCAGATCTCTTTACCAACAAGGATGAATTTAACCCAGATCGCTTCTTGTCTCCATCTCCAGAGGATTCCTCCAGGTTCAGTTTCATTCCTTTTGGTGGAGGCTTGAGGAGTTGCGTGGGCAAAGAGTTTGCAAAAGTCCTTCTGAAAATATTTACAGTGGAGTTGGCTCGGCGCTGTGACTGGCAGCTGCTGAATGGACCTCCTACAATGAAAACAGGCCCCATAGTGTACCCTGTGGACAATCTGCCTACAAAATTCATAGGTTTCAGCGGCCAAATCTGAGAGCTCAGCGCTTGCCTTCAGCTGGATTTCTCTATAGCTTCTGACATGTACATAGTAACTTTTTATAGTAACAAAAGCCTTTAAATATTTGTAAATGTGAATTGTAAATGTACAATAGTTATTTATGTCTACTAAATATTTCAAAATGCTATGATTTTTTTTTTTCCTCAAGCACTACAATTATGGGTCTCTGATTCATAATTAGATATTGTTATTTCTATAGAAATAAGTTTTCCCCTATTTAAAAATCTTATTGAAAGCTGGCCAGCTAAGCATTTGAAGACATTTTTATGATGGTGTATGTATTAAGAAACATTTTTAAAGGCATTTGAAACAACAGTAAGTAGCTACTCATTCATATTACCTAAAATGGGTATCGATTGAGAATGTTTTCAGTATTATTTGTGTCTAGATCTTGTGTGAATTTTAAGTTTGATAATAAAGTTTATTTTTGATGATTCTGCGTTTGAAGGTCTGTATGTATGCTAGAGAGTGGCTTAACTAACCAATTGGTCTGAAGGGTTTAAATGTAAAGTTGGATCTGCTTTTGTGAATGAGCTACTCACTATTTCTAAGATCACAACTCTCCCCTGCCTCTGAATGTGCTCCTCTCTTGTGAACAGTAAAGTGTTTTAAGCTTTAGTCTGTAAGTTGCGAGAACAGTGCAAAATCACATATGTACACTGAAAACAATATGGAGTGATAGCAAGTGCTACAAGGCCTCATTATCAAGCTCAAAATCATGAGCCACAGTAAATAAGTAAAGGGGAGCAGAACATGCAATGTGAGTCCTTCTCTAGCTACAGAGAATAGGTTGGGGGAAAAAAGAGGTTATTCATACATGTCCTCCCCTCCCTTATTACTGGTGACCTGTGTAAATAGACCACTGGATCTTGTTCTGTGTTGAGTCTGCTGGCTATGAATCTTTACTCACAAAGGTGTCTCTTATCAGCTGGTAGAGCAAATAAAATCTGCTGATTTCTTCTTGAAATGCAACAGCTCTGACTAGGTCAGAGATAGAGCATGCATTTGGTTTGGGAACTTCTTTCCTGGAATTCAGCAAAGTGAAAACTAAAAGGCAGGCACTAATGTGAATTGATTAACAGGGAATCAACTGTTAAGATGCAGTTCCCTGGGGGTGTGTAAGCAGGGCAGATAAAATGCCCTAGGCATGACCCCTGTTTTGGCTTAACCATAAGGGTTTTTTGTGCTCTTCCCCTTGCCCCATTACTGCACTTATTAGTCTTCCCTCAAAAGTCAAACAACATAGACTGGCTCTATAAACATCTATAAAGTAAACCAATGTAATTCAGTGTCACTAATGCTTATAGCACCATGTAGGCTCATTTAATTTTTTTGTTTGCTCCCAGAAGACAATAATTTTTGCATTATGTTCTCTCAAGGTCAAAATTAAAGATGGAGTTAGGTTGCTCAAAATTGCCACAGGTGCTTAATAGAATCTATGATGGTTTGGGTAATTTTTTAAAGGATTTTTAAGAAAAACTACATTTGATATATTTCCAGCTAGTATTTTAAATGCATAAGCTTCTAATGTAAGATCTTGGATAAAACCTATTTATAAGCATAGCTACCAAGACATTCAAATTTTTGTAGTCTTAAAATACAAAAGATACTATTCTTAGATTTAGCCTGACTCTTCTTGGTGGTGTTTAAAAGCTTAAATAATTTTTGCTATGCAAAAATCTCGTGTCATGATGTTTTTCAGAGATTCGCTGAATAATCATGGTTTATTATGAACGTAGTAGCAGAAAATTGCAAACCTTGACCCTGATTCGGTGGTAATCTGAAGTCTGAGAAGCAGCAAGACTCTTGTTTTGCTATCCCTCATTAACATTTTCTTCGTTAGCATCACAACATTCTGCAAATCCCAGGAGATTCTTTAAATGGTTTGTTATTTTTAATTTAAAGTCTTTTGTATGTGGGAACTTTTTGCATGGTCTTCCTATTATTTTAAATTCTACTTTGTTCTTATAAAGAAAAGGAATCTAAGTACTGTGTGGAGAATATGGAGAATATGAAGACTCACAGTGTAAGTCTAAAGCGGTATCTGTGTTTCTGTTTCTTCTTAAAAGTTTTTTTTTTTAGTCAAGTTTGCAAGGCTTTTATGTTTGGAGGGAAAAAAAATAAATCATATACTTAATTTGATTTCGTCTGGACATCTGGGGGCATATCCTCAACTGCTGTAAATCATGACAACATAACCTATGTTAAGCACTGCCCCCATATAATTTATTTCTGTAGTTAAATGGTCTGTCACTGCTGTGTAATTTAGGCATCTTGGAGCTAGCTTTAAACAAGCTATCCCAAGAAGTGGTAGCAACGTAGGTGCAGTAATAGGGAGCTCAGTGCAGGTTAATTGCTAAAGTATTTGCCCAACTTCTTGAGCAGGTTTTACAACCCCGGCTAATCTCCTTTATGCAGCTGTATCTTGACAGCTTAGATGCTGGCTGCAGACCAGTTTCAGGTGAGCTCTAGTATGATTATGTAGCTTTGCCAGCTCAGCAGCAGTTTGTATGGGCGCAGTCTGAGGTTGTCGCTGCTATTTAGGAACACATCAGCTCCTACCCCACCTCCCCCCCCGCTCTTGTTACGCTGGATCTTGATGAAAAATTATCTCAAAAAACTAATTGCTTTTCTGGTCGATTAGGTCTCCTTCACTCCAGCTCCCTACGTGAACGTTGTTTGTGCTCAGGCGCTGCAGGAGAGATGAAGGGGACAGAAAGAAGCAGCAGCACTTCAGCCTGCTCTGCTGCTGACAGGTAGTTCCGAGAGCCAGGTTCCAGCTTTCCTTTAGAAAGTGCTGCCGCGTATCGCTTTAAGCGACTGGTGCTCCGCGGCTTACACGCTGAAACACATTAAAGGGCCAGATTTGGTGCGGAGCACTCATTTCTTTCTTGTAATTGGTTTTGGGGGAGTATTTTCTATGTTTTCTATCAGTTAACCTGTCACTTCAATGAAACATCTCTGACTAGGTCTCCGTTAGCAAAAAAAACCCGCACACAACTCAGTAGGTGCTACGTGTTGGTCCTGGATTTAAAAGCCATACTTGATATAGAGCATGCCGGTTTTTCTCTGCAGGTAAGGCCAATTACTGCCAACCCACACTTCTCTTAAACCCACTTGAATAATAGTTCCTGCCAGCCGGCAGCATCCCTGGTGCTTAGTATTTCCGAGTTATCTAAGCCATGCTAAGCATGTGGTTCTTAACAGCATCCATGCCTGAGTTAAAATTACATTAAAAAATGACTACATCAAAAAATAACTACATTAAAAAATGACTACATTAAAACATGATGTTGGTGTAAACCGGCATTGAGGAATGCCACTTGAAAAATTGATTCCTGATTGAAAGGCAATTGTATTTCCAGATAGACCAGAACATGTAAAACTTATTTTTTTGTTAATGGATATATAAGTAAGAAAAAAAAAAAATGCTTTGCTGAAGATTAATTTGATTATAAAAAATATTTAAAATAGTTTTATAGTATGTATTGATTTTATCCTAGGCAAATGAGGACATGTTACTTGCATATTCCTTTCCTCAGCAGTTGAGCTGGGAAAGGGGTTTTTGTTCATAAAAGCACCTATTGAAAGGACAGTATAACTTGAAGCCTCATATGCTTGAGGTTTTGGACTTACTTTTCTGACTTTTAATTATTTTTTTTTAACCTTTTCTGCAAGAGTTTTTACCTGGAATTTGCAAGACAATGGCCTGAGGAAACAAAAAAATGTTCTTTTTCAATCTAGTGTATGTTTTCTTATTTTATTCTGGTCAGTTGATTCAGAACAACTGCTGGACAAGTACCAAGAAAAATACTTAAAAATATGTAAAATATTCCATCCTTGACTTTCAAGTGGCACTTTCCTAAGTGCTATAGGAAGTTTTTAAAGCTAGTTTTGAAAATTTGAGCCTGGTCATCTTTGAGAACAGCACACTGCTGTGTTTTGTTTAATCTACATATCAGCAGAAGTGTTTGGTGTGGATGCTGACACAAGAATATGCCCTAGTAATTTAAAACTAATGTTCATAACATTAGATCCCCAGACCCATCTCTCTCCTTTTTATTTTCTTTAATCATTGGAATTTCTTTTCACGAGGTATAAACTCTCAGAGGGAATTTCATTATCAGAGTTTAAGCATTAGAATTTCTTTTTATGAGGTACAAATTCTCAGTGGGAGCTGCATTGCTTAGGCTCCCTGCAAATACAACTATTTGTTTTAGTCACAAATACAGGTTAATATCCCAAGTGCAAGCAACCCATGGCAGAGTTTCTTCACCTTAAAATTATTGCATAACATCTTTCCTAGAACAGTCCTAATAGGATCCTGTGCAAGACTATGAGATCCTGTACAATGCCATGTCTTTGCTGAGTATTCATGTAAACCAGACTCCAATCTGTTGACTCTTGGCAATGGTTTTGAAATTATAAAAGGCAGTCATGAATCTTGTGTTTGAGACATACTACTCAGTAGGGTGTGCTCCAGCCCCAGATTAGTTACTTTATTTATTTATGGCTTAAAGATACTATGCCACATCTAGTTGTCTTCTCTATTACAACAAAAAGTAGTGGGTAGATTTGGAGATTATTTGTTAATCCAGATATTTTTGTTTGCCAGGTGGTTTGTATTGTAAATTCTCTGTCAAGTCATACATCCAGCGTGCAATGCCAAACATATACAGATTAGCAGCAAAAATTTGAAGAGTTTATTAGTTGCAACCATTAAAATGATAGATTAGGAGAAAGGAAATATAACTGGCAGCAAGTTTAGAGAAGACTCATTAATAAACTGGCTTGATTCACTTGTTTAATCATGTCTTACGAAAAATGTTATATGAGGAGTTCAATGAATAATGCAGCCTTCGTTAGGTTAGCTAAATGAAGGTAACTTCGTGGGTGGGTTAGAAATAAAATGTTTAACAAATCTGTTTACATCCAAAGAGTAAGAGCAGTTGAGACAGCTTTTAAAGAATCTCAGATTAAACTATTTAAAAGGTGACAGACAAGAGAACATTGGTAGTAGGACATAAAAGTGCTGTTTTAAGAGACGTTTAAACATCACCTTTCAGTTGCAACATAGGCAAGGCAACATACGAAGTATTCTCAACTAAGTGTTATTTGTTCCTTTATCAGCAGGCCCAACAGTGCTGTTTCCTTTGTGTTAGTGTCCCAGAGATACATGCAGAGCTTGAGTGATTTGCAAGGCTAGGAGGATCATTTTAGGAAAAGTGACTTATGATGAACCTGTTTGCCAGGTCATTTTGTTCAGAAATACACAATCATTGATAGACTTGCTCATTTCAGTACTTCCCCCTCACTGCAGACTATGACCATTTAAGAAAGCCTGAATCTCCTCCACAGGTTAAATTTATTCTGCTCTACAGGATAATTGCCACAACATGAGAAAACTAAAAAACAGGGACTAAATCACCTATTAAGAACATTTTTTCCTACCGCATGTCAACCTTTCTTACACCTCTTACGAAACAAATCCCTGGGTTTGGACCTCACAACTTACCCAGAAGGTCAAAGACTGCTGGAAGATGTTTTCAAGAAAAGGGGGAATAAATTCCAGAGCTGAGGGCCCCTCACAAGATCTCCCCAGAGATAAAGGTAACCAAAAGGCAGTCCCATTTGCACTCTTTTGGGTAGGATGTAGGTCAGTGACATTCTGAGGTGGTTGGTAGCTGAAAAGATCAGTGTTAATATGTAGTTCTGAGTTCTGAGCAGTGGTCTAGGTACAGTTGAGAGTTTAAGGACATGGGCACAAGCACAAATCTACCAAGACTCTGTTAAGTCATCTTTGTTAATGCTGCTTTCAATGAAATAGCCTCCTTCAGCAATCCTATTTTGAGGAAAGAGCACTATCTTGGTTTGGGGGGTTTTTGCTCTGTTTTGGATATATTGGTTGAATGTTAATTTAATACACACACATCTCAGAAATAGACTGCTTTTGTATGTAAAATGCCAGCAGAACACACATCTTACCAGGATTAGATCTGAATTTGCAGTGAAGTGATGGTAGGACTTGGTTTTCATGGCTTGCTGACTCAGTGGACTGAAAGAAGCAAGGGTCTGTGGCATGCTTCACCTAATAGCCTCTATTTTATATCTGGACTCCTGTGAATTAACAAGGAGTCTGTACCCTATGGGAAAGGAAGGGACTGGATATAACCCTGCTAGCCATAGTGGTGCTAGTTTCTATTGACAGAATTGTGGTGGGGTTTTTTGTTTTGGTTTTCCTTTCTTACTTAAAAGTCTACATCATGCACCTTCTCATAAAACAACTCTGCTTCTCTCCAAAGCTTCCCTTGGAAGCCTGGGGACCATGGAGGAATCTGAATCTGATCCCTGACCTGGCAATAGCCTCATCTTTTGTGAATTGTCCTTAACTTTGTCAAGAATGGAAGGAGATAGAGTAGGAACAAAGGGGAACCACCAGCAAGGCAAACAGCCCCACTGCTCTAGCACTACCCCATAGCCCTGACTGTGTAACACACAGGTGATTTGCACCCTCAGGTCATCCTTCTTGTCCTGAATTTCCTTGCTCTTTGGTGTTGTTATATTAAATATACATTATTGATGTTAATGGTGCTGCCTACAGCACTGCAGCAAGCTAGCACATACATTATATATCTAGTAGTTCAAGAGAAAAGTTCATTAATCTTATCAACAGATTGCTTGAAGTAATGGCATGTCGTGACCTTTTTGCTCATTGTAGGAAATCAAATGGCTCAGATTTTGGAGGTTCTGAGGGAGTCTTCCCTGTAAGTGGGACTGAGAGCATGCTGGTCACTGAAGCACACTAATTATCAGCCTGCATTTCTAGAAGAAAATGCAAACTTCAACCATAGCAACATACACAGAAAAGTGCATTTTACAGAGGCAAGTTAGATGCCTGCAAAGTGGAACCACCATCTTTTTCAGAAATTATCTTGTCTTTGCCTGTGCTGCACACTGTTGCTACTTGTTTTAATCGACAGCTTACAGATGTACTTATTGTCAATGTATTTAGGAGAGAAAGGTGGGCCAAGCATGCTGATGAGGAAAACTGAGAATCTTTAGCACTCAAAGGTACCACTTGTTTACTTTGGTGGCTCCTTGGTGATTGTTTGCTTCACCTTTTATTAACCTGCAAAGGGATTAGTTCTCTTAAACTAAAGAGGAGAGACCAGCGCACAACCCACTGCCCCAGAGATAAGGTCACAAAGAGGGGACGTGTCCCGACCACAACCTCAGAGAAGAAATAGAAGTCTGAAGGCATTTACACTAGGCTGCCATTGCTCTTTACTAGCCTTACTGTGATTTACCGTATTAGTTCAACTGCTGACACCTTTATGTCCCTCCCTCCTATCCCAGCAGGCCACAGAGACACAGTCCATGATAGATGCTGGTGAACTTTTCCTCTGATCACCTTCTGAAGAACTTTCCCATAATCTATTGTTTTCTATCACAGTGGAAAACAAAACAAGGGTTTTTTTTTTACTTTCAGTTACCAGCTATTTTGCCCTAACTTTAAAGCAATGTACTGAATTTATTACATCAGTGTGAAAGACATTTTAAACTCTTGTCTCTTTATCCTACTCCCTGAACTTAACATGGTCCAGAGTAAATCAATGTAATTGCTGCTAGACCTACATTGTTGCAGGAATGTTTTATATTCCATGTTGTCAGTTATTTAGAACAGTTAATTGAAATTGCTAACATAAAAAGAGGAAAGCTGCAGTTAAGAAATTAACTTCTTTTTTTCTTTTTTTTTTTTTTTTTTTTTTTTTTTTTTTTTTTTGTGCCTGAGGCTACTGTATGAATTATATAAAGAGTTAACATCTTTAATGTATAGACCAAAAGTGTCTGGCATATCTAAAAGAAAAAAGAGAGTTGTGGACTCAAGGCAAGTATTTTCCTCAAATGACCACATAAAAATATAAGAACTCATTCTGTATCAAGAGAAGCAGGTGACCTAACGTTCTTCTCCACAACTCAAATATACTCACCAAAACGTTGCACTGCATCTAAATAAATAAATGCCATGGGCTGCACCTGGGTTTGTCTCATCAAGATTCAGCACCATTATTAGAGCATGGAGGAAAAAAGACAGTCACAGCAATGTTAAGAAGGGGCATATTGAAGAGAGTACACATGGAAAAGGATAAAACTGTGCTGCAAACTTGGTCCTGCAAGTATTCTTCTCTGAGTGCACCCTCAGCTAACGTCCTTGTAGAAAGAGTGAGCAGACATGCACGTACAAGCAAGCTTGTCCAGCAGACAGAAGCATCAGTACGTGTGTAATAGGGAGCTAAGCACTGGCTCAATTAGGAAGGAGATATTTGGGGAAGGCTGAACCAGTAATGGTTTGATAGAAGCACTGATCAGCTTCATCTTTTAAGAAGAGAACTTTGTTTAAGGAGGTCTGTGGTCAAAATATTCCCAAATATGCTTTCACTGTCTTCCCCAAGGCTCTCTTCGCTCTCTGGGTTGTGATAACACAGCAGTGCATTAATCAGTGCAATGATCTGTGATGCCACACTTTTGCCATCAGGCTTTCACATCAAAACAGCCTACTCAGTAGTTTGGGCAGAATGCAACATTTCACCTCATCTTCTACAAAACTCAGCAGATGTCACAGCTGGCCTTACTAAGCCATAAACCTCCACTGAACATGCCAGACGGCCGCCAAGTGTCCTAGCTTTGCCCTCTGGGTGGCAAAAGGAGTGCCACTGCTGCAGTCTAGTCACTGGGAGATGTTTCCCAGCCAAACCTCTGTGTTAAAAGAGAGCCCTAAATATCTCTTTTGCAGTACTTGACAAGCAAGCAGCTGTGCAGTACTGGAAGGTTTTCTATCCTCATGTCCTGCCACTCAGAGTTTCATAGGGCCAGCAGTCCTGTTTCAAGAAAGATGCAATCTCACACTGTACAGAGAGGTTTGTTCTTTACCCTCAGAGAGAGGAGAGCAGGATTGTAAACAGAACTCTTACAGGAAAAAATAGTAGGATAAATTCCCAGGATGGCAGCTTTGGCAAAGATCTTTAGGAAGTGACAAATTACAGTTGATAGATACACTAGTAAGGTGGTCCAAAAGCTTTCCACTTTACAGCTATCATAACTGAGCTGGCTTACCATGATGGAGATTTAAAAAATGCTTTATTTGAATTATTTTTATAATTACTTCCTTACAGTTAACATTGTTGTAGAGAAACATTAGGCCTAATGTATCTTAACAAATTGTCTTTGTCTTGCTGTGCTTTCTTCATGTAGTGAACTTCATACTTCTCAAAGCCTTGTGTCTGTGCTCTGCTGTATCTGAGTGGCTGTGGTTTTGGAACAATCGTTTTCAATAGCAATGGCAAAAACACAATCGTGCTATAACAAACCAGTCTTGTGTTTCTGAATTCCTTTAACACGACTGCTTGCTTTACCTGATAGCATTAAGTCTGCAGTCAGGTTAGGCATATAAATATTTACTCATGTTATACAAATGTATATAGTTATACACCTAGATATACAAAGTCAGGTAGAAATATATAAAATCATTTTTATCTTCACATACCTATGTTAGGCAAAGAAACACAGATACACAGTGGAATTAAGTTTGACCTGTCACCTCTGAAGCACACTGTGTCCCCCTCCTGCCTACTACTTCTTGTTTGCTTGTTTCCCCCAAAGGCTGCAGGAAGTACAAAGGTTTCAGAAGCTTCTGGCCCAGATGTCCTGGCCTTGCAGCCCAAGCATAAAAAGGGCAGGAGCAGGGTCAGGATACCAGCTTGGGTCAAGGTTAGTGCAGCTGCCCTCCTGCCTAATCATCGTCATTGGGCAGAGAGGACATAGGTATGCTAAGGAAACAGTGCGGAGAGACCCAGTCCTTTGCCTGCTCTGCCATCTCCCTGTCAGCTTCCTCCTTCTCCATCTTCTTTTGACCTCTTGCGTGTCCCTGGTACACTGTGGCTTTCTTTTTCTCCTGCAGATCCCTTTGTAGACGGCAAATTTGGTTTCATGTCTTCTCATGCTCCTTGTATCAGACTTTCCTACTGGCAAGCTTTCTCTTTCCCCTCATCTCCCGTAGCAATATTCAGGGTGACCCCACATCTCCACCTCTTTCAGTAGGGTCCCATCATCCCCATCTGAATTCCCTTCCCCATTCTCCTACCCTAGTGAAGGCAGTCTCCCCAGTCTTTATTTGTCTGGGAAATAGCTCATTTAACTGGGACAGGGAGGATGGGCAGAGATGAGAAAGAGCCATTGTTATGCTGAAAGCAGTTAATGGGTGCCACCAGACACTTGCGTGATCTACAGACTGTAGCTGAAGTCCCTTAAGCTCTGCTGGTGCTGCCCAGGGCACAGGGATTTCCCACCTGTCCTTTCTCATTTCCGAATTTTCCTCCAGCTGAGGAAAGGTCTGACGCTGACCCACATCGTTCCTTGATATTTCCTGATGGATTTGATGGATTAGTCAAAACACACCACGCTACAGAGTAAGAAACACTGTCGAGTTGGGGAAAAAAAAGGACTTAGGACAAGTTTTTAAAGGTCTGAGACTCTGGAGAGGGATCTGGAGAGCTGGACTGGACTTCTCCTGAGTGGGAAGGACTGACAACTGAAGCTGCAGACAGGGCTCCATGTCTTCTTGGAGTTATCTGTGTGCTGGGTGGCTGCGTGGAGGGTGGAATTTGGTGTTTAAACACGCCATGAGAAAAAACAAGACAAACCAAACAAGCAAACAAAACCAAACCCCACCACAATATAAAAATCACGCTTTTCCAGGAGAAAAGGTCTAATTTTTACAAGCAGAGGCTGGGCTTTCAGCAGATGTGTCAGTCAGCTGCATGTTTTAACTGTCCCTCCTTGATTAAAGGAGTTTTCTTTGTGTTTCTGTAGAAATTTGCCTTAACTCTCAGTTGGACTGGAGCTTTTACAGTTAATCCGCAAAAACAATGTCAAAGAATTTAAAAGCCCAAATAACTCAGATTTTGCACTAAAAATGACTCGCTGTCATATTTCTTCTATTTGTCGGGGGGGGAGGGGCTGCCTGTTGGAAGTGATGTGGATTGTTGCTCATTTTTCAGTTCTGCTGTCCCTAAGCCATGGGAAATGACTTAATTTTCCACCCTTTCACACGACCCTGTTATCTCTCTACTTCACTCTTTGTCTGGATCACAAGTGCTGATTTCAGTGTTTAATGCTTCATAAGCAGTAAGTCAGAATTTTCCTGATGATGAATGAAACGGAAGATGAGTAAGATTTTGCTGGTCAGGAATTGAGTGTTATAGATTCACTGAAACAAATTCAAGTGGCTGTTGGGATGTCTGTAAATATGCTGTAAGGAATCACTGGTGACCTCTAAGGGGAAGCTAATGTGTCAGAGATTGCTTACAGGTACACCTTCTAGACGGGCATAGAGGATGGCTGTTTCCATACTCCCTGAGAGGTATAGAGAAGGTACAAGAAATAACTCTTGTAAGAATCAGGATGGTTGGTGTACGGTCTCACTCACCTGTAAGTCACATCCAGCTCAACTAAACAGTGGCTGAAGTTGTTAATATACCATTGCCCTTTAATGGTCTATGAAAATGAACTTTTGATCCCAGTCCTGTTTTAAGTAAACAGATGACCCTGTCAAGCAACACCATCCCATTTGGGAGCTCAGCAGAGGCTAAAGCTAGCAGTAAAAGATCTGCCATTCACAGACACTGCTAGTCAGCTGTGAACTTTTGTCCAAGGGGCGGTGGTGGTGAAAGGACACAGGAGGAAGTAGGAATGACACTTGCACCTTACCAATTTCTGGTAGAGTTTTTTTTTTTTCTTTTTAAACTCTCCTTCTCTCACAAGGAATTTTGGAAATGAAGATTATCCATGAACAAATTCAAAAGGCAGAAAAGTTACTAACCCTGTCTGTCTCTCCTAGGGGTTGCCTGTGCACTGGCAGAAGAGAGTTCACGTATGGTTCAACTGTCCTCTTACTCTGCTGAGAGGGCTGTAGTGGCAGCCCAACACTGCTGCTTTTAGTGTGAGTGATGCTGAAGAACGACAGCACACATGTGAGCTTTGGCCTTGTTGATCTGAACTCATGATAAAGTGAGTAACTGCTTCTACCAGAACTAGCAAGCAAAATTACCTCTTTCCCATTTCAGTGCTAGAAACCCAAAATGTATTGCAACATGCTGCACTTTAGGGATACCATGGGCCACTTCAAGTTTGACCTTAAAAATGTCTTTTCATTAACAAGGTCTATCATTTTTATTTTTATTTTTCCCTATTACAGCCTTCTTTGCTAAGCTCAAGTCATTAGTTTAAAGTTAAGGACTGCCTTATACCATAAAGCTGGATAACCTTTTGTTGGAGGGAGGGAGCTGCATGGCCTTTCACCTTCCAGCTTTACAAGCAAAGCCAAACTTCTGGGCAATCACTGTGCAAAATGCTTTTTCTCCCTCCCCCTCTTCCAGTGATGGCTGCAAACAAAGGTCTTTAGGGTTGCCACTCCAGACTTCAGGACTTTTAAGGGTCTTTACTTGCATGGAGATCAAAGGTTTCTCCTTAAAGAGTTTATCACTCAGACAAATACTCTGCAGTTAGCATTTCAAACTGGGTTTACAAGTCAAATAATTTAGCAATTTCTTCTAACCATGTGGCCTTATGCAGTGGCTGCTGGATGCCAATTATAGCACCACTTTGACATGGAGTGCAGCACTAACTATTGACAAATGTGCGTGCCCTTTTCACCATTCTTTACTGCAGAGAAGGGAGGTTTCCACACATTCTGAGCTGCTCCCAGACTACTCAGATTGCTGATTCCTTACTTGTCACTTTCAGTATGTCCCTTCATCTCATTTTGCCTTTGCATAGTTTGTTTGTTTGGTGTTTTGTTTTTGGGTTTGTTGGGAGTTTTGCTTGTTTGTTTGTTTCCCTTTGAAAGCATAAAAGCTACAAAGACTATATGCTAAGCATTAGTATAATCGGTATGCAATGCAGTAATGTGTCTAAAATGATGCTTTAAAATATTGTTCAGATGTCTCTGACCAAAGCTGTCCAAAGCTGTTACCAAAATGTCCCGTTGCTGGTCCACACAGGCCAGGCCAGTGCCCAAAATGCTGTTGTAGGTGATCCAGTACCAATATCTCTTTCATGCTAGCTGTTCAAGTCCAGAGCTCTGATTACTTTCTGTGGTAGATTTTATTTTGTCATGTTCTACATATTCTCTCTTGCTGTGCTCTTCACTTTGAGCATCTTCAAGAAATGCCCTGAACAATGACACTAGTGACTGTCTCCCATTCATGTAGATCTTCATTTCAATAGGCAGAGAAATGGAGTCATTGACTGCTATAGGGAAAGGGAAAACTTTTCATTTCTGTTAGTCTTTAGGCACATCTTCACCACAAAATTAAAGGAAGAATAAAACACAACTCTGTTTACACATAGTTTATTTTAACTGGAATGTAAAATTATGGTATCAGTATTAACTGCCCATTAAATTGTCAGAAGAGTAATAGATGGGATTATTTGAAGGGATAGGCTTACACAGACTACCAGCTTGGAAGCTGTGTAAGGAGTATTACACATGCTTTCTTTCCACTCCATGGAGGGAGGCTCTGCTCAGCTCTATGGAAGCACAGGATCTGATTTGGCTGGTAATTCTAGAACAGAAGCAATTTTTTGGTAGCAGACAGGGTGTGCTGGTTTGAAGCTAGCCAGAATGTTTTGGTGAGAAGAACTAGATTGCAGGCTGTGAGAGGGAAACAATGGTGATGTCTACTTCACTCATAGGCTTGCTGAGAGATATAAGAGCAAGAATCCAAACAGATAAAGCAGTTGGGAGTTGCTCTCTGACCGAGCTGTGGGCTGCACTTCTCTCTAACTTCACCTACAGTCTCTCTGATTAATCCACCTGCTTCTTAACCCCCCTGGCCAACCCTCTATTCTTCCTTGGGCACAAGGCAACATCTGGGGTAAGGTAGAGGGGTGGGAGAAGGTGGGAGGGTGGTTGGGTGCCCCACCTGGGGACTCAGGTTTCTGGGAGGGGAGTTGTGTTTCTGTATTACCTTTTACCTTGTATATTTCTGTATATAACTGTATATATATAGTAAATGTCTGCTCGTATATTGTGCTAAGCTGTAAATATAAGCTTCATTCAACTTCCAGAGCCGGCTGAGTCAAATCTGGGTGATTTCTAAAGTGTGAGGGGGAGGTGGGTAACACCCAAGCCATCACACAGTGATAAAGGGTCACGTTTTCTCACAGCTTCTGTGTAACCAGTAATATGAGTAGTATCTGGGCAACATTATTAATAATTGTTTAGCAGGCTAATTGTTTGCAATTAAAAGTGCAAATGAGGTAGAGGAAAACATCAACATGTCCTGGATAATTTGTGCCATGCATTTTTTCCAGATGAATATTCTGATTGGTATGTACCAGTTATGACACAGATTGATATGTTCAGAATTACAGGTGACTGAACACTCAGCAGAAGAATTTCGTGTTGATGTTAAAGAAATTGTGTGTTCTACCTGCACCTGTAGGTATGTGAGAGAGGCTGAGGAAGCTGGGGTTGTTCAGCCTGGAGAAGAGGAGGCTCGGGGGTGACCTCATTGCTGTCTACAACTACCTGAAGGGACATTGTAGCCAGGTGGGGGGTGGCCTCTTCTCCCAGGCAACCAGCAACAGACAAGGGGACACAGTCTCAAGTTGTGCTGGGCAAGGTCTAGGCTGGATGTTAGGAGGAAGTTCTTGCCAGAGAGAGTGATTGGCATTGGAATGGGCTGCCCAGGGAGGTGGTGGAGGCACCGTCCCTGGAGGTCTTTAAGAGAAGACTGGATGAGGCACTCGGTGCCATGGTCTAGTTGACTGGATTGGGCTGGGTGCTAGGATAGGGACTGGATGATCTTGGAGGTCTCTTCCAACCTGGTTGATTCTATGATTCTACGATTTAAGATTACTTTCCATTTAGAACAGTTTCATTCTTCGGGGGATGTTAGGTACAAGCCACCTCCTCCAGTTGTATGTAACGGTGACATCTGCTTAACATCCTGCTAACAGTGTTAAATTCACAGGGAGCATCCTTCATCCTCGGGCCCTTTCCCTCGCAGGGAGGGTGGTTATTTTCCAGGTTATTTGGGAAGTGTATGGCTTCTGTTCTTCAAATGCCAGCCCCTGCACTTGGGCCACAACAACCCCAAGCAACACCACAGGCGTGGGGCAGTGTGGCTGGAAAGCTGCCGAGCTAAAAGGGATCTGGGGGCTGGAATTAACAAACTACTGAACAAGAGCAAGCAGTGTGCCCAGGAAGGCCAACGGCATCCTGGCTTGTATTAGACATGCTGTGTCCAGCAGGAGCAGGGAGGTGATCGTCCACTTGTACTTGGCTCTGGCGAGGCCACAGCTTCAGTGCTGTGTTCAGTTTGGGGTACCTCATGGGAAGCTGGCGGCGGAAGCGCTGGAGCGAGCGCAGCAGAGGGCAATGAAGGCGAAGGGCCTGGAGATCTGATGAGGAGTGACTGAAGGAGCTGCAGCCATTCAGTTTGAAAAGCAGAGGCTGAGGGGAGACCTCATCAGTGTCTGCAGTTACCTGAAAGGATGCTGTGGAGAGGCTGCTGATGGTCTCTTCCCACAGGTAAATCGTGGTAGAAGAAGAGGGAATGGCCTAAAACCACCTAGAAATCCTCCACCTGTTCCACCCGCAGCAGGCCTGAGAGTAGGCCACAACCGCCCCCACCCCATCTTGGGCCTATAAGGCCTCAGCAGGCCACATGACACAGGTCATAGAATCATCCAACCAGGTTGGAAGAGACCTCCAAGATCATCCAGTCCAACCTAGCACCCAGCCCTAGCCAGTCAACTAGACCATGGCACTAAGTGCCTCATCCAGTCTTTGCTTGAACACCTCCAGGGACAGTGACTCCACCACCTCCCTGGGCAGCCCATTCCAATGCCAATCACTCTGTCTGGCAAGAACTTCCTCCTAACATCCAGCCTATACCTACCCCGGCACAACTTGAGGCTGTGTCCCCTTGTTCTATTGCTGCTTGCCTGGGAGAAGAGACCAACCCCCACCTGGCTACAATATCCCTTCAGGTAGTTGTAGACAGCAATGAGGTCACCCCTGAGCCTCCTCTTCTCCAGGTCAAAATTCCCTGCCAGCTAGAAGCCATCTCCCACACACAACCCATGAGATGAGAAGGGATGCACACTCTTCCCAGAGAGAGAAGTGTACGGAGGAGAAGGGAAGAGAGAGATATTGGCAAGGCACTGGCTTATGAGCTGTGACACCAAAAACCAGGATAGAATAACAATCTCCTGGGATGACTAAGTCCATCCCCCGGGACGGGTCTTGGTCTCTGTAGTTTTCTTAAGGGAACCTGGGACCCCTTCAAAATACCTCAATCATTCAGAAGACTTTTCCAGAACAAGCTGATGTTAAGGAGGTAACTGCATTACTTCAATAGCAGGGAAATTAACTTCTAGGGCAGTTTCACACCCAATGTACTTTCAGGATCACCTTCTGGGGAGCACAGTGAGATAAAAGGTTTGTGTAGTTCTATTCAGAGAAACTGTCATCCAGTTGTTCCTCAAGGATTCAGAAGTTAAACAGGTAACATTCAGGTGGAGGCAGTAGCAGCCACTGTGTTCACACCATCTGACACAGTACAGCTGATAGCTGCAGTACCTTACCCAACTGCCTTTGTGAAAAACACTGGAAAACCAGGAATGTTAAGAACTCTAGATTCTGATATAATCAGGTACAGACTCAGTTACCAGAAAGATAAAGGAGGTGTCTTGGTATACAGAATGACTATGGAAGAAAACTTTGATCTCTTATAGGTTGCAGTGACTCCTAATGTTGCTGACTTGGAGGGCAGAAGGGCTCTGCAGTGGGACCTTGACCACCTGGACAGATGAGCAGAGTCCAACAGGATGGCATTCAATAGCTCCAAGCGCCGGATGCTGCACTCTGGCCACAACAACTCCATGCAGAGATACAGGCTGGGGTTGGAGTGGCTGGAGAGCAGCCAAACAGAGAGGGATCTGGGGGTGCTGATTGATACCCGCCTGAACATGAGCCAGCAGTGTGCCCAGGTGGCCAAGAGAGCCAGTGGCATCCTGGCTTGCATCAGGAATGGTGTGGTCAGCAGGAGCAGGGAGGTCATTCTGCCCCTGTACTCTGCACTGGTTAGACCTCACCTTGAGTACTGTGTCCAGT
Organism: Pogoniulus pusillus; assembly: GCF_015220805.1. Classification (NCBI taxonomy): domain Eukaryota; kingdom Metazoa; phylum Chordata; class Aves; order Piciformes; family Lybiidae; genus Pogoniulus; species Pogoniulus pusillus. The sequence goes on from NC_087269.1 coordinate 17,481,899, forward strand.
TCTGGGCCCCTCAATTTAAGAAGGACATTGAGATGCTTGAATGTGTCCAGAGAAGGGCGACGAGGCTGGTGAGAGGCCTTGAGCACAAGCCCTATGAGGAGAGGCTGAGGGAGCTGGGATTGTTTAGCCTGGAGAAGAGGAGGCTCAGGGGTGACCTTATTGCTGTCTACAACTACCTGAAGGGAGGTTGTGGCCAGGGGGAGGTTGCTCTCTTCTCTCAGGTGGCCAGCACCAGAACGAGAGGACACAACCTCAGGCTGCACCAGGGGAGATTTAGGCTGGAGGTGAGGAGAAAGTTCTTCACTGAGAGAGTCATTGGACACTGGAATGGGCTGCCCGGGGAGGTGGTGGAGTTGCCATCCCTGAAGCTGTTCAAGGCAAGATTGGACGTGGCACTTGGTGCCATGGTCTAGCCTTGAGCTCTGTGGTAAAGGGTTGGACTTGATGATCTGTGAGGTCTCTTCCAACCTTGGTGATACTGTGATACTGTGATGCTGTATTTGTAGGCTGCTGCATTATTTTCACCTTTTTTCTGAATTGTGCCCAACTCTTTCAAAACAACAAAACTAAACAGCCTCTATCACATATTTTATTTAAAATCAATGATATGATCATAAATTTCTAAAACAATCATATCAAGTGAATTCATAACTGATAATGATATGATGTCAAGATGGCATTGTCTAACACAGGGACTATGTAATGTTACAGTGAGGTATAATGTGGGAGAAACCTCACGTGAGTTGATAGCAGAACCCCACTTGAATATGAAACATTAGGCTGCATCTAGCTGAAATTTCTTTCAGGACTTCTCTAGCAATCCAGTCTTGAACCAGGAGTCCCATAGAGATACTATCTTTGTTTATTTTGTTACTATTTAAAATGTTGTTATAGTGTCTATGAACCTGAACCATGGACTAGGAGTCTAAAAGTGTATTTTGTGTCCTATCTTTGTGCTAAATTATCTACAGATCTTGAGCACCTTAGATACATTATTTTTACTACTAGATATGCTCAGGATATCACCCAAAAGAGGGAAAATAACAATGGTGTCTCATTTTCATCCTAATTACCTTCTAATGAAAGTTGCCATCCAAGTCTTTGGAAATGTAGATTATACCTTGGCTGGCTGACATGCTTCCTTCCCCTTGCTAGAAAAGCATTCTTAACCACAGAGCCTCTGGCAGCATTGGTGGAGCACTCAACTCTTGGGGAGAATCTTGGCTTTGCCTGGAGCAATCATGCCAAAGGAAGATTGTATGTATTCACTGGTCTAGTCAGGAAGCAGGATTCTAACAAGGGAATTGGGGTGTACGTCTGAAAGCAAGGATACCTCTTGCAAAGTTGTACATCTTTTGCAGGAGGCTTGATTAGGCTAGGATGATTTTGATATTACCATTTTGGCTTCCATGATTGTGAGATGGCTAGAAGACTGTGGAGTTGGTGTGTTCATCTGCTTTTCACATTTCTGACTATGACCTTGACACTGTATAACAAGCACCTAACCTTTCTAACCATGAGTGAGTTTGATTCTAAGAGAATACTTCAAAGCATGAAAGCTGAGTTCCCAGGGACCCTAATTGCTGAGGCTCAGATCTTACCCTCTGTAATTTAGTTCAATTGTTTCCTATGATGACAGTATAGACCAATGCACTTGGGAGTGTATTTGCTCCTTGTGGTTCTGGGAGTAGAAGTTAAAACTGATAAGAGTAAAGGAATTAAAAACAACAGTGGCTTACTGAAGAAATCCTCAGATTTCCTAATGGGATATCAAAAATTCACTGCCTCATTGTGCACATTGTCTACTTTATTATCAGGGTTGGAAGGGACCACAAGGATCATCTAGTTTCAACATGCCTGCTATGGGCAGGGACATCCTACCCTAGATCAGACTAGCCAGAGCCTCATCCAGCCTGGCCTTAAACACCTCCAGGCATGGGGCCTCAACCATCTCTACGGGCAACCCATTCCAGCCTCTCACCACTCTCATGCTGAACAACTTCCTCCTCACATCCAGGCTGAACTTCCCCACCTCCAGCTTTGCTCCATTCCCCCGTCACTTCCTGATAGCCTAAAAAGTCCTTCCCCAGCTTTTTTTGTAGGCTCCCTTCAGATACTGGAAGGCCACAAGAAGGTCACCTCGGAGTCTCCTCTTCTCCAGACTGAACAGCCCCAACTCTTTCAGTCTGTCCTCAGAGCAGAACTGCTCCAGCCCTCTGAGCATCCCAGTGGCCCTTCTCTGGACACGCTCCAGCATCTCCACATCCCTCTTGTAATAAGGGCTCCAGAACTGGATGTAGTACTCCAGGTGGGGTCTCACCAGAGCAGAGTACAGGACAAGACTCACCTCCCTGGCCCTGCTGGCCACACTTCTCCTGATGCAGCCCAGGCTCTGTTTGGCTTTCTGGGCTGCAATTGCACACTGCTGGCTCCTGTTGAGCTTCTTGTCCACTAGCACCTCCAAGTCCCTCTCCTTGGGGCTGCTCTCCAGACACTCACTGCCCAGCCTGGATTTGTGCTTGGGATTTCCTCGACCCAGATGCAGGACATTGCACTTGGTCTTGTTGAATCTCATGAGATTGGCATGTGCCCACCTCTCCCTCCAGCCTGTCCAGGTCCCTCTGGATGGCATCCCTTCCCTCCAGCATGTCTGCTGCACCACACAGCTTGGTGTCGTCAGCAAACTTGCTGAGGGTGCACTCAATGCCTCTGTCCACGTCACTGACAAAGATGTTGAACAAGACTGGTCCCAGGACTGATCCCTGAGGGACTCCACTTGTCACTCATCTCCACTTGGACATGGACCTATTGACAGCCACTCTTTGGGTGTGGCCATCAAGCCAGTTCTTTATCCCTCTAGTGGTCCACCCATCAAACCCATGTTTCACCAGCTTGGAGACCAGGATGTGGCGCAGGACAGTGTCAAAGGCCTTGCTCAAATCCAGGTAAATGACATCAGTTGCTCGCCCCTCATCTATTAATGTTGTGACCTGTTCATAGAAGGCCACCAGGTTTGCCAGGCAGGATTTGCCCTTGGTGAAGCCATGCTGATTGGACAAAATCACCTCTTCACTATTCTCCTGTTTCAGTAGTGCCTCTAGGAGGATCTGCTCCATGATCTTATTGGGCACAGAGGTAAAACTGACTGGCCTGGAGTTCCCCAGCTCCTCCTTCCTACCCTTTTTGAAAATGGGAGTTATGTTTCCCCTTTTCCAGTCAGTGGGGACTTCACCTGACTGCCATGACTGTTGGAATAGAATAGAGAGGGGTTTAGCAACCTTATCTGCCAGTTCTCTCAGTACCCCACTGGGTCCCACAGACTTGAACACTTTCAGGTTTTTCAGGTGATCACAAACCTGCTCTTCACTTATCACAGGCAGTTCTTCCTTCCAGTCCCTGCCATTATCTTCCATGACTCCAGGAGTGTGGCTGGAGGCCTTTGCAGACTGAGGTAAAGAAGTCATTGAGAACCTCAGCCTTTTCCACATCACTTGTGTCCATTTCACCTGTTTCCTTTCTGAGGGGGGGCACACCTTCCCTAGTCTTCTTTAACCATTAATATAGCTGTAGAAATTCATGGAGTTCCCTTTGACCTCCCTGGCTAGATTCAATTCAAAATGGGCCTTGGCTTTCCTAACCAGATCTCTAGCTGCTCAGGCAGCTTCCTTATATACCCCCATTCTAGCTGTCCTTTCTTCCACTCCTTGTAGAGTTTCTCTTTGTATGACAGCACATCTAGGAGCTCCTTGCTCAGCCAGGCGGGCCTCCTAGAATTCTTCCCTGCTACCAGGGGGTAGCAGGAAAGAGGAATTGAATAAAAGATCATTATAAATCTGAAGCTTTCAGAGTGATTTATCAAGTAGTAAGAGAGTTTGGAATATGGGGGTTAAATCTGGTAAACAGCTGTGATATGGACTGAATCAATGTAAAACACAAATTCCTTGTTCTCTCATACCCTGTTTGATTTGTTCATGTTATTTCAATGTAGAAGAAGGAGATCCAGTTTTGCATTCCTTACTCAAATGCACAATTAATGTAAAAGAATCACCTTGTCTGAAAAGGACTTGTGATAGGTCTGAGTCAAACCAGCAGGACTGGGCAGTAAGTCATTAACTACAGACTAGTTACTCCTTAGCATAATATTCTGTACCACAAAACCTAGAAACTGAAGATATCCACACTGACTGTAAAAAGATCTTTCTACACTTCACCACATCCTTCGGTATGTTTTCTTTTTGGAAATAATGATATACTGAACTTTCAATATAAGCAGGTCAACATTTTGTGTAACATATTCCTACCGTTATTATTGCTTGGTGAAGTAGTTCTTGCCAAGTTTTAGTATTGCTGATGCAAGTGGTGGGAGGAAATGGGGAGAGAAAGAACTGTTGTTTCTAGATTTTATTTTTGAGAGAAACTATATTGATATGCCAATACCTTGCAGGTGGTATTTTACAGATAACTTTATTTCAGCAACAATGTGGTAATTTTTTATGTTGGAGCTAGTATGTAGTAATATAATCTCTCATAGCGCTGGACTAGAAAAGACCTTCTTTGATATTCCTATTGCAGGTAAAAAAATACCTGATTGCAAAACTCATTCTCATACTCAAACTTAAAAGCAGATGTGATTTTTTTTTTTCTTCCACTATTCATAATGGAAAGCTCTTGTGGAGCTTTTCTAATAGTTAAAACTTTCTTCAAAAACCAGGGGGAAAAAACCCTCAAAAACTTATTTGGAGATAGATTATATCTATTTATTCTTGGGTTAATTCAGTCTAAAAATTAAGTAAGACTTTTCCCATTTTGAGTACTTGCTTTGTCTTTTATCCATAAAGAGACACCCTAGCAGACTTCTCTCCATTGTACCACATGACACTTTTCCTTCTCTTTTCCAGGATCCTGTCAGCACAGCAAGTCTCCTCAGTCGTTCAATTTTGAACAAAGATTGATTTAAAATATGGGCTATTGTGAGGCAGTATTCCAGATGAGGCTCAAGTAACACCTTCTAAGTGTTGTGGATATTTGACTGTTCCACTGGAATTGCTTAGCCTCATGTATTCCACTATCACTTTTGGCATTTCACGGCCATATCATGCTGGTGACTCTGTCTTTCTATGGTCAAGTAATATCTCCCAATTGTGTTTGGGTTTTTTTTTTTCTCATTCTTTATGATGTTTCCAGATGATGAGACCCTTAGTCTAATTTAAATTCTTATTATTAGTTGCTAACTATATACTTGTACTTTTCATCCCACTTTACCACTGTTGCCTTCCAGAGTATGTTTCTCTTGTGTGCCATTCTAGTCATTTTCTTCTGACCACCACTTTCTCTAGCTTTATGTCATCTTATGAAACAAAATGGCCACAAAATTGATAACTGAGAAATCATACACTGCTAAGTTCTCTTCTAACCACTTGTGACTTCCTTTCAGCATCTCTCCCCTTGCAAAATGCCCATCAAATTCACAGTTCTCTCAGCTTGTACTTTCCCTGCCTTAACAAACATCCATTTATGAAGCATAGCATTGAGCACTCTGATGATGGCTTTTTCTGTGCCCAAAACCTTGTCTGTTTTCTCAAAACAAACCATCATCAAATGTCTCACTCACTCTGATACATTCACTATGAATTCTCACTTGTAGGGCCAAGCTTCATATATAAGGTCTGTGCAATTTCCTATGAAACAATCCTTAACTGGTCGGGGGGAAAAAAAGTGTATGCATTTCTAATATAGGTGATGGTATTGTTAACAGACTCAACTTTGTGATGCATCAATGCAATATACAATAGCTAATTCCCTCCCCCGCCCCTTAACAGTGGGGAGGACAGAATGCACTATCAGGATAATTTTATATAAATGCTTATCCAACTTGCTTCTTCTGTCTGTTGGTTTCTCAACTCAGAATCAAAATGATGGAGTTCTTTCAAAGATGATGAAAAAAAAATCTCATTACTACAGTTGTACAAAATATTATCTTTTTTTTTGTTGACTGATTAAATCTTTGTGATAAGGACCCAAGATAGTAGATCATTCCTAATATAAAAACATGCTTCAATAAGTATTTATGTTGTCCTGGTAGCATAGATATTATGTATATACTAATGCCTTCATGTATACCTTAATGCCTTAATTTCTTTACTGTTTCATGATTTTATGTTCCTCTGAGGTCTAGATATTTGTGAAACATAACGGAATTGCAAAACAATAACAACAACAACAAAACCCCCACAAACAAAGGAGAATTTTTCTCTTTTTATGCTATGGACAATGTCAAGCAGATACAATTACCTATACAAAACTATCTGTATACTATTGAAAAAAAAATAGCATTGAAATGTAGGGAAGCTTGGAAAAGGTTTTAAATTTGGGACTGTATTGTCAAATACCTTCTGTAATTTGCATAGTAGCTATTCTTTTAATTGTGAAAAAGGTTTGTAATTCTTCAGATACAGATTCTTAGCATTTGTTTGTTCCTATGTATTTTCCAGTAAATGACTTGTCATTAACTACTTTCTGGAAAAAAGAGCAAGTGTGTGGTTTTGACTCATTTGGTCAGACGACAATTAGCAGCTTGCTAGGCAGAAAACTCTTTCCTTTAAAACACATGAAGAAGCTATGATAAATAATTTGTCCTCCCCAAAGGGGAAATATCTGCCTTCTTATAACTTCTGAAATCCAGCTAAAAATTATTAAACAAGTAAACATTTCTACAGATTACTTCAGACTTAGACACCTGGTTTTGAACCACAGAACCACCTGTGCTGTGTTGAACATGAGAGAAAGGAAGTACAGTACACAGGGTAAAAAGTACAGGGTGAGGCAGTGTGATGTATCTCTTAGGTCAAACAAGGGGTTGCTTGTAAATGACCCTTCTGAGGCAGACATATGACTTCCCAAGACTGGAGCATTCTACAAAGGGATGCATAAATAGCAGTTGTTCACAGCAAGGGTTATACTATATGGCTATTAGAGTGAATAGAAGCAACTCACTTCTTGCCAATGACAGGAAATAAGGTCAAGCAAAGATAACAGGTCTTTGAATTAGAGGTTTTCAAAATATTAGTCTTACGCTTTCAGTATGGAGTTGAATAAGTGGTTCTCTTTAAAATGTCCTACTTTTAAAACTCAGGGGCATTTGAATCCAAGCATATGAAACAGCATTCATTGGGTTTTATACCTGCCCTACCCAGCTTCACTTACTCCAGAAGGCAATACAATTCATAACAGAGCCACTCTGAATCTAAATGATTTTAAAAGTGCAACTGAGGGCTTTTGGAGATGTTTCATTTAAACTGAATGTTCCCTTGAAAAAGAAAGGAGAAGAAATTACAAAGCATGCCAATGCTGTAATGGCATTGTTAAACATCTGACTTGAGAAAAGAGCTTTTTGTGTAGCAGTATATTGTTTACTGCTAATCTGTAGTCCTGCGGTGCAGGAATAGTTCTCCTTCTCCATAATCCTTTAATGCATTAAATACATAATCCATTTCCAGAAAGACTAAAGTTTCAGACTTCTTCTTTGATATTTGATAAAAGAATATAGATCTTTTCCTGTTAATGTTGCCAAATGTGCCTCATAAGTCATCATATAAACCCAGTCATTACCATGTTTAATAAGAAAAGCATTTAATATAAAAATGTGTTAGGGAAACAATTGTATAGTGATTCCTAGAAGTTCAGTCTGAATTACAGTCCTCTTAGCTCATCCCTGAAATTCTTACAAGGTAGTTTTCCCTCTAACTCATTTAAAGTAAAGTAAGTGGATTTGTGGCAGGTATTTGCAATTAAATTACAGGCATAGGCTTGGGATAATTTAAACCCTTATATATAGATACAACATTCAGTAATCACACAAAAAGTGAACCTACGTAAATTTGTTGCATTCTGGGGTGAATTCAACAAAATGAACTCAAAATTAGTGGAGCTGTTAGCTACAGTGAGGATGCGTGCAAAGCATGAAAAAATGAAGCATGGGTTTTTTGTACCCCCACCTAGTAAACTAGCACATTCCATTAACTTTGTATTAGTAATTTACGGGAAATTCAGAAGTGAAAACAAATGGTTAAAGGCCCAATTATTTCTTACAACAGATACACAGCTGTAGTAGTTCCTCTCTACTGTGTATGCAGGTCATATGCTTAGTAGGTGCATCATTTGATTTTACACATCTGTCGTTCTTTCAATAAAATACAATTCACTGCTGGCTGAACAATTTCTGACTGGTTAGTAGCACAGACAGGCTACATGTTTTGTTCCAGTTTTTGTGTATGTATTTGTGTTTCAAGTCAAAGGTATAAAGAACAAATTTTTTTAGAAGACAATAGTAAGTCTCATCTTTCATTTAGCAAGAAAGGGTAGAAACTTTTGATGGTCATTAACATGCATTAGGTGCGCTATTAAAAGAGATTAAACATCCTTTCATATTATCCCTTAATCATAGGCAATTTCCTTGATGTAGGAGTTTCATACCTTTTATAGGGGTGTCAAAATGGCCCATGTAAGTAGATCAGCTGCAAGACAAGGGAAGAAAAAAGTTCACACACTTGTGTTCCTTTTGTAATGCTGCAGCTCCTTCTTTAAGACTACAGAAAGCATATTTCCACTTTTGGTTTTACATTTAAGTGAAAAATGCTTCTCCTTTTATATTTTGTGCTTTGTTCAGTAGTGCATTGCAGGTGATGTTATCTAGATTACGTATAAAAATTATTACCTGAGCAAAGTACTTGTTTCTGGCAAAAACACACTCTTTGTGTAGAAGAAATCTAACTATTAAAATACATTTATTAAAAATAAAAATTATAGGTCCATTTCATACCTACACAAGATATTCTTCAGTTTACACAGTGACCTAAAATCTATAATGAGACCTGTGATAGGAAACAAATGCTAGAAATAATTCTAAGTCCAGCTGTATTTTAAAGGTTGTTCCTTGGAAACTGCAAGAAAAAGTTATGTTATTAAAAATGTTTTCTTCACTACCAGATAGCTCTTAAAATGTTGGGAAATAAAAGAAGGCCTCATGACATGAAAAATGTAAATCAAATCTGAATTGTAGACTGACTACATGATAAGGGAAAGGCTGACTTCCTAAAGCATAGATACTATTCCAAGGTCATAGATATGACTGCTTCATCTGCTTGCTGTAAAATTCCTTCCAGCTATTTTTTTTTTTACATATTCCAGAACATATCTTTGGAAGGGTAGAGCAGGGAGAAAAAAAAAAAAAAGAAAAAAATATGTTCTGTAGCTTGAAGCCTACCAAATGCAAGCAGATTAAGGGTCATCTTTGTTTTTGTCTGTACTCTTAATTTTAGCCATATTAGGGGCATGATGCTTATTAAAGACTACAGAAAGGCAGTAGTGTGTTTAATGTGGTCTTCTAAGCAGCATAGCAGAAAAAATTGCTTCTCATTCATTTCCAACAGGAGCAGTTCATTCGTAAGATAAAAGGTGAAATGTTTCTGCTAATCAGAAATCCAAGAGAAAGAGAAAAGGGGATGGGGGGGGGCAAGTATGGTCATCTTCCTTCTGTATGGTCCATTTCCTTCTGCAATTCAATATTTTACTTTCTCCACCAATGTTAGTCCTTGTCTATTTTTGACAGTTCTTGTGTAACTTCGAACGCTGTAAGAATGCTTTCTTTCTCTCTCTTTCCTTCACTCTCCCAGATTTAATTTTGCTAATTTTGAATAAAGGATTTATTGAGCCTTTCTTTAAATGGTGTGCAGAGTAGCATCAGCTTGCCAATATGACCTAGTTCTTTGTGGTTTTATATATATATGAAAGATGATCTAGTTCACATTAGTCTTTTCTTCCACTCTTCATTAACTTTAATAGTTGCGTATTTCCACCATATACTCTGGAAGCTCCCTAAGGCAAACCTCTGAGTGGTATTTGGTTTTCCTTCTTCCTCAGGTCTTTAAGTTTTAAAATATTTAAGAAACGGTTTCATATTTCCTTCTATTTGTTCTCTTGAGGTACTCTTTATTCTTTGGAAGATTTTTACCCAGAGTTCACTGATTCTGCTAACTCTATTTATGTTATCTGGCACAAAGGATCTTAGTGAACAACTAGGAAGTCAACAATTTTGTTAACTTCCTAACATTAAACTTTTTTAGACTCAAGAGGTTTGCAACTTCTTTACTTTTGCCATCTGGACCTGGAAATGATGGACTAATTCAGTGAGCACGACTGTGCTTCTGTGCCATGACTATGCAGAGATAAATAATTCTTCTGCAATTTTCATTAAGTAGTGAGGACATGTGCTGAGGAGTTGAAAACCTCTGTTGAAAATGTCATTCACCAGGAGACTGTGGCAGTTACAAACCGAAGCACACTGACACATATGGGAAATAGGAATAATAATACTTTATGAAGAAGATTGCAAAGAAAACTCATTGGGACTGCAATATTGAGGTACTACAGTCATAGTGACCACACAGAAGACAGAGCAACTTTAAAATACATCTCAGATGGTGCTGTTCCTGAATTTTAGTACAATTACTTTTTGTATTGTTTCAATCTCAATCTTTTAAAGCAAAACTTTTAAAACTACACAGAATCCTATAGTCTGAAATTTCTAAGGGTTTGGATGAAAAATTATTATGAATTGATGTATAAATTTGAGTCCTCCTGCTTTGCTGTACTTTCCATCTACATGGGTGTAGGGTTTTTTCCTTTTCTTGCTTTACATGTATGGACTTCCTCTGTCTATTGTAGCAACATCCAAACCCATTAATATTGTAACCGAGGTGCCTGCTGAGTGTTTCCGACACTTACCCTGGGAGGAGCGCACATGCTAGTAATGATATCTCCAGCTGCTGCTAAATAAATCTTAATGCCATCTTAAAAACACTGACAAAATAGAACCAGATTCCACACTGAAATCTGGCCAATCTTTCATATGAATGTCTTTAACAGAAAATCCTGGGCACCTGTTATAAGACCTATTCTTCACTTTTAATTAAAAGACATCCATAAGTATTTTTATTAAATGGCTAACCCCATGTAGTCATCTCTTTTTATCTTATGTTTCTTTTCTGTAAAGTGTAAAGTCATCTGCCAAGAACTGTACTCTGTGCAAGGTCTGTAGTTGGGTCATGTTGAAATGGGGAACCTGAGAGATGAAAAATGGATGCACAACTCTGAAATTATATTTGTATATCCAATATATAAAATGCTGACATCAAATGCAGGCACTTCTTTTTTGTTTTGTTTTGAGTTGTCCTCTAGAAATGAAAATACAATCTTGGTATCAGTTCCTGCTGGAGAAGCATGAATATAGTAGAGAAAATGTATCTCACATGTTTTAGTAATGAGGAATGAAAACATACAAGGAATAAGGTTTTTAATAGCTCGATGAATCAAGTTCTCAGCTTTGAAGGTTGCTCTCTAATTTTTCTGGTTTCACGATGAATGGATAGGCTTCTGTCTTACTATGTAGGTCTTTCTTGTAATTTCTTTTTTCAGTTTGTGATCTTTTCATCTTTATTACCTGGCTTTTGTTTTCTGCGAGGCAAACCGCAGTTAAAAATCTACCACTAGCCTAGAGCATTCCAGCATACTGGTAGCTCTTTAATTGAGAGCTTCTTCAGTACTTTGCTCTCATGAGGACTAAGAAAACCTTTTTAATAATCTTTCTGAAATATGATGCTGGGACTATTTTTCCCTGTGTGAGCTCTGCAGACCACAGTCTGCATTCAACATAGGTTTTCAGGTAGTCACGTCTTCTGCTCCTGCTATATGCTGTCCTTTGGAACAAGCTTCATAGCCTTCATATGCAACAAAATCAGTCCGTATGACAAGGAACATAATGTTTTGTAAAGGCTGTACATTCAGAGGCAAACAATGCTAATATCAACCCACATTTTCAGTGCATAGGGCTACTGTCATGCTGAATTTCGTGTCATGCGAAAGCTATTAAGAGGTGGAATGAAATTTAGAGAAGCAGTTCAGCACTAGTGAGTGTTGATCTCTTCCTGTTCCTGAAAGTTGCTGATTCACAGATGTTAAAAATATTTATCCACCAGGTGCTCCTAAAAAATAGAGGACAATTGATTGGACAACACAACACAATCTATTGAAAATTAGCACTTAACTGTATATATTTTGGTATCAGTCATCAGCCAGTTGTGACTAGTAGGAGCGCTACTGTGAAATCAGTCCAACATATAACATCGTGGGTATGCACAAGAAATACCACCAAGAATCTTACATCAGAGGTGATGTACCACAGACTTGTCAACTTAAGATCTGTAGAAAACATTGCCAAAGCAGGAGGCCCTGCATACGCTTTAACTTGCTCTATTTATTGCCTAACACCTTGAAGAAACTCAAAACACTGTTTATGCAATGAGAATCTCTGAAATTATGTGAAGTTCAATGTTAGCGCAGTTTATAGACCACTTCCATGCCCACAGGGCTAGGAAGTCTGCTCAAGGGCATAGGAAGGGTGTAGTCTTGTTTGGAATGGCTTAATGTGATGAAGGATGTATCGTAACCACTGGAAACCAGAAAGTAATAAAAAATTTTGGATTAAAGATGGACCTTACAGTTGTTTTCTTCTCATTTAAACATATGCAAAGGAATGACAAGAAGTTGGTTTGGGTTTTCTTGGTGTGTGTGGGGGAGTATTTGGGGTTTTTTTGTTTGTTTTGTTTTAAAGTTTCTTCCTCTAAGCTTGTACTTCAACTCATTTTGCTTTGTGAATATTGCATGGGTAACCATCCACATCTTAGAAGGATATTTTGTTCATCAGTGTCTTTTCTAACATAAAATTAATTTAGAGTTAAAATTTAATGGATAAACTACTGATACTATTAAAACTATTCCCTATAATAAATAAAACAGGGAGTAAAAACTGTCTGGGGTATTGTCATACAGAAAGTACGCAAAACATCTCATCTGCTTTCTGGCATTAACCCAGCTGAGACCTAGCTACCATGTAAAAAACAGATTAAACTAACATCCATCAAGGTGAAAGATAATTATTGCTTGTGTCAGACAACACCTGTTTTTTGCAGCATTCCTCAACTGAGTTAAACTAGAGACATGCTGAAGCTTTCCACTGAATTTTACATTTGACAGTTGCCTGAAGCAGTGGTGTCTGTGAAACACCTTCACCTCTTCCTTTGTTTACTTTTTGGGTAGACAAAAAATGTTAAAATACTACAGAGGAAATTTTAAAATTAAGCAGAAAATCCATCAACAAAACATGTAAAGTCAATGGTAGACATTTAATGAATAATTGTTATGATAGTTGATCTTTTGTGAAGTCCATATACAGATCTGTTTGAAACATTAATTTGGCAATGAATTCTGCTAATGTTACTCGAGTGAGTAATTTCACTTTGCTGGAAGTTCTCAAGAGTGAAAGTAGTAGTCCATGACATATGGACAACGCAGTCCTGATATCTTTAAGTAACACTGTATAGGTCGTAAGGCAAAAAGTTTATCCTGCTGTGTAAAGTAACCTGCATCATGGACATAAATTTCACAGCAAGTTCCTGCCAAGACAGCTTAGAGCCCATGGATCAAAGTGCATTCTATTACATGCAAAACAATGATATGTGTGCTTGCTATAGCTCTCATAGGTCAGGTTCCAGAAGGATTTGGAGTTCTTGTGTTTTGTTTTGCCTTCTGGTGAGTTGTAGTATAAACTTTGATTTTTATGACTGTTAAGAACAATAGACGCTTTTTTGATAGAAGTTCTGTTTCAAAAGAGGTCTATTTTTTCCTATACAGAAAAAAACCCCTCTGTCATCAACTGCTCTGCAAGGTAGAATCTAGCCTGAACAAGTATAGTACTTAAAGGTCCAAAGTAGAGTTTGTTTACACCAGAAAGAGTCTTTTAACGAATTGAAGTGGAGTTTGGATGATGCCTGATGGAAACACCAGGTGGACTATTATGTTAAACAGTAGCCCCTAAATTAATTTGATCAGAGATGTTTCTTAAGAGAAGGAAGTGCAATGTTTGGTAGACTACAAACTGAACATGGAGCCAAGAGGAAAGAGAACTGGAAAGGAGCGCAAGTAATGGAGCACCAATCGTCCCATTAAAAGCAAAACTGCCATCACATGGTAAACCATGGTAAACTGTTCAAAAGGTAAAGAAAATCCCTCTGCAAAGAACATGCTTCCAAAGGGAAAAACACAGAGATCCATAGAAGAGAATGAGCTGTTGTCACAGATGCGATGTTTATTGGGGCAATAGATCCAGAGGCAGCACAGCATGCCTCATTGCAAAAGGAGGCACTAGTTAACAGTGATTGGTACTAGCTGCCTTTAATGACACACAACTTCTAAAGACTGCACACAGATTTGAAAACAAACATGAGTAAATGGAGAGATGTGAAACAGATAAAATGTACATGCCAAAGGTGTTAAAGGAAAAGGTACTCCACAAAGAAGCTAACTAAGACAGTTCATCAATACAGAAAAAAGATGCACTTCTTGTAGGAAATCTTTACTGAATGATCAGAGAGAGAAATGATTTGGGGTATCTCATCTATTAAGAGCTTTATCTGAGAGCATGTCAGGGCAGTATGGTCACAGCAAAGGTAGTGATGACATCACACATAAATAGACAGTTTGAAAGGACAAAAATGTTACTTTTTCCATCAAAAACTCATTGGGAGGGCACATCTTGGTCAGCAGAGTATGTCCTTGAGTCACCATAGTTCCAAGAGAATTAAGAGGGTGGTAAACAGAACAAAATCAACTGAGAAGACCACAAATTGACTAAAGTCAATGACCATCTCATTAAAACATACAGTAGCCTGGATAGATCCCGGAGGTTTTTTTTTAAGGTTGTAACAGCAGGGTTTTTTAAGCAGTATTACAAGCAGAATAAGTACTGACAGAGGAAATGCAGTTGGTGACAAAACATGCAAGGACACTAAGGAAAAAGGATGCTCTGCAAAAGTCATGGTCTTGAAACAGATGACAGAATGACCAAGAAAACAGTTGGTAATACTGTAACGACATTGCCACATTTATTTCCAGAAATTTCAGAATAGTAGATGGCCAGATGTAATCTGATGGTAGTGTAACCAAAGGCAGGAGTTAAGAGTATGCAAGCAGTAACAGTGTGTCTGTGGAAAGTGTTTTAGAGATGATGCCTCAATAGAGGGTGAGGTCAGTGGAGAAAGCTGTCAATTATTCGAGCTGGAAATCTACATTGCTGGGAGCTGTATTAATAATACAGCTGGTACTGATTACATAAAAGCAGTAAAGGAAATACCAGAAAGAGAAGATAAAAAATGTACTTTTGTTTAAATGTATGAAAATACTTCTTTGTAGTCTAGTGACAAGTGTGGAATGTCTTTGTGCATTTCTTTACCTCTCTCTTAATGTACTGTCCTGTGCTTTAGAGTAATGGACTTAAAATATGATACATCAAAACCTAAAGAAAAAGGTGTAATTGAGGATTAGAGAAGTGTCATGAGATCAGTGGGAGGAACCAGATAGTTAACTCCCAAATGATGTTTTTCAGAGTTCTATTTTTCAGACAAATCTGAGTACACACTTAATATACATTCTTTCAAATCCTAGCCATAAACAACATTGTTATGGCTATGAAACATAATAGTCTTTGCCCTGGAGTTTATAGCCTAGAACTATTTGAAATGCCATCTCTGTATTTCTCCCTGTGTTAACTCTTTCACCTCTCAAACTATGTGAAGTGGTTCAAAACTGATAGAGGAAAATCAAATGCCATGGGCAGTGTCCAATCTGAAGAACAAATCATTGCAAATAGCTGCCAAAGAAGAGGGGATCACATCTGGAATCTGGTTCAAGGAACTGGTCCACAGATCACGTGCACTAGCTGAGTCCTATATGACAAACCCTCAGTCATTTGTCAGCATCACACCATATACTTGAGCTGGTAGCAGTGTTGACTATGGCACTGCATAAATCTTACAGATTTTTCTGATCCACAACCTCCAGGTATATAAATAGATAAAACTCTTTTTAAGACTCTCACCCACTCATATCTCAGTTTCTAACACATCTTTTTGCTTGTTTTTCATAAATTGAGTTATTCTCTGTTCATCTCTGTTCAGAAAGCAAGCCAAAAATAACTTCCTAGACTGTTATTTCACTTGCCTCTCTCTCACAATCATTCTGTTCATACTCTAAGCCAGCATAAGTGATTTATCTTGTCTTTTAAAGAGTTTTATAGTTTATATGGCTACTTATTTGGCACCTAAAGGTTGACTTCTATTTTCAATCTGTTTAATGATGACAGTGTCTATTTTCCACTTCTTACATTTTCTAAAGTGCATCAGAGTGCTTTCATTCCTATATTTGATGGAAGCTCCATTAAGAACTCCTAAGGAAG
This sequence comes from Pogoniulus pusillus, assembly GCF_015220805.1. Lineage (NCBI taxonomy): Eukaryota > Metazoa > Chordata > Aves > Piciformes > Lybiidae > Pogoniulus > Pogoniulus pusillus. The sequence goes on from NC_087269.1 coordinate 17,498,244, forward strand.
TGCACTGTAATTTATCTTCATCACTTTTCGATAAAATGCCTACAAAAAATTGCCAACAACAGGTCCTGAGATGCCTGCTCCTCAAGCTAATGAGTTTTGTCCTGGTGCTCTGTTGTAATTTGTTCTCTATTATTGACTAGTAGTGCTCTCTGGGGCAAGGACTTAGGGACGTTTTTCTTGCTTTGCATTTATGCAACATTGTTAGGACCTGCAGTGATGCCAACAGAAGAACACTTACTGAAACTGTCTACAAAATCATGTCTTCCAGCTGTTTACTACTACCCTGTAGCTTATGGAATAGCTCCACATGGCAGCCCACAAATAGAAGACTTAAGTTTTGCATGATCTGCCACCCATCTTGAATCACCTTGTAGACTTGACCTTCCTTCAACAGCAAGCAGGGAGATTCTGTGTAATTAAAAGTATCATACCTAAGCACAGGCTTTAAAAAATCTTGTGGCATTTTCTGCATAGTGCCAAACACTGTATTCTGCCGGTCAGTTTATACTTGTTACTTTGCTTCTGCATACTTGAAAATCAATCAAACTGGCTCCAGGCAATTTCAGCAGCACTGTTTGCTTCTAAAACCTCTTCCTCCAAATCACTTAAATTGCATGTAACAGTGCAGCAGTCTAACAAGCCATTTTAGGAGCTGATGTGATTGATGCTTCTGTAATAGGTTGCCAGTACAAGTCCTACAACAAATTAGAAAGAAATGGGAGAACAGGGGTATATACGGGGTCTACAGAGCAAGGGTCAACTTTCTATATCTCACAGTGGATTCAGCGTTTTAGCTGGGGAATGGGTCTGACATACTTTCCTGAACTTCCCAGAAGAAACACATCCACACCTGCCACAGTGAGAGCAGCAGCAACCTCAGGAGGACCCACAACAAAATTTTGCCTACCCATTATCAACCAGATGCCAGAGGTAACCTTCTCTTTGGGTGACAAAATGGGTGCCAACAGCCACTCCTCGATTTTAGACAAATTGCAATTGTGTGAAAGCACAAAGGAGCAGGAAGCAGCAAAATCACCCTCACATCATTGGGAAAGAAATTCTCCTTGTCTGGCTGAAGACTTCACTGGAAAGTAAGGACTGGTGAGGCTTAGCACAGCAGCCAGTGGCTGCTCATAAATTGAGGGTTAAAACTGTGATGGCAGAGTTGCAGGGTGCAAATTGCACCTTGGGACCAGTCTTGATTGGATTTGCGGCTCTTGACAGGGAACGCTTGGGGGTGTGGTCTACATTTGCGGGGTGGGGTGGAGAAATTAAGCTTGAAAACTGCAGAAGGTTAATTCATGCATCTAGGGTGTGAATTTGGATACTTCATGAAGAATATACTGAACTAGTCAAACAACTACTCAGGCGATTATTTTTCATATCTCTGATACCAATACAAGTATTGACCAGTATAAAATGCCGTTTTAGATCAGATCCCTACGTGGAATTTCATCAGGGTGTTGCCCTTCAGATGCTAAGCCGGGGTCTCACCTCCATCTACTTCACGATTTTAGGACACTGTAGAGCACAGATGGGTCCTGAACCTAAGTAAAACAAATGAAAATCCGCAGTCGCCACTGACGGCACTCCGCGGCTATAAGGGATGTATGGATTCAAACTGCAGGTGCCACAGCCTCTCCCAGTCAATGCTGCTAACCCATCGCCCGCCCCGAGGCAGTCGGCTGGCTGCCGTGTGGCCGGTCTCAGAGGCAGTCCGAGGAGCGCGACTGTGGCGCTGCACGGCCGCCGGACTTGGCCAGAGTCGGTAGTGTTAGCGGAACTGCCGGAGCTTCGCCCGCAGGTTCCCGTGGCGAGCCCCGGGACCCTGGTAAGCACTACGCTGGTCCATTTCTGCTCAGCCTTCCCCGGAATGCGGCGGCTTTCGCTGCGGTAGCTGCCCTTCGCAAAAACCCTCCCAGGTTTAGTACCTTTTGCAAGGGAAAGAAGAAGATTCCGGTAAGAAGAACTGCAAGTGCAAGGCTGATGAGTGTGCAGCTGCCTTTAGGTGCCAGCTAAAGTTCTTCCTTATCGTTACCAGCATCTGCTAACTGCGTGATTAGGAGGGGAGCAAAAGTCTCAGGGCGTGGCCCCAGAGGGTAGAGCTCGCTTAATTCCATGTGAAGCAGCCTCTGGTAGTTTACATGCTGATGTCTGCGTTTGCGCACATCCGAGTGAGTAGCAAGGGGCACCTTAGAATCGCCGAGGCGGCCCGGGCGCGGGCTGGGCAGCCCAGGTGGCAGCCGGTGCAGGAGCGCCCGGCTCAGCCTGGCCGCTGTGCCCTCCGGCCTGCCCGGCCGCTGGATGGCTGTCGGCTCAAGGCCGCGGCTGCGGAGCCAGCGCCTGGCGGGCAGGGGCTCCTTCTGTCCTATCGTGCTGCATATCTTTGTTTTTAATGTAGCGAGTTATTTCCTTCTCTCTCTCCTGTAGAACGCTCTCTCTTGGGTCAGTAGGAAAAAAGGAGCGGCTGTCTTCGAAGTAAAACCTGCCAGCAAACGAAGTGGAAACGCTTAGAAACAGAACTGCGTGCATAGGCTTTGGTAGGCCTTGGTGTTAGAAGGGCGAATGTGGGTGGTTTAGTTAGAATAGAAAGTAAGACCCAATGTCTTTAAGTTGCCTTGGGAATTTTCTGCTTCCTGTCATAATTGAACTGAATACAAACGTAATTTTATTAGCAAGCTGCACCAGAGGCAATATTAGCTGTAATATAGTTAATATTTATTAACAGTTGCACTGAGTTGGGTTGATTTTTTGATTCTTTCGGATGGAAGGGAGTAGTGAGTAATTCCAGTTATACAGGCTGTGAAATACAGCCTGTATGGTTGCTCTCACAGGAAATTGACAGGAGACTGAACAGTTGTAGGGGGTTTATCACTCGCGCTGATATCGTAAGGCTCCTTTGAACCCGGTCTAGCATGCTGTCAGCTTATAATATGGTCGGAAATCTTTGTCAGTCATACGTGCTAGGGAGTTACCAAGCTGTGAGCTTGAAATATAGGACATCCTGCAGGGTCTTGGAAGTAATAGTTTAAGTTTGTCTGGGTTTTGGTAGTTGATGGGCCTGTCTGAATTCATAACGTGTGAATTGAGACTGCTGTAGGATTTTTAGTACCATTAATACATCATAGCAGTAGTGTGCAAGCAGGCTGACATTTGAAGTCTGTGAGGAGCACCAGTACAAGAATCTCAAAAGCACTATTTCCCCCCTTTTTTCTAAAGCTTTTTTTCTGGGAATGCAGGTGACAAACTTTTTCCTTTTGGAAGAAAAAAAGATTTCAGTGTCTCCATAATGAAAAGAATCCAGCCTGAACATAAAAATTAAATAGCAATGCAGGAAGCCAAGTGAATTCATGTGTGTAGAGTTTTGTTTTGTTTTTCAACTCACTTTGTCTGTAAACTCCCAGCCCTGGAGCCTATTTGAAATAAGATAGGAAGCTTCAGTCTTGTCACAAATGCAGCTACAACTTGTCCTGGGGAAGCCTTCGTAATGGGGTCAGGTAAAGTTCAGTGAACCACTAAACCAGCACTATTTCAGAAATGCTAAGGTGCTCTTTCCACTGATCTCTCTACCCTCTCTGCCTGTTATTAAACTGGTAGTTTTTACAACATCAATAAAGAACTTTCCTACCCAATTGCCCCAGACAAAGGCCTGAAAGCTAGGTTTAAACTATGAAAACTTTGTGTTAGGTTCATTTAGATTGTTTTGCTGTGTCAAATACTCACTTGAGTTCAAAAGTTCAGATGAACCATGAACTTTGTCATTTCACAGCAGGCAGTTCTACAAATATAATCAAAAAGTGAAAAAACGTGATATTTAAGGTGCATTTGTTGTTCTGTGTGGAATGCACTTGTAGTTCCACATTTTCAAAGTTCTGCTTGACTTAAAGAAACTTTAAACTATTTAGAAGATGGGAAAAAAAAAAACTAAACACAATTAAGCCAAATAATTCCTTGATCCCTGACCTTTCAGGCTTTCAAACCAACACATATTCAGTGACTAATCATTACTGCACAAACTAAACCCAGCTAATCTTCTTAATAAATTGTGAAGTCTTGTATGTCTCATAGTTTCAGTGGTGGCTTTTCTCCCTGTCTGGAACATTGCAGAATATCAAAACAAATGGGTCATGGCTTTATGTATTTGTTTAATGTTTGGATCTACGTCATCTCATGATACAGCCTTGAGTTAAGCAAGTTTTACAAGCGTATGTGAAGTACAAGACTGTCAGGAATTAAAAAATCAATGCCATTTTCACTACTTGATACTAAAAATGTGTGGACAAAACTAGTTTGTGCAGAACTATTTTTAAAACATGAAAGAGCCAGCAATAAATTCAGCTTCTTTTCCATGGAAAAGAATTCTTTAAACCTACCCTCTACTTCCTACTAGTAGGTTTGGAGACTTTGTCTGTCAGGAAGAAGCAGCTTTCTTTTTCAGACTTAAATTCAGAATCAGAAACATCTGATTAAAGGCTGTTGTTCTTGACCCTAAATTGTAATTCCCGGCTCCCCAGAATTGCTATATCTGTTTAAAATACCAACTGACCCAAATATGAACTTATCTGAAGTGTATTTTTTAGAATCATATATATATATATATATATATTTATTTTTACATTTAAATGGGTAGACTTTTTTTTAACTATGTGAAAACTGAGATCTTGTTTTTGAGCCTTATCATATATATTTTTTTTTTAACTTCTCATTTAAGGAAAATATAAAATAATAATAGATTTTTGTTAAAGTTGTTATGTTTGGTCTCTGTATGAATTATGTGTGCTTTGCAGAAGGAGCTTGAAATAATTAACTGCTGTTCTTGCATTACTCAGCCAGGAACAGATAAATGTATAGGAAAGAAATTAGCAATCATCTTCTTTGTGAACAACAGAGAGAGGAGAATGAGGAAACGTCACAGGGTTTGGACATCTCCAACAGTTCAGAATGTGTGCTGCTAAGCTCGTAGTTGTAGTTGAGATTGTGATTGAGCTTGTGGAGTGAGTTGTGATTGTTATTGGGATCACTGCTCTATCTTTTTTTTTTTCAGAGTGCGCTGCACGTCTTGTCTGATAGTTGCAAATGAGCATTATTATAGAATCCTTCATTATCATAGAATTGTTTAAGGTTGGAAAAGACCTTTAAGGTCAAGTCCAACCATAACCCAGCTACCATGATTGCTAATCAATATCCTGAAGTGCTAAATCTGCATACTTCTTGAACACCTTCAGGGATGGTGACTCCACCACCTCCCCGGGCAGCCTGTTCCCATGCCTCATTGCTCTCTCAAATAATTTTTTCCTGCTGTTTAATCTAAACTTTCTCTGGCACAACTTAAGCCAAATTCCTCTCATTCTACTGCTTGTTACTTGGGAGAAGAGACCAACACCAGTCTCACTATAGCCTTCTCTCAGGTACTTGTAGAGACCAGTTAAGATCTTCCCTTAGCCTTCTCTTGTCCAGACTAAACAGCTCCAACTTGTATGCCATGCCCTTCAAACTGCCCCCAAGCCTCATTGCTGTTCTTTGGACATGCTTCAGGACCTAAATGTATTTGTTTTACAGTGGCACCCAGAATCAAACACAGTACTCAAGATGTGTCCTCACCAGGGCCAAGTACAGTGGCACAATAACTTCCCTATTTCTGCTGGACGCACTGATTTTGATACAGGCCAGGATGCCACTGGCCTTCTTGGCCGCCTGGGCATACTGCTGGCTCATGTTCAGATGATTGTTTACCAGCACCTCCAGATACTTTCCACTGGGCTACTTTGCAGACACTCTTCCCCAAGCCTGTAGCGTTGTGTAGGGTTGTTGTGAACAATATGCAGGACCTGGCACTTGGTCTTGTTAAACCTCATTCAGTTGACCTCAGCCCATTGATTAAATCTGCCCAGATCTCTCTGCAGAGCCTTCTTCAATCAGATTGATGTTCCCACTTGATTTGGTGTCATTTGCAAACTTGCTGAGAGTGCCCTCAATCCCCTCATCCAAATAACTACTTCTTTACTCCCTTTATGCTGGGTAGAAAACACAGAGCAGTACAACAAGCTTCTCAGAATCCTAGGTCTAGGTAAGAAAGGCTGTCTTCTGAGACCATTACAGCCCTCTGTTTCAACACTTCTGGAGATGGGTTGTTGGTAGAACAGTCACTGGATATGAAAGCTGTAGGCTGCATCATCGCTTAAACTCTGGGAAGCGTACTACATTGTTGTCAGCAACTGACCTGTGTGATGCAGTCTAGCCTCAGCGAAGGCACAGAGATGTCTTTAAGCCAATTGAGCATACTGTCCCTACTCTGAAAGCTCTCAGTGAGTCCATGTAGAGGTAGAACATATGTACAGTCTTCCTACAGTGCTGCATAACCTGTAAGTTGAAGAGAATTTCAAGGCTGGTCGTTGTTGTTCAGCTTGTTTGGTTTTGCAAAGTACAGTTTAGAGTTCTCTGTAAAATTTCTAACTGAAGATAGAGTTAAATAATGTTGAGGTGGCCCTCCCCTGCTTCCAGTTGTTGAGTCTGGTATAGCAGATGAAGAGCTAGCAAGGATATTTTTCTTCTGCTCTGAATATGGAGTGATTGTAAACATAATTTTCTTCTATTTGGGAACAAGAGATAGGCTGGATCTTAGGAGGAAGTTCTTCACAAAGTAATTTGCCATTGGAACAGGCTGCCTAGGGAGGTGGTGGAATTGCTGTCCCTGGAGGTGTTCAAGAAAAAAAACGGATGAGGCACTTAGTGCCATGGTCTAGTTGATTGGATAGGACTGGATGATAGGTTGGACTAGATGATCTTAGAGGTCTCTTCCAACCTGGTTGGTTCTATGATAAGAGTTTTACTGAAGAATGTTCTACTGAAATCAGGCTGCAGCACTAATAATGTTAATGTGTTACAGTACTTCCCATTTTCTTGTGTGTTTTAATTAACTTTAGTGACAGAAGAGTAGCATTTATCTTTGTACAGACATTTTTGCATAAGTAGGTGTTCATGGTCTAATTCACACTGGCAGGCCCTAACAGATGAAAACTTCTAAATTGGTCTCCTGGTTTTATCATCAGTTCTCCTAAATGTATAGTAATTGCTATAGAGTGTATTCAGTATATTTTAGGGCTATAATGAGAAAATGGAAAAATTAATTTTAAAAATCTACCTTTTTATTAGATGTTTCTTCATACAGGTCATCTCAGTTCTGCATAGGGACAGATAGCAAAATGTGATAGACACTGAAATTGATTACTGAAGCTATGTAAAAAAGGTCAAACTTGTGTAGTACCAATTCCTGAATCAGACTGCATTCCTCTCTCATGCTATTTTGACTGAAATAGAATCATACTGTTGATAAATACAATGTGGTTTTTTTCCACTCAGACTGCTGCTAATTGTAGTGATCAGATTATTTAGTAAATAAAAATAACTCTAGGACGGGAGAAAGACAGGCATAGGTATTGCATTGCTTGTGAAAGCTTAAATGGCTAGGCTTTTCTAATTACTTATTGTAATTTGTGTTTGTTATAACAAATTATTTGACAAATATGATAAATGCCCTACTTCTGTTGTTTAACTGTAGAAATAATTTCATTTTTGCTACTTACAATAATGTACTGATGATGTGTCAGCATAGGAAGCAAGCACACTGCCTGCTTCAAGAATATTGAAGTTCTAAATAACATTGGTTTAAGCACTTGCTTAAAAGTTTCTCCCAAGTGTCTCAAGAGTTCAAATGGTGACTGGAAAACCCAAAGCAAAAATTGATTTCTGGTATTAATCTCTTACTGGTCTTTTTGCACACATTTGGGGAAGAGAATTTTCAGTGTGATTTTGGCCTTTTGGTTCTGTTTGCAAAGTAAGTCATTAGGGTGATTTCAGAAATACTCTGTTTAAACTTGACTTAAAAACATTTAAAATATTTTTGGATGACAGTAGTGAAAAATTTGTACATTTTTTCTAAAGTGATTGAGCCATTACTAATTTACAGTTTCCTTAGCCAATCCATAAAATAAATTAGAAGCTTTGCACTTGTTTTTTAAACAACATCCTTTAAGATTAAATATTTTTGTGTTACATTTTCACTTCATAAATGTGCCATTAATTGGTTATTTACTATATTCACCAGTCTTCTTGGAGCTGACTTGGAGTTTAAACTGAAGTCACTTAAAATAAGGTCTGAACAGAGAAACAGGCTGGCACAGAGATCACAGAGTAGGGGCTTGTGCGCTAGTGCATGTGTTTACTGTGTTAACAAAAAGCACACCAAAAGGTGCAAGAACCTCTGACTGATAAGAAGTCTGACAATAGAAGAATTTAGTAGTATTCCTGTGTTCCCTGGAAGGGAATAGGGAGGTGGTAAATTGTGTTCCCAACTCTTAAGTCAGTGTAGCCAAGCCTTGCACTAGGTGGGTAGAAAGACAGTAGCTACAATAGCTTCAGGTTTGCCTTTGGTCCACAGGAGCAGTGAGATTTATGCTAGTGACTTGCCTATGTGTTAGTGTCTTCAGCTACCTTAGCAGGAATGCTTAAATGTGTAGCTGCTGACTTGTGAATGGCAAAGAAACAGAAGATAAAAAGAATAGGAAGAGAATAAATAGCAATGTTCAGTTGTAATGTTTCTAACAAGAAGTTTGTCTTGGGTTTTGTCTGTTTTAGGATTCTAAAGTGTTTTCTTTGACACCCTGCTAAGGATACTGTCAAGAGAGAGCTTTGCTTTGCACTTCCAGAACAATTCCTGTTTCCTGTCAAAGCAGAGTCACTGAGAGCAGGCTAGCCATAAGTTAACATCATTCCATGTCTCCTGTACTCCTCATAAGATCAGATACCAAGCCAAGTTGTGGTTACAGGTCCTATTCTTTATATCATTTGCTGTCTGCGAGACTGTGGGTTGCCTAGCCTTTCAGTGCTGCCTACTTTAGCCTTCGTCCAGTTGCTCAGCTGCTGCCTTGTCTTTCACTATTCTTTAAATTGCTGTTCATGTAGTTGTTAAAAGTGGAGGGGTTTTACCTCAATTTTGCTTGACTAGATCAGAGTGAAGAACAGCCAGTACTGGCTGCACACAGACTTGTTGCTATTGATCGTTTGCACCACATATTTTGTAAGTTGTACTGTTGTAGGAAGCTGCCAGGATCTGCCCAAGACCCAGTGGTGAAGTGTTCTTAGTGGTTTGTATGTTTCCATCCCTGTGTGTCTTAACTGCTACTCTCTTGTCTTGTGCCCTTGCAGGTTCTCCTATCTCAGTAAAACCTCTAGATGATTAACTAATTGACAATAATGACAGTGCTGGTGCAGTGTCAGGGCATCTACTGCTGCAGCAGTAGCAGTATGATCAGTTTTCTAAACCCAAGTTTTGCATGCATTTGCTTTCAAATGGTTTGAACAAGCTTTACTCATGTCTACAGGAGCTGCTTCTATGGTTATATTAGTGGAGTTCCTGATAAGGTGTTTCCAACTTGAACTGAGTAGTACTGTTCTTACAACACTTTCATAATTCATTTTGTCTCTGTAAAGTCAGTCCAAGGAATTAGGTTCTTTGTTTAAACAGTTCACTGTGCCATCTCAGATTCTGTCTCTTTCACTTTAGTCACAGTTCCATACTGTCACTGACTGGTTTTACTTTGAGGATATCTGACCTTTTCCTAGTTTTTGTTTTCTTTAAAATCATGAGATTGCAGCTGTTCAATCTGAAAGTTTGTGGACATGCTGGAGATCAGTGTATATTCCAGGTTTGAATGATCCTGTACTTACTTCTTTTGCATTTTGGATTCTGTGTGCTTCTAGAAATATTAATTCCTTAAAACTCATATTTTTTTGCTATTGGTCTCATCTAATCACCTTCATGTGAGCCTCATGAATAATAGGTAAATACCTATAAGGAATGACACTGCTACTTCAGCTGTTCTCTTAGTATGTTGGTGGTTTTTTGTTTTGATTCCAAACCCACTGTATTTTAATGGAATGGCTTTCTGCCACAAAACATGCAGAAAGCAGAGTGCAGCAGAGGCAGAAGAGAGGAAATGTCATCTTTATTCTACCTTTACCTTGAGAGCTAGTTAGCTTCTCACAGGTATGCTTGGACTAATCTTGCTTGAATACTGATTGTCTAGGATGTACTCCAGGATAGGTGAAGTACCTGGTCTCAAGATTCATCTTCCATGTGGAAAGAAAGCATAGAGCTTTCTATCTGAGACTTCCCTACTGATGCCTTTACAGCAGCAGAGTGACAGAAGGATGTCCGTGATCTTTTTTGGATGAAGAAAATCTGGATCTGCTGGAAAACAGACCTGACTGCACTATATCACCTCCTTGTACTGGTACTTAAGTGTTGAGGTTTCAGCAGAACAGCAGAAGGCTGTGATTCTTGAGATGGTCCAACATTTAGAACAGGACAGTCTTATTGAAGTTAGAATTGGCCTATTGAAACATAGTAAAAAAATCAGATCCGTAGAGGGGATGGCAACTCAGGGAATTAAGGATGACTGCTTAGAGGAGGAAAAGGTAAAACCAGGAGTTGATGAAAAATTGTTTGGTCTGAGAGGATGGATTCATCATGTCTGTCAGTGGCACTTTCAAATAACAATCCACCTTTTTAGATGCTTTTGCATCTGTGATCTCAGCTCTGAAAAATCACCACTTGCATTCTTTCATCTTACAGCTGGAATATTGAATAAGTGACTTTCCTGACTCAGACATTGTTGTCTCTGACCTCCTCAAATCATGGTTTCACCTTTGCTGCTGCCAGATGCCGGACTACCTTCCATCTCCCATTTCTCTACAACTCAAAATCTGTCCTTCATTCTTAGCTGTCTTTCCTGCTGGTCTGTCACAGAGCTGCCTTTCTCACTATTTTCCTCTCAGGCCATTATAATTAGGAGCCATTTACATTTTATTCCACTTTAGGAATGCAGCTTCCATATGGAAAACACATTTTATTTGATATTTGATTTATCCAGGAGCTGATCTCAGTCATAATAACTGTTTCTTATTCAGGGTTGCTGCTTTTCTTTCTATATTTTCCAGCTGGACTGTTTGAGGGCAAGTGACTTGTCCCAGACTATGAGTCAGTGTTGGACTAGGATCCAGTATCCTAAGGCTCCCTATCTTCTCCTCTGACCATGACTACACCATGCAGCATCTCTGAAAGGCTTGGCATCATGGAAAAATACAAATTAGAAACACTGAGTTTGAATCTGTAGTTCTCAGAATGTAGTTACTGAGCCTTGTTCGGATTACAATGAAAATATGGTTTTTTTAAGTCAGTAAACCATGTAACAGCTTGTTTTGTTTTGGGGGGATTGGCTTTGTCTCTTTCACTGCTCAGCTAAGGAAGTGGCAAAATGACCTTTATCAGCAACTAATACAGGAAGCAAAACATGAAGGGGAAGAAATCTAGAAATACTTAGCCTGTGACCATGATTTAACACTTTTTTTTGGACAGACTGAGTCCTTTTGCCACGAGGCCATGAGGATGCTCAGAGAGCTGGAGCACCTCTGCAGTGAGGACAGATTAAAGAGTTGCAGCTGTTCAGTCTGGAGAAGAGGAAGCTCTGAGGTGACCTTCTTGTGGCCTTCTAGTATCTGAAGGGGGCCTACAAAAAAGCTGGGGAGGGATTCTTTAGGATATCAGGTAGTGACAGGACTAGGAGGATGGAGCAAAGCTGGAGGTAGGTAGGTTCAGTCTGGATGTGAGGAGGAAGTTCAGCATGAGAGTGGTGAGACCCTGGAATGGGTTGCCCATGGAGGTGGTTGAGGCCCCATCCCTGGAGGTGTTTAAAGCTAGGCTGGATGGGGTTGTGGGCAGCCTGATCTAGGGTAGGGTGTCCCTGCCCATAGCAGGGGTGTTGGAACTAGATGGTCCTTATGGTCTCTTCCATAAGGTTATGATTATTCTGTAGCTGTGTGGAATTGCAGTTGGCCTCTTCCATTTACTTTGAGAATACTGCTGTTTATTGAGGTTGAAATTCTCTATCTGTGATATATACTGAGTTTTCTCAAGGATGCCATCTGAAACACTTAGGCTTCAGAGTTTGATTTCAGAGCAACTGCACAGGGTGATGGGGCCATTCCCTCATTTTATAATGAAAGTGAACAGAAGTTGTTGGAAGAGTTTCTGCTAAGTTTGGTAACTCCAGCCTGAAGTGTTTAGACCTGAAAAAAAGGTTTTGCTTATGCTGTAAAGGATTTTGGCTATTATTTTCTTGTTCTTTGTTAAAGAAAACGGAATACAAAAACATCAGTGTATTTCACAGAAAGACAGGGGTTGGAAGAGACCTTTAAAGATCATCCAGTTCAACTCCTCTGTCAGAGAAGGCTTACCTAGAGCAAGTTGCACGGTGTGGCATCCAGGTGGGTTTTGAATTACTTCAGAGATGGAAACTCTACCACTATTCTGGACAGTCAGTTCCAGTGCTCTACCACTTTCAAAGTAAAGAAGTTCCTCCTCATGTTTAGGTGGAACTTCCTGTGTTCAGGTTTGTGCTTGTTACTTCTTGTCCTGTCACTGAACACCTCCTGACACCTACCCTTTAAGTATTTATAATCATTGATAAATCTTCCCTCAGCCTTCTCTAGGCTAAAAGCCCCAAGTCCCTCAGCCTTTCTTCATAAGGGAGGTGTTCTATTCCCTCATAATTTCTCCAAGACACAATTGCATAGTTGATTCCATAGATATGACTGTCAGAGGTTTTGGATTGACAGCACCTGTAGCTTGTGGTCCACTCAGTGAAGAACTAATCAGTTTGCAGTTGAAGTCTGATCAACTCTTTTCCTGTTTTCTTTCCCAGTACACTGGCTTCTTATCCTGGTTTCCAAATTTGATCTTATACCAGTGCAAAATAGTGCATTACTGTAAACCAGTGATAACAGCACTCCTGACAATACATGGTGTAGTCCTATTTAAAATACAGATGTTCATGTAGTTTTGAAAGTACCTCGGCGTGATGATGTTACACTGCTTTTGCTCAGCTAAGCAGATTACCAGAGAAGACTGGTTCATATGTGAATAGTTGTTGATGATATTTGGATTTATAACACATTACTGATGTTCATTTTCATTTAAATTCCCTCTTCTAGGTAAACATAGATGTAGCAAATGCAGATGACACCAAACTGGGTGGTAGAGTTGAACTGCTCAAAGGTAGGAGAGTCTCTGCAGAGAGATCTTCACAGGCTGGATTCATGGGCTGAGTTCAGTTGTATGAGGTTTAACTAGGTCAAGTGATAGGTCCTGCACTTGGGCCAAAACAATTCCAAGCAACACTACAGGCTTGGATGAGAAGTGGCTGGAAAGCTGTCTGTCAGAAAAGGACCTGGGAGGGCTGGTGGATGGCTGGCTGCACATGAGCCAGCGAGTGTGCTCAGGTGGTCAAGAAGGCCAGCAGCATCTTGGCCTGTATCAGGACTAGTGTGGCCAGCAGGAGTAGGGAAGAGAGTACTTGGCACTTGTGAGGCTGCACCTCAAATACTATGTCCAGTTTTGGGCCCCTCCCTGAACAGTGAGGTGCTGGAGCATGTCCAGAGAAGGCCAGCAGAGCTGGTGAGTGATTAGAGCACAAGTCTTAGGAGGTGCGGCTGAGGGAACTGGGATTGTTTAGCCTGGAGAGGTGGAGGCTCAGGGGAGACCTCATTGGTCTCTACAACTACCTGAAAGGAGGTTGTGAGGTGAATGTTGGTCTCTTCCCCCTAGTATCATGTGATAGAATGAGAGGAAATGGCTTCAAGTTGGGCCAGGGTATACTTAGATTGGATATTTACTGAAAGAGTGGTCAGGCATTGAAACAGACTGCCCAGAGAGGTAGTAGAGTCACCATTCCTGAAGGCATTCAAAAGTCATGTAGACATGGCACTCTGGGACATGGTTTAGTGGTCACAGTGGTGTTAGGTCAACAGTTGGACTTGACGATTTCAGAGGTCTTTTCCAACCAAAATGATTTTACAATTCTGTGAAATCTGAGATCCTTCCACCACACATGCAAATTAATTGGCTTGCTAGGTTTGGTTTTAAATTTGAATTTAAAATTTGCATAGTTTTGGAAGCCTCTCTGTAGAGTGAAATACAAATGGTACTCTCTGTGCTTCTTCCCTAAAAGTACTGAGTAAGAGCTTTAGGTCCAGTGTGATTTAAGATTGCATTTTAAAAATGGGCACAGACAAATGACATCCACATGCCATGAGATTCCAAGGGAAATATTTCAGAGTTAGCAGTTCTTATAAGTAGTCTGGTCTGTGAAATCCAATCCTCATGGAAATTCATATTTTCATGGAAATTTCAACCAATTCCTAATAGCCTAGAACTGGAGCAAATCTGTCTGGTTTTGTTTATAACTGGAGTTGGTTGAGTATTGGACAATTTTGGTGAGAGCGACTTGCATAGAAGTTAATTTTTTACTGAAGTGTTAGGTGAATTGGGGCACTATGTTGGAGGTTCCAATTATAACCTCTCTTAACAAGTTTTACTTAGTTTTGCACACATAGCTTTTGAAACTTACTTTGTTTATCAGTTGCTATTGCTATACTGAGAAAGTGTATCATGATGTGGAGGCTGTGAGGGAGAGTGGGTGTTGGTTCAGGTTTTGTTTCGTGTCAACTTGAACTTTGGAGGTAGGATTTTCTAAAGGATACTCATCTTGGGTATTTTTGAGACATAGACTCTTGTGAAATGGAGAACATCTGATTTATCATTGTTAATCTCCATTTGGAAAATGCCAGTTAATTATTACTCAGGCTTTATGGTGAAAAGAAAATATTTTGTTTTGCAACATTGTCTGCTGTTTCTGCTTTTGAAACTTCTCTGAGCTAGTGGAACAGGAACACTATGTATTTGTTAAATACAGTGAATGTGTTATGTAAGCAAATAATTTTATTTGTTTAGCTCTGCAGCTGCAACATGGTTAATTTTGGTGCTAGCTCAGTCTGGAAAGATGAGCTACTCTAAATACTGAATTACAGTTCAGCTTACTTTATTGTGGGGCTACAGTTTGTAAACTTGCAGCGTAAAGTGTTGCATTCAAATGAGGGAAAATGAGGGCTAGGGAATCTTGCCTGTTTTTTTTTCCACCTGCTGCAATGAACTTCTGACTTCACAGAATTTGTGTAAAGCCTAGAAAAGCATTGAAGTTTAACAGCCACCCACCTTTCATCAAATAGTTTCTAACAACCAGTGCTAAGAATACCAGTTTGTCCTTTGGGTTTCATATGCGCAACACTAGAATGTAATTTTGCTTTCACTCTTTCCTATTTTGCTTTCACTCTTAATAATTACCAAACACCTTGTAGGGTCTACTTTACAGTGTACTTTGCCAGCCTCCTATAACTGCATCCAGTAAGGAGAATGGAAAAGTTTACTTTTTTCTTTCTTTGTAATATTTTTTTCTCCTCCTTGGACCAATCCTTTGTATTGTCAGTAGCAGTTGACACACCGTCTTTTCTTCTTGTTTCCACAGAACTCTACAAACTGAACAAATGATAATTTTCCTCATGACACAGAAATGTCTATAATGTACATTTCAGCAAAAAACATTCTCCATTAAATGCTTCTCTTATCTTTTGAATGTCTGCTGCCCTACCTTTTTGTTCCTGCAACTCTGTTCTTGTGGTTAGCCGCTGAATATAGGAACAGGTAGTTTGCATCATGAGCTCTGCCTTGCTATTGCAAGAGGTTAGTACTATGAAAAAGAAAGAAAACAGCCTAAATCTATTTTTTTTTTTATTAGTAGGGCTTTTGTTTGTTTGTTTCTGTTTGGTTTGTGTTTGTTTGCTTTTTACTGTAGTCATCACTGAGCTTTTTTTTCCTGTAAGAAAAATCCTCTGGAAGATTTAAGTAAAAGCAAATATCTTCAGAAAAAAAACCACTACTTGCAATGATTGGGAAGTTTAATGAAGCACATTCTGGTGGTGTGTTTGGGGGAGGGGAAAGATACCTATATGTATCTCCTCTGAAGTAGGGAAAGTTTGTAGAAAATCTGTTTTGTCTTTATTGAATTTTCTTTATAATCGGTTATGACATGGTGCACCAAGAATGGCTATTTCCCTCTTCTTTTCCCCCTCAACGAATTCTTCAACAAGTAGCAAATTATTTAAGATAAATGCCTACTCCTGTAGACAGCTGCCAGAATAGAAGTGAAAATAAACTGGTGAAAGGAAACTGCCCAGTTCATGGAAAGGGCAGCAACGATATAGTGCAGCAAGTCCATGACACTTCTGGATACACATGCTGAAAGACTTACCCTGCCTGGCCTGCTACAAATCTCCCAGTAATTCATTAAGGGGAAACGCTCCTTGCAACTTTTCACTCCTATTTTAACACCCTTTGTCTTTACCTTCCATACTCAGTGGGTTCATTCCTATGTCAAGTGAGCCTCAGTGAAACCAGTTTTTCATTCCTGATAGAGCGTACTATTTCACTTGAGTAGAGAGATTAGATGGATGCTTTTACTGTAAGTATTTTAACAGTCTGTGGTATTTTTTCAAGGTTTGGGGTCAAAAGGAGGATATGATCATTGTGATCCAGTAAATAATGTAGAATAAAGTGGCATGACTAGTGACTGGAACAGAGGTGAATCTTGTCATGTTTTGCTGTATCTTTGAGAAAGAACTTTCAGGAAACAGTCATCCTCTAAAATATAGTACAGTCGGCCATGTATTAAGATGGAAATACGAAAGTGTAACCTAGTTGTTCTCATCTGCTTCAAATCTTTGAAATTACAGAATTAATTTCTTTTCATTTTCATAGGGGCTAATTTGCTATCATTGTCTAGGGAGGAATCCCATTAACTTCACTCTGATTTTTTTTTTTTCCTGAGTGCTGACCATGGGGTTTGACCTGTTTAAACAAAGAAGCTTGCCATTTATTTCAGCTAGTATTTAGTTACACCAAATGTCTCTATTCCTCCTTATGTAACTTGACAACCCTAAAGAAAGTTGTAGCTAAGTTCTGGTTTAGTAATTTTGTATTTCTAAAACAGATCAGAGCAATGGGACAATACTTGAATTTACACAATAGTTACTGAAATATATTGGCAGAAAGTTGCGTCTGGATAGCCTGAGTGTATCCGTAGAAGTAAAACTGTCATCTTTTGCTCACAGTTTTATGAGATTAGGCAGATTGAGAGGGCAAATACCAGCATGATGGCAATACTAGTAATTCTGGTAGACTTTTTTCTTTATTTTTTTCCTGTTTTTCACTGCAATAGCTATTGAATGGCATACTGGCAGATGTTGCTATATCTAGAGCTGATTTGATTATTCAGTTTTATAAACAGAAGCAGAGATCTTTCAGCATAGTTTGTGGGAAATGGTTCTATCAGGAGAAGGTCCCATAACAGTTCTATCAAATGTGGAATTCAAGAAGCGGTCTGTTTTACATTAGCGTGGCTCTGGCTACAGATTTCAATGTTGGGTTTTTTTGTTTTGTTTTTTCAAAGCCTCATCTTTATTTCCCAGTCTATAAAATGGCTCATCATTGATGGCATTCTGTGGGGCCTCTGGATTTCATTCATAAACCTTTACAGCCTGATGGGATTTCCATGGTTGAGACACATTCCATTGTGCATATGCACATATGCCTACGTATGCATGCTGCAGTCTTACCTGTGTAAAGGAAACTCTTCTTCAGTCAAGGCATATAAATGAAACATCATATGACTGAAAAATGTTTATACTGGGCCAAGACTGGGCAGCACTTTCACACTGGCCCAGTAAGAAAGCCTACCTCTACAATATTTGAAAGTTTTGTTGCTCTTGTCATGTTTGTTTGTTTCCTTATTTTAATACTAGTTTTTAATAATACTAAGCAGTGTGACTGAAGAATCTAGGCTACTTTAGCTCCTGTTAACTCTCCTGTGATTTTCAGCTTGGAAATTCAGCAAGCTACCATTTCCTTAGTTTAACACAAATGGTAGCTGGATTTGCTTGTTGTGACAAGGATGGAAATACCCAGTGTTAAAAAGCAAAGAAAGCAAACCCTGTGTCAAAGAGTTATTTTTTCACTCATTGCATTAATTTTGAGATGTCAGCACATATTTCTTTAAGTCTTTACCTTTGTTAAGTGTTTAAAATGTTACTGTATTTATATGTGGGCCTATGTTTTATTTACTGTTCATTTCCTTAAAGTCATGAGTACTCTGCATTTGGCATGATTTGTAAGTGTCCTGCTTGATGCTTTCTTATTACATACACAGAACATCTTAGCACTGCTGTTTTTCTTTCATGATAGTATTTGGTGTCTAAATGTTGTTTGACATGCTATAATTAGTTCATCCCTGCTCTGTCATATATGTGCCTCCCTTGCTTGGTATCTCATTCATAGAATCATAGAATCAACCAGGTTGGAAGAGACCTCCAAGATCATCCAGTCCAACCTATCCCCCAGCCCTAGCCAGTCAACTAGACCATGGCACTAAGTGCCTCATCCAGTCTTTTCTTGAACACCTCCAGGGATGGTGACTCCACCACTTCCCTGGGCAGCCCATTCCAATGGGAAATCACTCTCTCTGTGAAGAAGAGAGACTGTGTGCTTTGAAAGCAGAATATAGTGAAACTGTCTGAATTCTAGCACCAGAGTTCACAGTATAGTGTCCCTTTGCACCATTTTGGAACTTGCAATTTCTCTTGTATGTTTTATTCAAGTTACTTGGAATAGCCTTCTGTCACTTGGTATTACTCATCTACCAACAGTATTTCCCTTTTATTGGTCACCTTCCATTCTGTTTTCTCCAGACTTACTTGCTTTGTCCTCTTACGTGATTCCTTACGCTCAATTCAAAACAGCTATCTACCTCAATACTAACTTAGCAAAAACAGACCTTCAGAGGAATGCTAAACTGCAGTACTGTTAATAGAAAAAGCAAATATTAATGGAAAGAGAAAAAGGCAGTAGTAAGTTTAGTAGCTAAAAGAGAAAAGAAGAATGAATGATGAGTCTTAATACCATTTCAGGTTCACGTGATGGATACTGTTTTAACTAATGACTTGCTGTTACAAACATCTCAGCGAGACAAAGTGATGCCATCTGGCAAAGTGGTAGATTGACTTTTTTTTTTTAATAACTCCAAAGTTATTTCTGTTAAGTAGTCAACCTTGATTAGTGAGTACTTGCAGAGGTGTTTTTCTGTGTTCAGCTGAGCTATATTAGTGTGAGGACAGCAAATGTATGCAAACAAGCATTGCTTAACTTCAAAACAAGAATCCCAAAGCTAAGTTTAAAATAAAAAGACACATACAGATCTATGGGATGAACAGTCTGCCTTACCAAGACATTTTAGTTTGGTACAGCAACAAAGAAAACAAAATTTGTAATACATAGTACAAACATGAAAGGGCATTATGAGCAGGCTTGCTTTGCGGGTCATGCTTCTGCTTCACAAAGTCATCCTTACGTTAGGAAGCATCAAAAATAGAAAACTGAGAGGTAGGAGGAATAATAATGGAAACAAATCTAAGGGGGTGTGAAAAGAAGCAATGTCCCAAATTAGAAATATCAAGATTCCACAAGGCTTTTTCTCCTTTACAAATGAAGGAATAAAAAAGGTTTCAAACAGTGAACTTGCAGTTATCCAGTGGCCACGAGTGTGTGCTCCAAAAATCAGCAAGAATTGTTGTCTGAATAGGAGACTTTCATTGTGCTATTTACTCTTTGCAGTGTGTTGTGCCATTGAATGTATGGTAGGAAGAGTGTCCTGCAGTTCCATGACATTTTAAAAATGGCCAATCCAGCAAGGCATCTGAGGTTAGTGCACCCTGACCCCATCGCTTTTTCATCTGGTAAGGAAGGGAGTTACAGTAAGTGTTAGGGAGGAAAGAGGACATATGGAGCGCAGCAGGTTTCAGAAATACAAGTTTCAATCTGTTTCAAAGCCTTGGAGATATATAGACATGAATAGAGTAACTCTGCAGAGCAGCATATGCTGTAGTAAAATACTTGCATATTTTCTGAATTAGGTCACATAAAATGCTGAATTAGCTCAACCCTACCTCAGCCACTTCAGATACGAGCCAAGAGCCTGTTTGAGTTATCAGACAAGTAACAGCTCAACATGGGAGAGGACTAAAGGCACAGCCTCATAGTTACATACTCTTTTGTATGTTTAATGTTCTCATTCCTTTCATCCTGGGACCCTCTCTCTGTGATCTAGTTCTCCTGTGACCAACTGTGTACCTCCATAGGTAAAAAATCCCAATGATTTAAGGACATTGACCCATTTAGAGCTGGATTTAGGTTTTGGAATTTCTTACGGCAGTTTTTCTTAAGGTATGTTGGAAGTTGAAATGGCTTCGTCTCCTAAGTAAAATAAAAGTCTTACACATTGGATTTACCTTGCTGTCACCATGCAAAAATACATTACTAGGAAGCCAACTCCAACACCACTAAATTCTTGTAAAAATGAATGCCTGCTAAGTGAGAGAGCCTAGTGTCAGTGGATGTGCTGGTACCAGCAGGTGGAAAGAACTTGTGAAAATCACGACACTTGCTGTATCAGTAAAATAACTCTGGACAGTGCTTGTGTACCGATGAGTAATGAAATGAGTTGGGTAACGTAAAAGCACTAGGTTCCCTTCACCTTACCAGGTGCTGTAGAGAAGGAGCAGGTCCACTGAACAGAATTGTGCAGCTATTGAGTAGCTTAGTGAAGTCCAAGCTGATTCAAAGTCACAATGGTGGGAGAAGGTTGGATGAAGTCTTCTGTAACATTCTTTTCAGGACAGCTGTTGAGTATGTCTGTACTATGGTTTCTGTGTTGCTATAGCAATGTCTCTGGTGTGTTCTGAGTGATCTTAAACAGTAATTCTCAACATCTCAAATGCATTCCCAGTGTTGGACTTTTGAAGCATAAGGTGGTACTGGCTGGTGGCCAGCAGCCTCAACCTTGTCATTAGTGACCTAGAGTGGATCTGAATGCCAGATAGATGCCCGTTGATAATTATGCTTGTATTACTTTTTCCTTTGTTAATTTCCATTAGATGTTTTCTGAAATCAGTGCTGCACCTTCTCTCGGGACTTTATCGTGAGAAAACAAACGCTACATTTGAAATAAGTAGGCTGAAGGCAAGAAGGCAGTGCTGACAGTAGGTTGTGAGAGTGGGAGGTGACTTAGCCACTGGCAGAGTAGGCAGAGCCCAGGAAGCAGAAAAATCCTGTCTTAAAGTGAGAAGCAAACAGACAGGTGTCCAGATTCTCACAGCAATGAGACTAGATATGTTTCTATGTCCAGTCTGTGCTGACCTGGCAGCAGTCTCAGCACAGATTACTTTGATCCAGTATGTGGAACTGATTTGCGGTGAGATCTCTGTAAGCTTATGGGGGAATCTGATTGCAAACTTCACTTCGCTCACGGATTCATGTTTATGCCTGAATTACGTTATGCTCATGATCTGAGGTTTTTATTGTTGTGGTTGGTTGGTTGGTTTGTGTTTTTAATAGGTGGGTATTTTTAAAAGCATTGAAGTAGGAGAAAACAGAATTCATATATCTGGCTGTTTATTGTCAGTAACAAATCAGTTATCCTGCTCAAGGGAGAATCCCTAATGTGTTGACCAAGGTGTGTAAGACCTTTATTGGAACATAATTAAATGGAAAAGTGGCAGTTTTATCTTAAAGGACTTCCTGCAATGAGCGTCTTACCCATGTATGAATAGTGAAACTGAGCTCATAGAAGTTCTTGGA
Organism: Pogoniulus pusillus; assembly: GCF_015220805.1. Lineage (NCBI taxonomy): Eukaryota > Metazoa > Chordata > Aves > Piciformes > Lybiidae > Pogoniulus > Pogoniulus pusillus. Next base: position 17,519,881 of record NC_087269.1, read on the forward strand.
CTGACTGCAGAGCCTTTAATACAGGACAGTCATTGCTAAGATGTGAAATTATTTAAAAACAAAACGGTGAGCTACTGTGGGGATTACTTGGATGGTTAAGAATCACTATGAGTATATCTGGCCCACAAAAATTTACTTAGGATCATATGACAAGTTATGTGCCAGGAATACAGCCTAAGTTTCTTGGCTTCCAGACTTTTGCTCTGCCAAAAGCAAACAGGGTGATTAATGAAAAAGCACCAATATAGGTTTTTGAAAAAAATAGGAAGCCATATATTTGAGATGACAAATGCCAAAAGGCCCTTAAATTCACCTCTTGAAACCATTCAACTTAAGGGTACTTTAACAAATCTCAGTTGGACAAGTGAGCGAAAGAGAACAAATCTAGAGTTCCTCATTAGTTAGTTTTGTAATTCATAGAAATTATTCCTGCTCAGCCAGAAGAACTTTTACAAATTAGATGGAGGAAGAAAAAAACACTCTTTCTGTTTCTCTTGAGGTCTTGGTTAATTGTAAGAAATTTTATATCCCACTGCCCTAAGTAATGATTTGGTGGTTTTGTATATTTTTTCCTTTTTGTTTGTTGTCATTTCCAGGTATTTTTTGTCCTGTTTACAGAGAGCATACCTGATTTACTATGTCCCTTTTAACTTGAGTTGCAAAGTTTTAGAAGTTGAATAATAATTTTTCTTGCTATGAAAAATGAATGTCTCCTTGCAAAAGGCTTTTATATGATGATTGATATGTCTACTGTCTTAAAATTACTGGGTTTAATTTTTTTTTTTGGTAAAGTAGAATAGTGTCAATATTGCATTCTATTCAGACAAGTCCACTATAGGCACTCAGATGTCAAAATGTTTCAAACCCATATAAAAAAATAAAGAAATGAATAGAAGCTTCCTTGTTCCTTAAATTATTACTGTGTTACCCTGAACTGTAAGTGAACCCTTTTTGCTTATAAAAGAAGCAGCTGTTCATGCGATTGAAACCATGGTTCATTACAAGCTGACCTCAAATTCAGGAGTAGAACTTCCTCTATTTTACTACAACTATTCAGACGTGGACTAGAGATAAACAATAATCAAAATCAGGATGAAACTTGACTGGGAAGCCTTCTATACTCTTTGGCAGAATTATAGCAGCTCTTGGATCACCAAGAGTGATATAATGTTAAATGACCCTAAAACATTCCCTTCTCAAATGCAGCAGGTCTGTGCTGCCAACTCTGTAGCAAACAAAGACTGATTGTAATGACTCCTTACCCATAAGTGTATAGAAACGTTAATTATCACAGTTTTTCACATTAAACATTTACAGAGAGTCAAGATGAAAATGGACCTGTTTATGTTGATTTTACACTTCTTTTTGGATAAATCATGTGATAAACCCAGGTTTTCCTATCTGGGTATCACATCTTTCCGAAGTGGTTTTGCTTTTTAGCTAACTTTGGAATTGCAGTGGATGTGAAATTCACAAAAGTAAGCTAATGTGTCACTACTGTGTTTTGACTGAAGATGTATGCCTGGAATAATGTCATACCATTAAAAAAATGTAAACTAAATTAATGCTCATTACTAGCCAACTCCTTTATAAATGAAGTAGGGCAGTGACACAGCGCCTTGGATGTATGTTTTTCTCTTTTGGTCTATTGTGTTTGTTATCCCTCCTCTGTAGCTCCCTTGTTTGTTGTTGTCCATTCTGAGACACAGCAATCCTTTCTAATATTATTCATGACCCATATAATGAGACTTAGAGATAAGGAGTAGTTAATGGAGTCTCTAAGATTTCATGATCAAGTACAAAAATGAGATTCTTGATGATTTGTGTGTGTGTTTGCCATGATACATTTAATTACACAAAGGGGCAAAACACTTTGAGTCACAGTGAAATAGAATATATGTATCAAGTAGTAGCAATATTAACAATCCTTGTTCAGTAAATGAATCCTTCCTCATAACTGAGTTCAGACAATATTTTTGATTCTGACCTAACTTTCTTGTGGAGATGTTAAATACTTGGTAATTGGAATGTATCTCTGGGATGTTAAAGTGCTTTATGAAGAAAAGAAAAGAAGTTATTCTCCTGTGCTTAGAAATCTGATGGCTGGAAATGTGTAGTATTGTTTTGAAACAAGCTGATATTAGCTCCCACTGGTAAATAGTTTTCCTTGTGCCTGATTCACCTGTTGAAGCACTTGTGGTGTTTGTCTTTCTATCCATAGGTTTTTTTGGGCGTTTTTTGTTTTTTGTTTTTTTGTTTTTTTTACCAAAGATGAGGTTTGTCTAATGTATATAGGCTTTGAGTGCTAGGAAAGCAAAAAGCACTTATGCTAAAGTATCATTTTTGAGGGAGGGTAATTGAAAATGTAAAACATTAGGTTTTTTTCAGATATCACAGAATCACAGAACTTTAGTGGTTGGAAGGGACCTCCAGATAGCAAGTCCAGCCTCCCTGCCAAGGCAGGATCACCTAGGGTAGTTCACCCTAGAATGCATTCAGGCAGGTATCAAAAGCCTCAAAAAGGAGACTCCACGGCCTCTCTGGGCAGCCTGTTCCAGTGCTCTGTCACTCACTGTAAATAAGTTTCTCCTCATGTTGAGGTGAAACCTCCTGTGTTCCAATTTGTAGCCGTTGCTCCTAGTCTTATTCCTGCTGACCACCAAAAAGAGATTGGTCCCATCTGCTTGACACCCACTCCTCAGACACTTGTATACATTGACAAGATCTCCTTTCAGCCTTCTCTTCTCCAGACTAAACAGCCCCAGGTTTCTCAGTCTCTTCTTTGCTTACATGTGTGCATTGCATACAGTGCCTCCTGCCTTACTTAGCAGAATTCCATGTCATCTTTGTCCAGGTCTCAGTCCTTGCCATTCCTATAAAGAAACCAGGAGACCACCTAACATTCACATCAGAGTTGCACTAATTCCATTATTTTTTATTTGATCCCATTATCCTGCAACTCCTTTAGATTGATCGTGCCTGCTTGCCAGAGGGTCATGAAGCCTTACACATGGAGGATGTCAAAATCCCACTAAACTAGATTATTTTTAACTCTGTTTCTTAAACTGTTGCCTACTGGTGCAAACTCAGTCTTGTCTAAGCATAGAAGTAAGAGGCAAGAGAGGAGAGTGGGAAGCTGCCTAGCTGTGACTATGCTGTATGACATGGAGTCACACAATACAGACCATAGCTGTCTATGACAAAATGTGACTGCTGCTCTCTCTGTACGGACCTGGAAACAAGTCTCTTTCACATGTTGTATATATCCTTTTTTTCAGTTGGTCCTTACTTCTGTTTTCATTTAGCTGCTGGATTTTCACTCCTTACAGTTGTGTTTGCTTTTGTGTGTTGTATGTCTCTACAGGCTTTACTTCTCTGCTTTCAGGACAGATGTTCTGGTTTGGTTTTATTTCCTCTCTGGTCAAAGCACTGCTGATTACTCATTGCATATTTTCTGTGAGGCTGATAGTATTTTAGATGTCATGATGTTAATTATTATTAAATGGCATTAGGGTCATTAAGTAAGTATGTCTACCTTGATTGAGTGTAATGCAAGATCCTGCATATTGTGTTTGATATTTGCAATAATCTAGCTTTGTTCTTTTCCAAATATTAGTCTGCAAGTTGACTTACACTCCAAATGTGAAATGCTATCACTCTTGAGACTGACCATTGCCTTCACATGGCAAATGTGTCTTCTGTTTCTCATGTGCAGTGTAGGAGTATGTCTGCTGCTTCTCAGCTGCCGGGAAAATAAGACATTCTGCTAAAGATCTCTCACTTCAGTAAATCATTTAAATTTTTGGTTCTTGGCCCTACTGTTGTTTGCTGCTATTCTGTCATCAGTCATGTAAATGCCTGCTGAGAAAACAAAACAAAAAACAACCAAACAAAAAACCCAAACAAAGAAAACCCAAACCAAACAAGTCCCAACAAATAAACAAACCCAACCAAATCATAAACCCACAATATCTGGGGCAAGTTCTGTTAATAGCTTTGGTTGTCAGTCATCTCTTGCATTTGTAATCTGTTAAGTCATTTAAGTTAATTTCTGGTGAAGGTTAAGTCCTGTTTCCAGGTTACATGTGTTTCTGGCCCAGAAAGTCACTGTATTTCTCAAGTTTGCTGACTTCTGTGTGTCTCAGCAGCAGCACATCGTAATTCTTGCCCCTGCTAGGGGGGGGACCCCAGTGCTGCCTATACCCATCAATGGTCAATCTCCTCTGGCCACCAATGTGAACTGCAAATACTCTCAGCCTCCTTTTCCATGCCTATAGAAATTTGTCCATTCAACCAACTCCAGCTGCTTAATATCATCCATTTGTCTGTAATCTCAATTTCTGATGAGGAACTCTTATGAAAGAGAAAGAGCAGAGACAGATGAAGACTTGGTAATCTCTGTCTTCCACTTGAGAAGAAAGCTGGGCTCAGACATAACCTTTTGGATCTTTCTTCATGGCCCATTAACTGTTAGGGCAGCACTTCCACTTAACAAAGCTTTTACAGTTCAAGGCAATCTCTTGTGGTTTATTACATCCTCTTGTCACTTGACTATGAAATGAGTCAGCAAAGTGTATCAGCTTTCCACTAGGAAGAGGTTTTTTAGTAACTGCTGAACTAGAAATGTGGAAGCAATCATACTGTTACGATAGGGATCTGAATTGCTTAGATTCTTTTAATAAGCATCTCTCTTGGTACTAGTGTGTCTTGGTAATTATTTAGTGAGGGCAGTGATCATGCTTTCCAGATCTCTAGTTCACTGAATCCAAGGATGACTTGTTTGTGGTGGTGATGGTTCAGACAAGCCTGGATAATTTCAGAATCTTTCTTGTTCTGGACAGAGTAGGTTTTAAGTCTGTCAATCTTCTTGTATTTTCTATGTATGTTACTTTTGCTCCTCTAAGAACAGCTGAAACTTAGCACTTTTTAAAGATAACCTAAGAGGTGGATCAGGACAATAATTTCTTCCAATTGAAAAATAATATATTCATTTGAAATCACTTCATCTGCTTCTAAAATGGAAGTCATGTCATTTCCAAGGAAGGGAATGAAGGATGTGCACTCTGTGGAGCTGTAAGGAGAGTAGAAGAATGAATATAACTGTTCTGTTATTTACCCTTTATAAATGCCCTGAAATGTTTGATCATCTAAATGGTCAGGAATATTATTGTATTCCTGGTGTCTGAGTGTAGGGTTCAGAATGCTTTAAATCCAGCTGTGCTGTAAATATAGCTTTATCTTACTTCCAAACTGTCTGAGCTAGTCTAGTAAATTTCAGTAGTGTGTGTGGGGAAAGCTCCTAACCTACCACAGCAAGGATGCTCAAAAGAGAGGGCCTAGTGGGAGTACTGCCATCTGTTTTACTCCTGTTTCCATTGCTTACAGCTCTCTGGATTGTCCTGTGTGTCTGCCCAGGTTGATGGTAAACTGTTCAGGTGACTGTGTGATAGCACAACTTGCAAACAGTCCACCACCTTCTCTCTGTCTTGCTCTTCAGTCTTCCAGATTAATTTCACAGAGAAAAGAAACTTTGGTCATTTTAGCCATTTTTTCAGTGGCTTGAGTTAATGGTGAAGCATCAGATATAACTTAATTTCTTGCTCATTTCATTTTAGGCCAGGTCTTTCATCAGTATGATGCTTTGATGCAGCTATTGACATACTACTCTCACTCCAGCATGTTTTAGAAACACACAGAATGTCCACAGTGTAAGAAACAAGTTATGCAAAAGTGAAAAGTACTAGGAGCAGAGTAGACTTCCCCCCTTCCCCTTATTGTTAAAAACAACAACAAAACCTGGTTACCATAACATAGCCTAGAATGACCTTTGTTTAAAACGACAGATTTTAGCTGTGTCTGGAAGATGCTATTTAGATATGGCTCACAGACAAGAAACAAGTTTAAAATGTGAAGGACAGTGTTAATTTAGGAGACTTCCTTAGTGTTTTGACTTTTAAACCTCGCAAATGCAATAAGTTCTCTACAGCTATTTGTTAATGGTAAAAATTAAAAACTGTACCAAACCCTAATATTAGGATAAAGCCTCTACAGAATTTAGTGCTTTCAAAGCTAGCAGTGAAGTATTCTATTTGACCATGGCTTCTCTTGTAGGGACCTCAGCTTTCCCTGAGGTCATACTGGATCAAGGGAGGTCTTCTGGTGCCTGATGCAGAGGCTGCTCATATAATAATGTATGTTATATTCTTTTTCAAAGAGAGCTGGGACAAAGTCACTCCTCCATGACCAAAATCAAGCTTTATAATACCTTAAATGTATTAGCCTTTCAGTGCCTTCTTTGTTGTGCACTTGGAAGTATCTCTTTCTGAAATTTTGTACTATAGGTGTCAGAAACACATGAGAAGGTAGTACTGTGCCTAATGATCTTACAAGTTAAACAAATGGGATACAAAGGGAGGAAGAACATTTTTTTTCTGCTTTTCCTCTTTTATTATTTTGTTTTGGTTATTCTGCTGCTTTATGGAGCTTCTCGATTTTCTTGCTGCTTTCTATAGCTACTGGGTATTTTCTTTAATTGCACACAGGTGCCTTGTTGTCTCTTGTGTAACCCTTAATCTATCCTGTGACTTTTATGAGTTTTTCCATTTCCTTTTGGCTTTCTTCTGTTTTCACACTTGTGTACAAACATTTCTTTCAGCTGTAAAACATAATTAGTTTGTCCTCTGTTTCAGACTGGCTGTCCCAGGCCTTTGGGGAAGCCTCTTTCTAGTACTCAGGCTTCTGTTACAAATGCTGATTTGTTTGCTATGCCAGAGCTACTAGGTATCTCCTTTCTAGTCATGAAAGATATGCCTAGAGCAAAGGATGGAAACCGCACTGTCCTTACTCCTTCTGGTCTGCTCTGTGCTTGCCTGCCCCAGAATATCGCAGCCTGAAAGATCTTTCACTTAACTGCAAGAACAGTGACAGCGTTACCTGTGTGTATGTACCCAAACACAAACAGCCAGTGACTCCCAGTATCAGTATGCTGTTGTCCCTAAGAAGGAATCTGCAGTGAACTTCTGTCTCCTCTGTGGCTACAGAGAAGCTAAAAAAGAATGCAGACACTAGTTTTTACAGTTCAAACACCTTAACAGACAGATTGCAGAGGAGAAGAACATAAAATAAGTCATGCTGTTCTTATTTTTGCTGCCATTTGTCTCTATAGCTGATCTAAGAAAAAAAACCCAAAAGTATATCAAGAAATACTGATAGCTGAATCTGAAGCTAACAGCCGCTGTTCTTCAGTTGCTGCTTGTAGTTTATTTCATAATCTTGCTGAATGGACTCTCAAAACATTTTCTGTGTTTTTTTCATTGTCACTGCTTAATAACAATCATCAGACTGCTAACAAAGTGAACTTAAATAGTTTCAGGACAACTGCTAAATGATCCAAAGAGGTAGGCTGGGAGAGTTGTATTTCAGCTTTCAATTCAAGATCTGTGAACTGGCTTAAGTCCAAAGGCTTTGACATAGCTTTCTGCTTCTATATTCATACTACCTTTTGGTTTTGTTTGTTTATATTTTATTTTAATTTTTATTACTTATTTTGTGTATGGAGAAAATTATGTAGTGGAGAGTAAAAATTGCATGCAAAAGGGTTTGGAACTAAAATGTGTCCTTAAAAATCCTTAAGAAAATTTTAAATGAAAGTGATTTATCAGCTATTCTACTTTACCAGCCCTAGCACAAATCTTTTTGTTTTGTCTCTCCTGGCACTTCCTAAAAAAATGTCAGCCTTTGGAAAAAAAAATTCATCCCAAACAGGACTGAAAGTTCCGTCACAAGCTGATGTTGGATGCTGGAGATCTGTTGTTTGCATGCATTAATGACAAATAATTAACACTCTTGCAAATACTTACAAATAAAATGTAAAAAATAAAAAGGAAAAAAAAACAACCAAAACCCCAGGATAGCAGCACCTTTACACAAGATAATTGTTGGATAAAATGAGCAACAGTCCTTGAGGGCTAAAATTCTGTGTTGGATGGGGTAAGCATCAGTCTTGGTGTCGTTCTCTACCCACATCTGGCATATTGTGTCCTGTTTTGGGCTCCCAAGTTCAAGAGGGACAGGGATATACTAGAAAGTGCTACAGATGGCTACAAATATGATTAAGGGACTGGAGTATCTGTCTTATAGGAAAGGCTGAGAGACCTGTAGCTGTTTAGTCTGGAAAAGAGAAGACTGAGAGGAGGTCTTATTCATGTATACAAATATCTGAAGGGTGGATGTCAAGAAGAAGGTGCTAGTCTCTTTTCCATGGTGTTCTGTGACAGGACAAGGGGCACTGAATACAAAGTGGACACAAGAAGTTCCACCTCAACATGAGGAAAAGCTTCTTTACTGTAAGGGTGATGATGAAGCACCAGAACAGGCTGCCCAGAGAGACTGAGGAATCTCCTTGTCTAGAGACTTAAGACCCACTTGGATGTACTCCTGTGTGACCTGCTTTAGGTAATCCAGCTTTGGAAGGAGGTTTGGACTCCGTGATCTTAAGGGATCCATTCCAACCCCTACCATTCTGTGATTCAGTGATTTGGCTATTGAGATAGAGATGTTTTGCTTTCTAGAATGCTCTTTTCAGGAAATTGCTGTGTAATCATTACACTGAAATCTCAGAGAAGTTTTTTTTCTATTAGATTGAACCTTGGATCAGAATTCAATAAATCTGAATCACCTGGCTCCTGTCCTGTTTGATGATAGTGAGCAAATAATTTTATCACCTTGTGCTTGATGCTGACCTAGTTAAGCCTGTTTGTGTGCACTGAAGCTAGATATTTTTATAAGCCAGAGCCAAGAGTAAGAGTGTTGCAGTAGAATATGAGATGGCTTAGTCTGATGTGACATTTATCTTCACTCATCACAAGTGCAATCAGTGGGGAGTTACCCAGATCTTTGTTCATGAAGATAAGTGTCAAATGTTATCTATCTACATTCTCATATGGTGTCTATCACTGTGGTATCTGAATGCCTTCCAGAGCAATAGCATGCACAAATTAGACCCAAACCAGTCAGCAAATGATCATCATGAAGATGTCACCGACAATTTTCTGGCAGTGGCTGTTTGGATCAACTCTCTCCTGTTTCCTTTTGTTCTGTAACAGACGGTGAGAGAGAAGCTCGTTTAATTATTGGGAGGAGAGGGAGGGTGAGATTACACCCGATAGACTTCAACTGTATGATGGAATACTGAATTCATTATTAATTCTTTCTTTCACCTTCCTTCTAGTTTCCCTTTCTGCCCAGGAGGCTAAAGGCATGTTTTCTCTTCTGAAGTCAGCCTTGGAGTAAGCACTGCCAACAAGGCCAGGTGTAATTTAAAAATATTTATGCATTGTCAGTTCTGGAATTAATCTTTCTTAATTGAATTGACATGAACTCTTGTCTGCAGGTAATGTAAACTGTCAAACACTCTGCCAGTGACAGCATGTTGGTCAGGGTGGTGAAGTTAATGAGAGATGTAAATTATGATGGAATATCTCAGTGTTGGCTTTGGAGCCTGATGTTTATAAATGCATTAGTAACATCACATTAACTACAGGCTACGGACTCTGGAGATCAGAAGGGATAATTATTTCTTTGCAGTTTCCAAAGGACTGGGCAGGAGATATTTCTACCTCAGAAACATTCTTGTAGTATATTTGCTGCAGTGAAAGTTCTTTCCCTTGAAATGCATGTAATGTAATTTTAAAGCATAATATGTTGCATTTGATAGTGCTTTTATAGCCAGATATAGTGGTTTAAAATACACATATCAAAGTATTTATGGATGCTGTCTAGGACAGTCTCACCCATTTCTACTAACAACTAGATCAACCCTGCAGTTACCCATTAGCAGGGCACTTAGCAGAGTCTAGTAATGATGCTTTCCTTCCCTTCCCTGCATGGTAAAAAATGGAATGACTGCTAGGTTTATGAACTCTAGAGAGTGCAGGGAGGGTACTACATGTCTAATAGAAATCAAAGTGAATATTTGTGTTGAAGGAGCAAAATTTACACATGAGCCTTTGCTGTTCATGAGAATTTCTCAGGATCTTCCAAGCCTAGTGAAGCATTATGGGCTCTATGTGACATGCTCAAGAGTGAAGCTGCAGGTTTTACTGAAGGGAGGTCAGAGTTAATGAATCCACAGTCTGAATGATCTGTTGGTTTGAGACAATGCTTGTTTTGCATGCCATACACCACAGTGGAAGTGGTAGCTAAGAAGACAGACTAATGCCTGTGCAGGCAGATCTACTCTGCAGTGAGAAATGCGTTGTATGTAAAGAGGAGAAGGGTCCTTCGTCGTGTAGCTCTGTCAGAGCATTACATTTGTGCAAGACTTGGTGTGCTGTGATCTTTCTTGTTTAACATCGGCAGGTAGAAATGTAGATTCTTGGGAAAAAAAAGTCCTGTGATCTACCTGTTGCAGCAGGCCTAGAGGAGGGTCACAAGAATGATCAGGGGGCTGGAACACCTTTTTTACAAGGCAAGGCTGGGAGAATTTGAGGCTGTTCAGCCTAGAGAAGAGAAGGCTCTAGGGAGATCTTATTATGACTTTTCAGTACTTAAAGTGGGCATATAAAAAGCATGGGGTAAACTTTTTAGCAAGATCTGTTGCAACAGGACAAGGAGTAATGATTTTAAACTAGAAGAGCGTAGATTTAGATCAGATTAGATAGAAAGGAAGACGTTTTTTACAATAAAAGTGGGAAACACTGAAATAGGTTGCCTGGAGAGGTGGTAGAAACCCCTTCCCTAGAAAAAAATCAAGAAGAGGTTGAACTGAGCTCTGAAAAAAATGATCTATTTGATGATGAAGAGGGGTTGAACTAGATGATCTTGGAGGTCTCTTCCAACCTGGTTGATTCTGTGATGACCTTTGAAGGTCTCTTGCAGCCCAAACTATTGTGCGATTTTATGATAGCTATCCACAGAAACAGTCATGCTCACTGAATAGTGTTGCTTTCACCAGATCACTGCTTTCCAGGAGGTTGTTTTTTTTTGTTTTCTTTCCTCCATAACATAAGTCATTGCTATTTTTCTTAATGTATCTTCTTACTGGCGTTGCAAAGCAGGATGTGGCTGTAAAGCCACATTATTACAGGGCAGCGGCTCATATAGCATAATTCAATATACTGTTAGTTTGTGTCTCCTTTTAATTCCTTCCCTGTTAGTCATTGTCTTGTACTCTTTAGTACAAAGACAAAAGACATTTACAAATACCTCATATGAAAAATGCCAGCCTGATAAGACCACAGCTCACCAAAGTGTCTGGAGCTGGTGTCTTCATGTTAGCACTTGACTTTCAGTTCACTCTGTGGTGTTGCATTTGCCAGCTATTTCCAAATAGCTTCTTACTGTTGTCTTACAACTGGCATAGTCCAGTTCATGATATTCTCTCTAGTGTTTCATCTTGTTCTTGTAAGGTCCAGGTGATTTATCTGGTTAAAAACACAGTAATTTGTTTAATCCTTGTGAGTGCTTGTGTGGGTCAGATCTTCTATACAAATACTATTGAAAATCTGTAGTCCTGCTTTAATCCTGGACATACCCATGGACAGTGAATAAACAAACAAATAAATACAGGTCTAGGACTTGAATTAGTAGCTGATTCACTTGGCTGTACCTCTGTGCATTAATAGAAAAAAAAATCTATCTTGTGCAAGGCCTGGAGTAGCTTATTTGGCTGGAACTACCAGTAGAGAGACTATTTCTGATTTAGAGGAAAATGTAATTAATTTGTTATGCACATGCAAAAGTCATAAGCTGATTGAGCTGATTGACATTTCAGCAGACATGTATCTCTTGGACCTTATTGCTGTCTACAACTACCTGAAGGGTGGTTGTGGCCAGGGGGAGGTTGCTCTCTTCTCTCAGGTGGCCAGCTCCAGAACGAGAGGACACAGCCTCAGGCTGCGCCAGGGGAAATTTCGGCTCGAGGTGAGGAGAAAGTTCTTCACTGAGAGAGTCATTGGGCACTGGAATGGGCTGCCTGGGGAGGTGGTGGAGTCGTCGTCCCTGGGGCAGTTCAAGGCAAGGTTGGATGTGGCACTTGGTGCCATGGTCTAGCCTTGGGCACTGTGGTAAAGTGTTGGACTTGATGATCTGTGAGGTCTCTTCCAACCTTGGTGATACTGTGATAATGTGTGATACAAGGATAGGGGCCAGTTAGAGCCTGGCCTTTGTTTCTGGGAGGTTTGAACAGTTGCAGGCAGACCAGCAGAGGGATTGTAGTGTAGATGTAGCTACTGCTAGCCACCACAGGCAATTCTGGTACCTCTCTGCAGCTTGTCATTGAAAGTGCTATTCATGGTAAAATCAACCAGCATGATCTTTTTACAGATGGGAAACTGATATTTTATTTAGCCCTGTCTAATTGCTTTCATATAAAAATTTCACAGCCTTCTAAGAAAATGTAATTACATTCAGATAAGAGACAAAAACAAATACACACACCTCCCATAAGAACCAAAACGCCAAGTAAACACACAAACCCCAAAATGCCCACCAAAAATCACTGAAGGTGAAATTTGGTGTTTTCAGGTTGGAAACTCAGCTTTTAAGCCATGTGGTGTGCAGCAGTGGCTATGTATAATGTAGTTGAAGCTTTACAAAGCAAGTGGCCACATGCTGAACGAGTGCTGTGGGAAGATGGTTCAGAGGCGCATCAGCGTCTGTACTGTGTGAGCTTTATAAAGCAAAGACTGACGTGGAGGTTGGTTGTTTTGAAGACGTTTTCCCATGTGCCCCAAAAGGTACAAAGACCAGATCAGTGATTAGAACTCTGGTGCTAACAGTGGAACTCTCCCGTGATTTGGCAGGCTGACCTGGCTTCTGCTGTGCAAGATGGATTTATGGTCCCGACTCATTTTCTTCTCTCCTTATTGCCCTGCATGCACAAGTTTGTTGTCAGCATCTTTTGCTAGCTTGGGAGCAGGAAGGATATGGTTTTCTTTCATTGTTTTGGGGGATTTCCATTCAATTTACTTTTAATTTGCTCCTCCCTGATAATCGAATAAGAGAAGATTAGAGTGTTATGCGAACAGATAATTCTTGGTCTATGTATACGAGCAAGAAGAATTCAGATTTGCATAAAAATAGCTATCCTCAGGTTAGACCTTTACATTTGAAAATAAGCTCTTTTCGGGTCTATTTTCCCTCCATTGTTATGTGTTTTATTTAATGTGAATGGTGGATGTTTGGGGAGGGACAGAGGTTTGTTTGACTATTCAGATTCATTGGCAGGGTTTAAGTGGGCACAGCATGGATCAGAGCAAGATGAGTGGAGACACTTCTAATTAAAACCACACCACATATACTCGTGCAGCTGAAGTAAGAGTAAGTCCTTTCTTAGAACGAATTATTTCTACCTATTTGTTGTTTGTTTAAATTCACATTACAGTAGCATCATTTTGTTTGGTTTTAGGATTTTTCAGGGCGTGAGGCAGATCCAAACCAAGCAATTTGGTCCCCTTTGCATGGCCACACTGTATGAAGATCTCAGGAGATGTTCCAGTTCATTTCTTTCTTGCATAAATACTTGTCTCAGTCTGTTAAAAGATATGTTAACATTCTAACAGTAGCAGTTACACATCTATAGTGCATATATACGGCGCAGGCATGTGCATGAGGGCAGATGGATCATGCGGTAGAACGTGTATATTTTGGGCTAGACTGACCTGATGCAGGCAGGATTAGTTTTAAAAGTTTAATTAGTTGCCTCCCACTCCAAAACAGGAACTATTTAGCTCTCAAAAACGCCCCCTGAAATCGATCTCCTCTGTCAGGCTGGGAAGTGTCAGAGGTCCAGAGCAGGAGCAAAATGCCGGAGTCCCAGAGGAGCCTAGGTCTTGGGGTAGCCTTTGGAGGCCACTCTGTGATTCCTGCACCCAAGAAGTGAGGGCATGTCTGAAGTGCAGGCGCTAATTAACAGTGCTATCAGTTCTCAGCCAGATAGCTATCTGAACAAAACATTTGTTAACTGTGTGAATCAAAACAAAGGTTTCATGTGTCTAGGAGTTAAAGCAAAGCAGAGAGAATCATACACAAAATACTTCAGCAAAGTTTCTCCTCTTGAAATCAGGGAAAGGAGCCTTAAACAAATCTGGAATTTTGCTGCAGAGGCCTAATGCTTTTCTCCTGACTAAATTTTCGCTATTAACTAGAACTTTCAATGTTTTAGCATCTCCTAATATCTGTCTTACATTTAGACTAAGTGTTGGGCTACTTTAAGGATTCTTTAACTTAACTGAATAGTTGTGATGTTTGCAATGTCCATCCTAATTTTGTTACAGTATCTACACCACACATACGAGTGGCCATGTAGTTTCTTGTTACTTTGGTTTATTTTTGTCTTGCCTCCTATACTGGTCCTCCTATGACCCTCTTCTGAATGTCATTTCTATACAGTTGATATATTTTTGTCCCCCCAAGTCTGCTTGCAATACTGAGACTCTTGGGGCAAAGGAACTTGGTGATGACTCAGCTGAGAATATTTTGTTTGCTGACGAAACACTGCCCACATTTGAATCTTTATACATGTAGAGTGTGCCTTTTTTGAGGCCTGTAGCAAAATCACACATGGAGGTTGAACATGGGAATATTATGATTGAAACAACATTGTAACACTCTGGTTTATTAATTGTTCAGTGTTTGATGTTTGTTCTAACTTCATTAACTTTCCTAATTGCTGTTTCCTACTGAACTTCTCTCAAAGGTAGACCCAATAGAGGACATAGCTGTGTAAAGAGGTGCTGGTAGTTCAGATGCTAGATACAAATATGTAACTGTTCTATTACTGCCTACCAGCAGTTGCAGGTACGGTTTATCTAAACTCTCTCTAGTCACTCCTAGCTGTGCCTCTTTTCCTTTCTGGAAGTATGTGTGTCTTCTTAGAGCTGAGCTGCTTGACTCCTAACCTTCCTTTTGACCTGAAGTTTCAGTACCTGCAAAGGCGTGGGCTGGAGGTGATAGGCAGTCTGAGAGCACAACGAGATGCAATAGTGAATGCCTGCACTTTGTGTTAGAAGCTGATGGTGCTCAGGTCTTCCCTTGTTTTACCGTGGCTGCTTACAGTGACAGCAATTGCACAGGAGACCTGGAGTGCAGGTTCAGTTCACTTCCCTGCCGGAAAAGTTTAAACCAAAATGTGCTGCCCGGCTGAGCATGACATTACTGATGCAGTGTTGGTGGGAACACTTCCGAGCACTATGGCAGAAGGGAATGGCGGGAAGGTGGTTTGCTCTGCACATCCCATGTGGATGCAGACACCCTGCTGCAGCCCTGAGGTGTAAGGCATACACTTAGGCTTGTGTGAGGAGTGCTCTAGGCTCATTGTCACCATCTCTAGGTAGCTCCTCTAAAGGAATTCAGTGAGTGCCTCTTCTGTGCTGGCTATGGTGCATCCGTTTGAGTTAGCTGGTGGCCTTACCGCTGCATTCAGGGTGTCTGTATACCTCCTGCTGTGCTCTAAATACCCTGATGCTTTTTGCTGCTAGTCCTTACATCTTGTAGGTCTGGGAAAAGAACAGAACGGTCTTGGAGTCTTTCATAAGCATTTGGAGTGCACTCAGAGTTTATTGGTGTCTTCAGGAAAGTATGTTTGTTTTTCTGTACTGTGTGTTCCACATCTTGCACTTGTCAACAGATTACTCTTAGCCACATCAAAGGGTACAAAGGAGACAAATTTCTTCAAACGGTAGCTTTGTGGTTGGAGCATGGTCAGACTTGACAGACATAATGCATATTCCCATTTATTTTATGTGTATTCATTTTAAAAGTAACTTTTTAATTTTCCTTCTTTAGAGAACCAATTCAAGTCCCTGTCTGTATACATGACACACACAGCTCTGAGCTGTGTGAAAAGCTCTTAATTTCTAGCTGAGCCAGCACGGACATGGGGTTCAGTGCTGAATGCTACCATCTCACTCTTTGGGTGCTGCTTTCAAGTTACTAAATAGATACTTAGGCAGCTAGTGTCACGGAGTGGAAATTCTACTTACATAACAGCATTAATGTCAGTGGAGACCAGACTTGAAGTCACTGTTTGTATGTGGCAAGTCCCCAAGGTGTGCTGTGCTTTCCTAAGACACTTAGAAGCAGTGCACTATGGGACTGTGTTTTCTCTTGGCTATCAAATGTATCTTGCAGTTCGTCCCCATATGTGAGATGTATTTAGGATAGGATTAAACAGAAACAGTGGAAGGACTTTGTGAACACATTAGACTTGGGATGTCATCTTGTGGTTGCTGAAAGAAATGCGAGGTGGTGAGTTTACTATTTATACTGAGCTAGGTTAGGGGTAATTTTTTGGTTTTGAACTATGTGATGACTCTTTCTTGTGCAGTCTGACTAGTTGTAAAGACATGACAGTAGCTCTTAATCTCCATACAGCCCATTCCAGTAGTTGGAGTTTGGGGTGACTGCCGCAAGCAACTGACAGGAAGTTACATGCTGCCTTGGATAGCTGAGTATATCAAAGAATGAGGCTGCTGTTGTTTGAACCTACGTGATGTCACAGATAGAAGGACTATGACATGGTGGCAAGTGTCACACTGCTCTTATGTAGCCATTTTTTGTCAAAAAGCTCATTCTGTTCAGCATCAGCCTTTCCTTATCTGTTTTAGCCAGCTTAAATCCCCTGTTTGAATGGCATGCAGGTGTACAGATGATAGCCTCATCAAACACTGTCTTCTCCTAGAAGAGAGAAGTCATTTTACACCCAAATAATCTTTCCTGTGAAGCACAGAGCCCATGTATTGGGCACTTAGCGACAGGAGTGCAGCTGACCTGGCCCGGTCAGTTCACAGGCCAAAACACTTGTCAGCTCGTTAATTTAGGCAAAGCAAACTCATAGGAGGAGCTCCTGGAGTTCTTAATTTCCTGTTACTAGGAAGAGTGGTAAGAGGCACATCTACATTCTGCCCTTCTTTTCCTCAGTTACTAGCAAATGGAGCAGTACAGAGCGGTCCTGGACAAAGTCAACACCCCAGCAGTCAGTGCAGAACAAGAGCAGCATAAAGGCATAAGGATTGCAGGTTTGATTAGCATTGTATGTAAATATTAATGATGATATTTTCTTTCCAGCAAACGTGTTTTCTTTTGTTACTGGAGCAGGCTGGGAGACAGAATGACTTCTCAGACTTTCTATTTATGCTTTTAATAGCATTGCCTAATGGCAGTGAAACTATCAAGCCTATGCATGCTTGACCAAGAAAGCATCTGCAACAGGGTGAACTCAACTGAGAAGGGCAGCACTTACCACCCTTCAAATGCCAGGTAAACAGGCTTGCTGGGATCTCTACTCCCTTTCATAATTGTTTTCTGGGGAATGCCCTTTCAAGTTAAATGTTTCCTAATTATAACCCTTACTAGCGACACACTTGCTTGTCTTACAACGAATATAAGGCTGCTATGATTTTTACTGTCAGATTTATGGCATTGATCAAGACATTTTAATAATAGATGATCAAACATTAGCTGATGCAAATTGCCAGTTATTTCTGGAGTGCAGTTCCATCATTGGTGACAGGACAATCTATCTGGATGGTGATTTGCTCCAGCTCTGAGCCCTTGTTCCTAAGTCAAGATGGTAGAGAGTTTCGTAACAACAGAAAAATAAGGGTGTTGTTACTTTTCTGACAGGATGACTGCTGCTTGCTCCATACTAGCTAATAGGACTTCACATTCTGGAAATTATTTCTTGTAATACCTTTACTCTGGCTTGCTCAACAGAATTAAGTCAGTCTAATTTACTTGTTTTACCTGACAACTGCAAGTTTATTTTACAGTGCTGTGTTGTGACCTAAGAAAGTGTTAAGTGTGCTACTAAATACAGAGATTTTTCAGGATAAATTCTTTGCAGTTAATTTTTTGTCAACGTTTTCAAGATAGACAAAGTGTCAATATTTTCAAGATAGACAGCAATGTGCCCTTGTGGCCAAGAAGGCTAGTGGCTTCCTGGGGTGCATTAAGAGGAGTGTGGACAGCAGATCGAGGGAGGTTCTCCTCCCCCTTTACTCTGCCCTGGCGAGACCTCACCTGGAATATTGCGTTCAGTTTTGAGTACCCCAGTTCAAGGGGGACAGGGATTGAAAGAGTCCAGCGGAGGGTTACGAAGATGATGAAGGGGCTGGAGCACTGCCTTCTGAGGAGAGGCTGAGGGACCTGAGGCTTTTTGGTCTGGTGAAGAAAAGATTTAGAGGGGATCTAATGAATGTTTATAAATATATGAGGGTTGTGTGTCAAGAGGGAGGGGAGAAACTCTTCTCAGCCATGTCCTGCAATAGGACAAGGGGTAATGAGTATAAACTACAGCACAAGGAAGAACTTCTTTACTGTAGCGATCACAGAGCACTGGAACAAGCTGCCCAGAGAGCTTGTGGAGTCTCTCCTGGAAACTTTTAAGACCTGTCTGGATGCATTCTTATGTGACCTGCACTAGATTCTATGCTCCTGCTCTGGCAGGGGAGTTGGACTCGATGATCTATGGAGGTCCCTTCTAACCCCTAATACTCTGTGATCCTGTGAAGTCTTATCCAGTCAAGAGTGTGTAACAATCATATGAAATGTTGATTTCAGGTTCTGCAGATTTCCTACATTTCAAGCACCAGATAATATTCAAAGAGATGCTTTTGCTTTGGCTTTCTATCATCAAGTGAAGTGGAATCTCAGATTATAGCCTGAATTTTAATGCAGGTTATATTTTACTGTGCCCAGGGAAAGGAGGCTGAGATAGTTCTCATGTGCAAATCAGATTTCAAACCAGCATTGAATCTGGGGTTTGTATCCTCTTGTTTTGATTCAAGATCATCTCTAAATACAAGCAGCACAATGAAATTATGCAACATACTGAAGTAATTAATTTCTAATTAATGAACTAATTCCTTAGAACTTTGTTCAGAAACATTCCCTTATTTTTCCACTGTAAAGATAATGATCAAATATCTTAGCCTCCAGATTTGTGCCATGACATCCTCTGATGGACACTATACACCACCTAATACATTATAGTTTTACAATAGATAAAACTGGGAACTTGCATTTCACTTGTGGACAAGTTTATTTAAACATTTGCAAATAAGTAAACTGCATTTAGTTCTATGTGCATGCAGTTGTCAAGATGTATCTATAGCCTTGTCAAGTCTACAGTGCAGTAACCAAGAATTTTAAGCAGCATGATGCTGAAAACATTTCTGACCCTTCTTTGATTGCACTTTGAGGTTTCTTTGGTATACATAATTGGAAGTAGTGCTTGTTTTACATTCAGTTAAAATGCAGAGTTTCAAACTGTGCTCAGTAGAATGAAATTCTCAAAAGGAAATATCCATTTAAAAATAGAGATAGCAATAGCAGGCAGCTGAGTAATTTTTATGAAAAATCCAGTTTAAAAGTGAGAAGTTAGAACTTTACCATGTGTAGATGCTACTGAAATAAAAAGAGAAAACAAAAAATAGGAGAAAAAAAAGTACATGAAGTGGAGCTTTTATCCACTGTTTGTTTAAAAACACTTTTCATGACCTCTTGAACCACAGTTACATTCATAGCAGTTTTATAGTTCCAAATAGTAGCAGATAAAAAAAGGTAGAGAGTCTTGCTGAATTTGGTCCACAGCCTGAGGTGAAGCCTCATTACTATTTAAAAATATGTGAAAAAAACTCTTCTTTAAATTGGTTTCACAATCTTCATTGACAAATAGTTCTGTTGGAGGAAGAGGGAAGAAATAATAGTTATAAAAAAATGGACACAAAATATTTCAGTGTAGTTATTCTGGGTATGGTAATTTTAGTTAAAATACAGTAAAAAACAGTAATATATTTCAGCCTTAAAGTAGACTGAAATCCAGCCTCTAGACCACCTATTAACTATTTTTGATTGTCCAGGTTATTAATACCTCTAAAGGACTCGTTTGCTCCATCTTTAGCTAACAGGTTTAACATAAAATTGAACTGCTAAGAAGTTCAAGAGAAGAGGAGGCTCAGGGGTGACCTCATTGCTGTCTACAACTACCTGAAGGGAGGTTGTAGCCAGGTGGGGGTTGCTCTCTTCTCCCAGACAACCAGCAACAGAACAAGGAGACAGACACAGTCTCAAGTTGTGCCAGGGAAAGTACAGACTGGATGTTAGGAGGAAGTTCTTCCCAGAGAGAGTGATTTCCCATTGGAATGGGCTGCCCAGGGAGGTGGTGGAGTTACCGTCCCTGAAGGTCTTCAAGAAAAGACTGGATGAGGCACTTAGTGCCATGGTCTAGTTGACTGGCTAGGGCTGGTTGATCTTGGAGGTCTCTTCCACCCTGGTTGATGCCGTGATTCTGTGATTCAATCCCTATCTCCTTGCTAAAACAGAGCTGATAGAATCTCTTGAGTAAGGAGCTTCATATCACAGCTGAAGAACTGAAACATTTGACAACTCTTACCGGCAATGAATAGAGAAGAACTGCTACAAACAATCCCAAAATCAGCAGGACGATAAGGCCTAGAAAGAGCCATTTAAACCTGCGCCACACAATAAATTTCATTGTCTTGCAAGGATTTGTAAACCAAAGGAAGGAAGTATCTGGTCGGCTGCATTTTGAAAGGAAAAAAGAAAAATTACACTTTGAAAACACCCCGTACCTAAGGATGAGAGTATAACACAATAGCGCTGGACTACAACACAGATGGTGTTGTAAGATAGCAGCTTCTGTAAACATGTGCTATAATTAATGCAAACCACCTTGCCTTTTATTTTAGTGCTTGCAGGCTGAAACAAGACTACCTTTTATAAAGTCTTGCAAAGGAGAACTGATGTCTAATAGATCCTTTAGTGCATTCAGATTTTGTCAAGAACTCAATAGTAGCTAGATACTATGTATTTCTCAAGCTAGTGAGAGAGAAACAGCTTACTTTGGTAGATCTAGTTTGGGGTTCATGTTGGGCTCATCTCTTCCTTTACCAGCTGGTCTTTCATCTGCTTCTTTTTCATTGACAACTTCCAGTGTCATTTCAACTTTACCCTTCAGAAAACATGTGCCATGAGACAAGGATCTTATTGAATCAGCACCAACAGTACTTGTTTGGTAATTATACAGCAGAATATGGGATCAGTTCTCTGTGTGCTTTCCAATTCCTTCTCAAACTATACTTCTTTCTGCACTATGACAATGCCACAATGCAGTTTCATGGAGTCATAAATGCAAAAAAAATAATTGCAGGACATTAAATGCTTCTGGTAATTAATTTGTAATTCAATTTTAAGCTATGCATTGGGATTTTCCAATTTAGCAGAATAAAACCAAACCCAGTTCTTCTTTTAAGAGCAAAACAAAACCAATTCTCTTTTCTCAAGAGCAGCCCTACATCTTTTCCAAATGACTAAGCATCTCATTTTTTATATTGCTACATCTGATATATGCTTCTGAATATTTTTCCTCACTTACTAAATTCCAGCAATTACGTTTTAAGGCAAAACCATTAGAAAGAAGCAGCAGACACACTTGGAAGGCTTACTATTGTAGCAAGTGACAAATAAGCATTTACATTCTTCACAACACAAGTTAAAATGTTTTAGGTCTTCTGATTGCCCTCCTAATCATGAAGCTATTCTGGGTTCTCAGTATGTGAGTTGTATTTGCTTTAATTTTTTTTTCTTTAGTCTTTAAGGCATTTAGAATATCTTGGGTCTCTCCTAAGCAATAACATGCTAAATTCATTCTCATGCTAACTGTTGGCTGCTTTGGCAAGATAAATGTGTCTCAACCTGGTGCTAGAGTCCTTCAAGTTAAATTTATTTAGTCCGTTTTTAACTCTGTGTAAGTATTAAATTATACTTAAACCTGAAAAATTGATGCTGTGGTAAAATCCTGAGCTTTTACATGCTGTGTCCTGTTTCCTCCTCTATCTACTGAAAGCTAACAGATAAGTGAGGGAGTTTAACAGTCTTTCTTTGTAATTTGAAAAGCAAGTTAAACATGTATTAAGTACTTGGAAAAAGAAGTAGTAATCGTACCGCTAAAATACGGGAGCCATCCTTTTCAACATAACATGGCCACCATCCTTTCATGGACTTCTGTTCAAAGAGAGACACAGTCCTGGGAGCCTTCTGAGAACCATCTGTCTTGTATTCTGGAATCATGTCTATATTGCACTTCTCTGGAACTTTTGCTGGAATGATTGCTTTATGTAAATCAAGTTCCACAAAACCTAGGAAACGGATAAGCACATAAGTACTGCATAATGCAATCAACCCTGCAAAACAGCGAGGTTCAGCCTTTCCTATCATCAATTTTTCCTGTCATCAACCTTTCCTATCTCTGAACACGTACAGCAAAAAAACAGTCAACATACACATCACATTCTTGTTTGTCTAAGGATGCTGTGAAGCAGGGGACAAGGACACATCAAAGTGTGTCTAAGTTTGTCTTGCTGGTGTTAAAAGTGTTAGTGTTGGTAAATTGGACTTAAGCAAGGTCTCACCCCCATTTTTTAATGCAAGGTCACTTATTTTTAATAGAGGCTTTTTTTCACTCACCGAGTCACAGAATTAACCAGGTTAGAAAAGACCTGTAAGATGTTCGAGTCCAACCTATCACCTAACCCTTCTAATTAACTAAACCATGGCACTAAGTGCCTCATCCAGCCTGCTCTTAAACATCTCTAGGAATGGTGACTCCACCACGTTCCCAGGCAGCCCACTCCCCAATGGCCAATCGCTCCTTCTGTGAAGAACTTCTTCCTAACATCCAGCCTAAACCTGCCCTAGTGCAGTTTCAGACTGTGCCCTCTTGGCTCTGTCACTGGATGCCTGGATGCATGCCTCCATACACCTAAGAAGATAACAAAATACAGCTATCTAATACTAATGTAACTTCTTATCATTAAATGAACTATTATCTAACTTTAACAATGGTTACAAACCAGTGCAGATTTTAAGCCCTATGTGGTCTGCATACAATCTAAAGACTTTGGAGCTGTCTCAAAATGGGGCAGACAATCTGTAAAGCAGCATCTCTGCAAAAAGTAGAGATTAATAATATTGTGAAGTAAATTGTTTAACCTAAATTACAGCCTTATGTCAGTACTCTTACATAGAATGTAAGGACACTCATTTAAAGCAATTTTACTTCAGACACAAAGAAAGAAACAAAGTTAAGTTTTCATGCACATTATCATTTCATGCACTTTGTAAGAGGGCTTATCTGAATGCAATATATCTTGGTTTACCTGCCAGTAGGCTTTTCCTCAGTGAATAGCCTGGACTGTATGGGAAAGCAAAGGTATATTTGCATGCTCAATGGCTCACCTTGCCAAAACAAACCTTATGCAATAATTTAAAATGGTTCACTTTTTATCTCTTACTTTGAGACAAGAATAGTTCTTTTCTTGGAAATCTTACCCAGGTAGTCATCCAAGGAGAATTTGTCATTATCCCATATCTGAATGATCAGTTTGGGTGGGATTCTGAATTCTGTCTTGTCAAGACTCCAAAAATGTTCCTAAAATTAAAAACAAAACAGAACAAAAAAACATGCAAAACTCAAGCATATTTTGAAAATTAATTACGGAAATTCAAAGCTGAGGTCTGTTAGTAGTGCTTGTGAATTCTGAGGCTAGTGGAAGTATTACAGATCTAATCTTGCTCTTGTTAAGAGGAGCCTGTTGTTGTTGCCAGTGTGTTAGTCCTGGCTCAAAGGCAAAATTGAATCTGTTCACAATAGCACTTTGAGGAAAGTATGCAGAACTGAGCCAAGCTGTCCCTTTCAATATGTAGATACAAAATTATCAGACTAATTACAGTCTGTATTCTAAGTCCTGAACTCTTTAGAAACACATACCTTTTTGGAAACTACACAGAGCTGCTCTGCTGGGAGATAGTCAAAAGGAAAAATGAATCTCCAATTAAAGTTTCCTTCACCATCCAATGATCGGTAGTGAACATCAGTTTTCTGCTTGTTTTCTTCATTACCAGGCATCCATCTGAAAATACAGAGCAGAGAGGTGCTGATGTTTGCAGTGGGCCCACACTGGTGCTTCCCTGTACTGTAACCATGTCACTAAGTGGTTGCCAGCCATAAGAGTTTCTCACAAAGGGGCTGGGGAACCTTTCAAACCCTTAGTCCATTTTATTCCAATTTTGCATTGTAAATAGGAACATCCAAACTGAATTTCTGTTCTGCTAAGACCAGTACTGTATCTGTGGTGAGTTATTGTTGTGTTTTAATTCCTTTTTAGGAGAAGTTAGGTTAATAGCCTAGTAATATAATCAGCATAAAACAAAAGTCAGTAGAAATCAGATAAGACAAGGAAATGTAAGAAGTAAGAACCCAGGTTATGCAGCACCAGTGCTACCTCCCTCTATCTTTTCAAGTTGCTTCCAATCTCAGAGATGAATTTCTGGGATCTTTCACTGCACATTAACTGGTC
The DNA here is from genome assembly GCF_015220805.1 of Pogoniulus pusillus. NCBI lineage: Eukaryota > Metazoa > Chordata > Aves > Piciformes > Lybiidae > Pogoniulus > Pogoniulus pusillus. The sequence continues at coordinate 17,544,261 of NC_087269.1, forward strand.
ATGCTTTATCTCTTAACACTTTTGTACTTAGCTTAGCACTATTTCAGAGGCTACAGTGTGCACTGCCTTGGATGAACCAAATCATCTCTGGAACCCATGGTCCAAGCATTCCCAGGAGATTCTGACTGTCATTCCTCTGTAAGTGTTACATGATGGGATGCTCCTACCCCTTCACATAAATGTCACTCATTTCTTCCCCTGTGATGCTCTTTTCATCCAGAAGGACATCTTTGGTGTTCCAGATAATCACCCGCAAGATATACCTAAGAAAGAAAATATTTAGAGAAAGAGAATTGAATTGCCTGTCTCAGAGCTGCTGGATGGCATGTAGCATATTTACATACTCACTTCTTGGCTTTTCGAGGAGTGATGTTGAAGGGAGGGCCTGGAGGTCCTAAGCTTTTGGGGAAAACATCAACCCACATCTGGAGCTTTCCCTGTAATAATAAAGAAGAGGTATAAGGGATTGTTTGTGGCATACAGGTTTGTCACGGTCATCCTTTGGAACTGCCCATAGACTTCCTTAGGCAAAGCTCACTCTTGTTACCAATATAAGAACTCCTAAAGACTTCAGATAGAAGCTTCTTTAAATAAGCAATGTCAAGACTTTAGAAAATGGTAGGGATGTTAATTCTTAGTGAATTTGGTGCAAATGAGATGCCTAAATAGCCCTCATTCTGTAGGTCCACATTTCTGTTCTCTCAGAGGTGATAATAAGTATAGTGTCATATATGTGGCTGATAATTTGCAGCTAGTGGCCTACCCAGTGTAGCTATCAGTCCCTTTAAGTAGATTCTGAGGTAAGGCAACCCCTGGAGACTTTATACTCTGTTTCAAATGCAAGCTCCTTTATTTTTGCAAGTCAGTTTTCTGGTTGCTGCAGAAACTTCCTTAAAAAATCCATCATTGGTGAATTAGGAAATACTAGAAAACAAATGTTAGCTTTTGTTCCTCTCAACACAGGGATGCAATAGAGGACTTTGTGTTTAAACTAACACCTTGACCTTGCAGAGAAATGGCAAGTTTTCTTTCGTTGAATGTAGCTTGGAAGGCTTTAAGCCACTTGTCTCCTTTATTGTTGGTGAAGTATTAAAAACATATTCCAGTTTATTTCAGTAGCAAAACAATAAATAAGTCTTTCCCCAATTTTCCTTTGTCTAAGGTGCCATTTGGGGGTCTTAGTGGCAAAATGTAACTGCATTTTCTTGTTTCTAGGTTAAGCAGCTTTAGTTTCTCCATCAAGTAATATTAATTTAGCACTCTTCCCCCAGAAGGACACTGCTCTGTTGACAACATGATCTAAATGCGGGAATGCTCCATTTCTGTATTCAAGAAACCAGAAGTGAATTGGTTCATAGTACCTGGGAAATGTTGGGCTGGAAGGTGCTGTACAAAGTCCTTGTCTCCACATGTTCAGGTACCAAACCCTGGATTCTGAGAATATGAAGGGCTAACCGTTCTTCATCTGGACCAAGATGCTGATGCAAAATTTTATTAGCTTCTGAAATAAAAGAAGTGGAAAAAGAAGAGTGGCTCATGAACCAGAATTTTCATTTGGACTTTTAAAAACACTTTAAAACCAGATATCTGAAACTGAGCAGAAAACTGCTCTCAACATTAAAGAGTGGGCAAGCTCACCAGCTTCCTCCAAAGTATAGTCTCGTCCCCCGTAGTTAATCTTTCTGCCATTCTCTGAGAGGATGGGTGGAGCATGGCCTTTAAATCTGGCTACATTTTGCAGTAGCTGGGTTGGTTTTAGTTGATCACGCCAGGTGTTCACACCTGAACTTTTAGGAAAGCAACAAAAACACATCCTAAAATTACTCACCATTTAGGGTATTCACACGTCATGTAAAATGTATTTATTAAACTAATTCAGAAATTGCAACCACTTGCATGTCATCACAGTGATGTAGTTTTGTAGCAGCTCGATTACCTTCCAAGAGAGAGTGCTTTTTCTTTACATATAAAAATGATTTCTACTTAACAAATCCTTTTATATTTATTTCCATGAGTAGGTCAAAAAGTTCTCTTAAGAGTGTGTTCTCTGGACATATATTGCATAAAAGGAATACTGAAGCATTGGATGTCATGCTTTTCAGCCAGGGCTCTTCTGAAGACTTTGCAACTTAACTTGGAATTCAGGTAATAGAGTGTGCACAACAAACACACATGAGAAACTGTAGCATTGGGTTTTAACCACATAAATAAGGTGAAGCAAGCCTCGATATTTTACAGGGACTGGGTACTAGATCTAAAAGATACAGATTTTGAGTAGATTGAATGACTTACATGCAGTACTGCTGCGGGATGCCACAGTGAGATCCGTAACGAGAAAGGAATCTGTTCTCAAGATCAATTACGGTTTCACCCACTTTTTCATCACGAGTCAAAGTGTCATAGTCATAAACTGAAATTTTCAGATCCTTTTCCTGAGGCAAGAAGCAGCTGAGTTCATACATCCTAAACAGAAAAATGTCCAGTTGATGTTAATTCTCTTTTCATCAATACTTTTTAAACTTAACCCCTTCGCCCCTTCCACTTTTTATTTTTGAGCAATAGCATTTACAAGATACTCAGGGGATGCTTCCATTACTGATAAACCTAGCAGGGGTTACTAATCATACTGCAATTTCTATTTGCACTTAGTAATAATTCTGTTTGTGCTCCTATGGATGTTACTCCTTCATTTCTGTGCAATGTATTATTTAGATGGGGTTTTTTTGTGCAGCAGATTGAACTGGGACTGACAAAGAAACTAACATGGTTCTGCCAGCCACTCTAAAAAGGGATGGTTGTTCAATCCATAGCTTTGGTATGATTAGACTTTTTAAAACCACAATACAAACACAATTGAAGCCTAAAAAGATACAGTTCAAATGTTTAGCTTCTATAACCAGAAGGGATTATTCTCTCATTGAGCTGTCCTACGCAAAATAGACTGTAAAGTACTCCATGGTTAATTATTCTCTGCAACTTTGTTTTGTTTATTTCTAGCCTACCCTTTTAACTTTGACTTCCAGAATAATTCTGGGAAAACTTGGAATTTTGAAGGGACTTTATACCTGCCTCTTTGCTATTTCTTTGCATAATCTGAATAATTAAAATCTTGTAGCATGTCCTTGCAAATTATGCTTTCTAAACTCTTTAATGCTTCTAAACCTCCTCTCCTAACTTTCTAATTTATCAAAATCCTCCTTTAAGTCTGGGCAGCAAACCAGACCTGGAATTTCATTATAAAGATTATGTAAAATCTCCTAATAGTAATTAGTATTTTTCTAGTCATATATTTCAAAGATATTGCTAGCCTTTGAAGAAGAGACTACTGTACTAGGAATACATATTAGGATGATTACTCATTATGACACCCAAGTAGTTCTCAGAATTAGAACTTCTTTCCATATTCTATGAGCATATTTTGTCATTCCTCTATGCGTAACACAGGTTGATCTTAAGATGTATGCTTTAGTTGACTCTGTAATTTACCCACATGATACAGAAAATCTTCAGACTAGCAAAACTCTTGTGTTGTCCAATGATTTCAAAGAGAAATGCTTTATGCAACTCCACTCACAACAGACTGTCAATATAACTACGAATTGTCTATTTCAAATAATGGTTTATCTTTAAAAACAGGAAATAATCCTAAAATACAATAAATTTTAAATACAAAAACTCCGTTACCTGCCAAAAATTGGGTTGAGAGTATTAGGCACGTAATTATCCCTGTCTTCGATTACTTTTTTGCTTAGGGATATTTTTATGTAAGGATCACACTGTTTAAAATAAGAGAAGACTGACTTTAGAATATGCTACAGCAGTTGGCTCACAGACATTCCAAACCCCCAAAGTCTCACCAGCCCATTATTATCCTGAGGTTGAAGCTGCAGGGCTCGAACAATATAAATTCGCACAATACACTCCTGAGGCCCACTGTCGGGTAGCTCACGGAACTGGCGAGGAGGGGCTGGAATAGTGGGATCATCTGGCAGTGCATAGATTTTAAAGGATCCCTGAAAAAAATAACACAAACACTCAGCAAGATAAATGGATGTTTTTTTCTTACACACATACACATTGTTCTGCAGAGGAATAGCCAAATTGTAGCCTGATCCACAGTCACTTAGAAGTGTTTTGGTTTACTTTAGTGGGTTTGGGACAAGATTTACTACAAAGGCAAGGTTATGTCCTTAGCCAGTTTAAATCAATACAGCTCTTCTGATTTCAAGACAGTCAGTTTAACCCAGCTGACAATATCTAACACATATTTCACATTTGTTTCTCCAAAAGCATTTTGAGGTTTTTTTTGTTTGTTTATTTCTTGTTTGTGGATGTTTTGGTTTTTTGTGGGTTTGTGTTTTGTGCATCTGTGGTTTTGTTTGTTTGATATTTTAACATACAATGGTAACATTATTTTAATCCTTAAAAGTCATAGATGGAGTCACAAACCCAATACAAAATAGCTTTATCAAATGCACAAAATACTTATGAACCAGATTAGTTCTGCAAATACTTCACTTGGAACATCCCCAGGTGAAACATTAGCCCTGTTCAAGAAGTTAACTGGGAAGGTTCTGTTCCACAAGTACCAGGGAAGATCACATTAGTAGGAATTATATTTCTTTTCTATTAACATATATCACATTTAGTGTAAGCAATGTGTAGCTGTACGTTCCTTGAAAAAGAAGTGCCTGTACCTCATAGTGATGAGCATCTGTTACCCCTGTTCATGCATGCATGCATCCATATGTAAGATGAAAAATGCTTGCATGTAGACTTGCTTCAGTGATAAGCACTTAGATACTAATGCATCTGTCTTGCGCTTGCTTGCTGCTCATTACTTGAAATTTACCTTGAATTCCCCAACCACTGATGGATCGTCACCCTCCTCAGATTTGCCTCTGTACAGTTTGAATGTATCACAGAAGTCTGTTAAGTTATTAAATTCAGGCACTTTTTCCAGTTCACAGTCATACACCTAAAAAAGGAAACAAAATAGGAAAATTAAAAAGTGCAGTTCAGAAATTATCACACATCTCATCTCATCAACATTGTGGCATTGTAAAGCGTATGGTATGCTTGATGGAATATCTTAAAGAACCAATGCATTTGAAACTCTTTTTATGTTTACACTGAAGCAGAAGCAAATGTGAAATTATGGAGAATTATGAAGCTTCATTTAGGCCTTGTTAAAACCAGAGAAAATAGCACTCCACAAGCTTATCTTTACTTTCTTTGTTAGGTGCGTTAGATGAGAAATGGAAGTGGTCTGGCTTCAACTTACAACCAACAGACAGGAAAAGCATTAATCCTCTGTGTTCATACTTTCTCAAAGTGCATATTTATTTAGGAATTGTCTGGCACCCAAAGAAGTCAAGAGCAAAACTTCATTTGACTGAAAGTTAGATTAAATCCTTAATACATCTCTTAATAAGTGTAGTTAAGTAGAAAAGAAGCAAAGATAGCTTCTTAAAACCTTCATTTCACCACATGAATTAGTAATGGACCTTTACAGGAAATCTTGCACAGTTAATTTTGAGCAGCAAAATGAAGGGCACAGCTCTGATCAGGTTTTGAGCTTATAGACAGTTAAGATATGTGAATTAATTTTATCCTCAGCAATACCTTTAAAGTGTCATATCCTTTTTTAATATACTGTCCACATTTTTCATGTTCTCCTACTGAAGCATAAAATTTGCTCCACCAATCAACAATCTCTTCCTCCTTAAAGAAAACAACAAAAAAAAAGTATTTATTTGAGAGCTAAAGCCTCTTTCATATCATGCTGTGCAGCGTAAACAACGGACAATAAGCGTACTAAACCATAGTATATTCTAAAACTTATCAGTTAAGTAATATTGAAGGGTCATCTGAAAGAGACTTAGAGGGTAAACATTAGGGCTAAAAAGATGGAATTTCTTTTACGCAGGTTTTGGTATCTGTATAATCCAGCTGTGTTGGTAGTCAACAACCATTTGTCTGCATTAATTACTGGTATCTAGGTACCTAGTTCAAAGGACTGATAACCTGGAGGTATGTCCTAGCCCAGGTTACTTAAGTTAGAGGAAGTGAATGTACACTTAGTCATTGTTTCAGCTGGTAAGGAAAAAAGCTGTCATACCTGCTATTTGTTACAAGAACTGCAAGATTCCCAAAACTAACCTGAACATGTTGAGAACTTTTTCCTGAGGGATAAATGTGTTATCTGCTTTCTGCATTCCCATTTATTATTACCATAATTAATTAATATATTATCAATGTTTCATTGTTCCCATTTATGCTGCCATATACTAACACTGGGACAGACATGTAACTGCTCTAACCGTACATCATTCCATTAAAACCAGTGGAGATTGTCTGTAATGGGACAGAATCTTGCAGCTGGAGATCTGCCTTAATGTCTACTGAGTACAGATGAGGAGCAGTGAGCCTTGCCCTCTTAGAAATACTTCAACAAGCCTAGTGAAATCCTAGGTGCTAGCAATCTATACATTCAATTAAGACAGTAATTCTGTGTGTTTTTTTATTTAAGTCAGATAATTTTGTTCATCAGAGTGCATTTTCTGTATTTATCCATAGGGATTGCATAATACAATTTCCCCCTGAAAACATATTTTAATTGCTAATGAATAGCATTCATTTACTGAGAATGAATAGTTATTTCTTCACTATGGAAACCTGAACAAATCTTTTAAGATGGCTTGTGTTTAAAGAGAGTCTTAAAGTAGTATATGGGTTATTAAATGTGAGGTAGCAGGGTTTTTAAGTTATTTCAATCTTTATTTGTCTTTTCAAGTCACTTATTTCTTTCAGAGTCTATTATTATAGTCTTGCATATTTTCCCTACATTTACAAATTTACAAGATGACTGTATGCTTTATGTCAAATATTTTCAGAGATTACTGATCTCATCCACATGCCTCACAGGCTAACTGAGGAAGCAGTATCAATATATTGATATTCAGTTGAAGATATATCTCACAAGAAAGCGGTGTGTAGATTTGTAAAAGTATGATACGTTACCTTTTCTGTAAGCTGCTCATGAGGATCAATTCAGAAAAGAAGAGCAAAATAAAAACAGTGGTAAGGATAAGGTTTGCAGAGTTCAATACAGTTTAAAGCCTATTTAAAGCTTAGGCTTTTTTACATAGTATGCATGGAAAGTTAGTTACTAACACCAATAATTTACAACTACTTTAGAAGAATATTCAGACACTGTGTGTTTAACCACCTTCTTTTTTCCCTCCCTGCTGTCAGTATGTCCTAGAGATTAAACTGTAGTATATTTTAAACCAATTTCAAAAAACAAGTTTTCAGGATTGTAGGACATTATCACCCTGCACTTTTTTCCTTTCATAACAAAGCAAAACTGAGAGAAACTTGTTTTTCTTATTGTATCATTGCAGCATTACACTTTGGATTCTATTTATTTCCGCAGTAGCAACATTTCCTGCTTTCATCTGCAGTCGCAGAGAGCACTGGGTTTGATTTATTTCAGATGAAAAATGTTTTTAAGAGCATTTACAAAACCGAATCTATCCCAGAGATTATTTTCAAAACAAATTTCACATACATAAAATAGAAGTTCTTTTTATGCCCTTTTTGAATATGTACTTTATAAAATAATCAGCTAATGCTCAACAGCCTTTTTCCTTTTTCCTATTGCTTTTCAGTTGTTTACAGGCTGTGGATTTTCAGGAGTCTGAAAAAAAAAATGAAGGATTACAAAGTACAGAAACTACAAGTATGTGCATCTATAGCTTTATCTATAGAAGTGCAGTAAGTCTGCACAATCCAAAAGGCTTCACCTGTCAAATCACAGATAACATAATTACAACCAAAGGATCCATTAAGAGCAAGCATCATGCACCCCTTTTGGAAGCCAAGATGAGCAAGTGCTACTGTTTATATATCATACCTTGTGATTTAATTCAAAGGTATGACCCACAAATTTTTGGTGCAAAGCAGAAGAAATATGCAAAGCATTTTATGAATGCAAGCACACAAGCCAAGTGCATCAGTAGCTCAGGACATCACTCTGGTATATCACATTAATTTACTCCCATTTCTGTCTTCTATGTAATTATCTTGCTGGGATGTTCATGTCTACTGTAGTAGTATTTTCTAACTTCCAATGAGAAATATATCTATATAACTTTTTTTTGTTGTTTTGGGTTTTTTTTTCAGATTTGCACAGAACAATCAGATTTTCTGATTTCCTCTCAGAAATCGTATCACTAAAGATCTGCAAACCTTACAGGCAGAAATCCTGAGGTAACTTTGAATACATTGCCATAATCAAGTTTGACTTTGTTTAAACACTGGTTTGTAATGCTGACAACAGTGAAAGGTAGCTTGCATAATTATGCAGTACAAATTTAGACTCTCAGCTTAAAGCTTTTCCACAAAATACGTTCTTTAAGACTGTGCAACTTTCATCAAAGCATAATGCTGTAGGAGTTTAAATTAGAGTTTGCAGGTTTGGTCTTTTTTTTTCCCCTTGATATACCTTGAAGTAGCTTTTAAATAATGCACTTGGTAGCTTTGGAAAGAACAAGTTAAGAAAAAACCAAATCAAAACCTTAAGAGCTTTAAAAGATCCCAAAGCAAACAGTCTTCAGTATTTGGATATTATTGTTACTATAAGCTTTCAAGGAGGACGTGCTCACAGAATTCCAACACGCAGAATAAAATGCCATATGATAAATTTGAGATTTTGGAGTGAAATATTCACATGGTAAAGATCCTCTGACAGTTACTGTCCCACTCATTTCCACTATAGATTATGATGTTAAGTTTTCAAGATGCTAACGTGAACTATTAGATGTCTAAAAAAGTTAGAGTTAGAATTTCATTTACTGTAGATTTAATCTCCAAAGTTTGAATATTAATAGCATGGTTTAATAATTGTTACTGATTTTGGTGCTGTTCCACATAAACTTCAAATAAGCTGAGTTTTTAGTAGTCATACATATTGTACACACATAGTAAGACTTTCAGAAGGAAGACACTTTAATTTAATTTTTAACTAAACATACCAGACTTATGATCATCATCTCTCCTCCAAAATCTCTGGATGGAATAATTGCCAAGAGAAGTTACAAGCAGATGACCACATTGCATTAATATTCTTCCCCCACCCTATCCCATTGTGGTCATCTCCATGCATTACTTTGGTACATACATGCACTGTTGTTGGGGAAGCCATTTTGCTGAGTGCTGTTGACATACTGCTTAAACACTAGAAATTGGAATGTAATTGATGAATTTTTGGCATTGTGTGTCCTTAGAGTGTTGTCTACATTTCACTTAGAGTTTCTGTGTTCTGTCTTTGATACTTGACCCACCAAAGCATACACCTGCTTTTAACTGCTTTATCCAGAACCACTGAAGAAGCACAGAAGCACAAGATCAGGCTGCTCTAACCATCACCACTGAATGACTGTGTAATGTTCTATTACATGCTTTCAGTAGCTATTGAACACATGAGTTCATTCTTGAGCTACTGGGTAACTTCTACCATGCACAAAAAGCTACAGTTTGATATTTACTATATGAAAAGATAAGTTAAAATGCGTAACATATTTCCTTTGCTTTCCTGTCAAAGCACTTTTCCATCTGGCTTTCCAGAAGGTTCTGTGTGTTTCTGGCAATTTTGCTGTCTAGTTTCTCAGAAATCACAGATCTGATGAAAGTCAAGCATCAAATTTCAAAGATTACCTGAGCTGTGAGCAGTGGTTGTGCATCTTCCATTTCAATTACTGTATCCTGGCGAGGTGGAGCAGAGAGGAGACTAACTATAAAGCAAAGATTTTATTAAGGCAAAATAGTGTAGGAAAAATACCTTACAAAACATTTTCACAAGATTGCAAATCCAACTGGTTTCAGAAGACAAAATAATTCCTTGGCTGTTTTGTGTAGGATATGTGAACATTGCTCAAGCATAGAGAATTTTAAAGAGTCAAAGATATCAGTGCTATATTTAGAGCAGTCTTGCTGGAATACTGGATCGTTAATTTGGTGTAGGGATAGCCATGCTAATTACCATTCTGAATTAGATTTATTTTCTTTCAGAACATTATCTCCAAACAGTACACAGCCTGAGATGGCTCTTGATCAGTACAGCACATTGAGTAAACATTGAAGATTGCCCCCTCCCTAGAGGTGTCCAAGGACAAGTTGGATGAGCAGCCTGGTCTAATGGAAGACATCCCTGCTCATGACACGGGGTTAGAACTAGCTGATCTTTAAGGTCCCTTCCAACCCAAAGCATTCCATGAATAGGTTATTCTAGCATCTTGCCAGGAAATAAAACTTTTGTTTTACATCTGCCTACCTTTCAGTTGTGGTGCAGTGCCTACCTTTCAGCTGTGGTGCAATGTCTTCTCTAGCAGCATAGGGGTCACAGCGAAAACTTTCCAGTAAATCAATAGTACACTGTCCCACGATGGGCTTCCGTCCAAATGGCCTGTGGTCTATGACTTTAATAACAAGAGATGGGCTGTACATCTCCTCTTTTGGCAAAAGCTAGAAATGAAAGGTTCGGAGTTTGTTTATAATGTGAACAGAAGGAAAATGGAGAATAAAGATTTTCTCCCTAAATTAGGGCTGTTACTTTGTTTAATATTGAACTGCTATGTCCTCTGACTGTGTGGTAAATTTCTAACCTTCTATTAATGACTCAGTAGAAGTCAGCAAGAATAATTCTAATTGCCTCAAATCTTGAATATTCGTGACTCCTGCACACCTCTCATCCTAGCAGTAGGAAAGCATTCATGTGATCTATAGGTAAATTGATGCCTTTTCAAAGAAATATATAACACACTGGATTATGCAAATAAAATTGTGTAATTTATCTGGACCACACAGACATGTTTACGTGATCTTTAATAGCATTTTCAGATTCAGCAAATTCCTTTTGTTAAGTCAAAAAAAAAGGATGTGTAAGTTTTTCTGTTCACTGCTGCATAACAAATCCTTGACCTTTTAAAAAAAGTCTGGGGTAACCAGTTTTGCTATAGCTAGCTGGTAAATAGTTTTTACAACGTACAACTTTCATGAAGAGAACGGAAGATGGAAAATTCGGTGTCTTTTTGAGGTTTTTAATCACCACAGATTCCACCATTTCACTCCCACATTCCACAACAAGACTTGGAGACATAACAGGTGCCAGTTGGTAGTTTTTCATATTCCTCAAACCCCAAGCCAGAATCTGCAAAAAAAAAGCCAGTAAGCAAAAAGGGGAGAGATATCAATATGCTCAATATGGTCTCCAAAAGGCAGGAAAGATGAAATTAAGTTCTTATAATAATAAAATGTGATTTGCAAAATATTTCAAGATGGCAGTTCTATGAAAGTTAATGGAAAAAATATCTCACTGTGAAGTATTTATTTTCTTGAAGCAAATACACAGCTAGATCTAGAGGATGAGATGACTGTACTTGCATTCAGTTAGTTTAAGAATAAGCCATACCTCAACAGCAGTGAGTTGAACTACTGGTCTGATTCCTTGAGGTACCATGTAAAGCTTTGGTGCTCTTTGTGAAGGAAGAATTGGAAGGTTAGCACCACCCTATTAAAACACAAACATGAATATGGTTTCTCTTATTTTTCCTTACATGAAATACCTTGCAAGTATTAAGACAATTCTTCACATTATGACTCACTGTGTAAGGATATAGATCATATTATATATCCACATCCACAAAAAATGTAAATACCTTGTCCTTCAAAATAAGTTCTGCAGCAAAAAGAATGTCTCCACTAGCTTTGCCGTTATTGGTTACAGGGTACCAGAGCAGTTTCGGTGTGATGTCCTCTTCTGGGATTAACTTGACCATGGGGGAACAAATACTTCTTCCAAGGAATTCATCTTTACCCTGCCACCAGAAGAGCAACCATAGTTATTAATGTTAGTCTCAATTAATATGAATAAATTTAAAAAGCATTCAGAGTAAAAAGCATTCACCTACCACTTGGTCACTGTCAAAAAGTTCAATTACAACATTAGGAGGGTTTTGAGCTACTGTCTGTGGGTCCCCATAGATCTCAATTTCATTAAATATGAGAGTTTGATCCCATGTAGGATTTAGAGTTGAATGAATGATCTCAGTTGTTTTGCTTTGATGGAGGAAGGAAACGTGAGCATATGGATCTGAAATATCACACAAAGATTAAAAGCATAGCATTACAGACAAACCAACCCCCATCAAGCCAGAAGCACAAAAGCACAATTTTGAATCAAACATAGGACATTCTTTTTCTTCTGTCATTACCAGTTCTATAAGCTATTCTACATAATTTATATTTAATAAAGGAAATTCATTTTGATTACTAAATAGCTTCCTTTTATACAAGTCTCAGTTAACAGGCTAGCAGATGGAAATGCTAAAACATCTTGCAAATCAGACAGGGAATGTAAAAACTACAATGCAACACTGGCTATAGTAATCTCTTCTTGAAGCTTTTTTTGGTTGTCTCCATTGATATGCAACTGTACAGCCCGATAATAACACAAAAAAGTAATTCTAGTTGTGACTATTTGGCAAATAAAACTTCTCCCAGGCTATATATTGCTTAGATCAAGCTTTGGTTTCAAACCTGCTTTTTTATAGCAACCTTTATTTGTGAAACAGCTGAATGATTAAAGTCATCTAGGCACAGTGCTTGTCACATCTTTAAATCATCAGGAGCCCTGTAGAAGGTATTTGATGATTGTCATTGACGTTTCCTGTACAAATTGCAATTACTCAGGGCCAGAAGCAGCTTTAAAAGTTGTCTTTACATCAGTTTCAACAGCTTCTGGCTAAATCCAGGATCAGTTTTACAAAATTTTGTTAACTCTTCAAACTAGTTTTAGAGGACAATAAAATGCAGATGTGCTAGGTTATATCACTGCATTTGAGGTACTTATCTAGAATTCTTTATATGCAAATTAGAGACATTTATTATTGTTTCCTTGTATTGCTTTTAAGTTCTGCATACTGAAGTAAGACCAAATACACATAGGCAGCTGTACAAACCTCTCCTCATTTCAGAAGATGGCAGAAAAATAGGTATAGTTCTGTGTCTTCTGTAACAAATTTACAAATGCATTACACTTCATTTTTAACTAGAACAGGGAGGGGGGGAAAGAAAAGCAAGTAACTGGAAGTTAGTGAGGAAAGAAAATTCTAAGCTGCTCATTTTAACTTTATCTTTGGTTGAACTTAATTAAAGAAGTGCAAAGTCACGTTCTTACGGAATCTAATTTCTGTTTGCTCTGAATTCTCAGTAGGATATTTTAATGCTAATTAGGAAAAATTAAATACTTGACTATCTGAGTATTGGTCTGACTACAAGGATGCCAAATGATTACAACACTGCTGGAATACCTAAGAGGTGGAAATAAAAGGGCAACAGTTACACTTAATAAACACAGAAAAGCCGTGCTTATTAGTAAGGTACACTGTAGTTTCCTGTAATGTAAAATTCATAGCACTGAGAGGCAAATGCCTCTTAACATGCCTCTCAATAACAATCATCCAAGATTTGCTTTGGTGCAAGCATCCTGCAGGACAGCTTAGGAACTGTATGTAGGCTTTGGTTAGAAGGACAGGCTAGGACATAAAGAAGGGACTGGTCATGGGAAATTCAGACCTTACCCTTTCCACTCCCTCACTGAGAATTCGTTTGCAGCACGTTTAAAGCCTTGCTTTTTGGTAGGTTCCGGTACAGTACTAACCAAATCTGGATCATATGTAATGAAGCTGAGACTTCTTTTATAGTATAGTTTCAGTAGCTGGGACCTACACACAGACCTTAAGGATTAGAGATATTCTGTAGCTAAATCCAGTTACTAGTTCATTGCAGAAGTGTGCTTTCTGCACCACTAGCAAGATTTTTCCATACCTGAAAAACTGTCTTTGTCTAAAGCCATGAGATTTCTTGCCTGGTAGACATAACAGCGAAGGTGGTAAGTATATGCTCCTGTATCAAATAAAAAGAATGCAGCTGCATTATGTAGGCTTCTTTTCTGCATTCTGAGTTTATAAAAATGCCTTACACATTTTAACAAAAGCATAAGCACTGTAATAATAGTTCTGCTTTTCTCTTCTACTGACACGTGTACTAATACCAGCAAGACAGCACCTGAGAACATTTGTTCCAACTTAATGCAGAAGAAAACAAAACCAAACACAAAAACCACAAAAGAAACCCTACTAATGCTATTTGGGCTTTTTTTCCCACTATATGACGATCTATAAAAATCCTTCTATTAAAAAAGTTCCTCTTGAAATGGTGTGATAATCCATCCCCTCTGAAGAGAATCAAGAATTGGGCATTCCTGTAAGCAAATTTTAGTACAACACTTGCAGGGATCTCAGAGTTTCACACTTTTAGCTATTAGCTCTAGAAAATTATTCCAATTGCAACTCTGTTTCTTTGGCTAAAAGATTAATCACAAATAAAAATCACTGCAGGCAAGGTGGAATGGCTTAAAAGGAAGATATGTGGCCAGCATGTGGCTTAGTTGCTGCAGCTTTTCTTTAGAAGGTGTCAGCTGTGACCCTTTCAGTCACTGGGAAAATCTGAGCCGCTTATGGCCTCAATGAGCTGAACTCTGTCAGTTCTAGCAGGAAATGGTGCTATTATCTACCTATTGCAGTCATCATTTAAAAGAAACTACAATCATCTTCCTCTTCTTCAGAAAAATGAGATCTAAGATGTAGGTACCCATTCCCTGCAAGAAGATCATGTTCTATAAAGACTACATAAAATGTTCTAGTCAGAGATCCTCAAAAATAATTTTGACTCTTCAGAGTGGATGGCATTCTCTGTTCCTCTGTTTCTATTATTTAACACTGGGGGATCCCATCTCAGTATTTTTGCTCTTGTGCATGCCACTGCAGTGATTCCAAGGCATTTACAGACAATCCACATTGGTAAAGTTACAGTTTTGTTCAGTTTGCCAACTCAACTACATGGTTGTCAAATGCTACTTCCTATGGATCAGGCACTTGTCTCACCCTGCATTGAGCTGGCTGAGTAAGCTGAACCAGCAAAAAATTAACTGTACATACATCTGTCTCCTGGCTCAGTTCCCTGCATTGTTAGGGAGGGACCATAATGCTACCTTTAGAACTCCTGTTCTCATACAGATTGTAAAATATCTATATGACAGTTAACTCAAATAGCAAAATTATTAACTGCTTGCCTTTGTTGTTTTTTCTGAAGTAGCCTGAATAGAGTCCAATCAAGGATCAGACAGTCATTATAACAGAAGGTATAAAAACCTAGATGCAGACCACAAGCAACTACATATTAGGAAAAAGCTCTTTACAGATTGCCCAGAAAGGTTGTGGATGCCCCTCCATGGAGGTGTTCAAGGCCAGGCTGGATGAAGTGTTGTGCAACCTGCTCTAGTGGGAGGTGCCACTACCCACGGCAGGGTGGTTGGAACTAGACGATCTATAAGGGTCCCTTCCAGCCTAAACTGTGCTAGTTTGAAGCTAGCTAGAATGTTTTGGTGAGAAGAACTAGATTACAGGCTGTGGAAAGAAAACAACGGTGATGTCTACTTCACTCACAGGCTTGCTGAGATGTATGAAAATGTAAGTCAAAACACAGATAACACACTCGGCATCGCTCTCACTCGGGCTGCTGGCTGAGCTTCATCTTGCTCTCTAACCTCCCCCTCCATTTTGGGCTAACCTACTTTGCTTCCTAACCTCTAGGCCAAACCTCCATTCTTCCTTGGGACTGGGGTAAGGTTGAGAGGGGTAGGGGGAAGGTGCAGGGGTGGTTGAAAGCCTCTCCTGGGGAGTCAGGTTTCTGGGAGGGGAGTTGTGTTTCTGTATTACCTTTTACCTTCTATATTTCTGTATATAACTGTATATACTGTAAATATCTGCTTGTATATTGTGCCAGCTGTAAATAATAAGCTTCATTCATATTTCCAGAGCTGGCTGAGTCTAGTCTGGATGATTTCTAAAGTGTGGGGGAGCAGGAATCACCCAAACCATCACAAAACCATCCTACGAATCTATGAATTACAATTTTGAGAGCAGGGAGAAGTAGGCATGATTTGCAAAAAAGGAATTGTTAAAACAACCTACTGTCAAAGTAGCAGGAAACAAGTGGTGTATTGGCACCAAACACCTTTGTAGCTGACTCCTTGGTCTTCTCTGAAGTCTTCCCTTCTCCATCATCGACACTATTGTCTGCTCCCTGAAGTTATAGGAAAAAACCAGTTACTGTGCATTTACAAACACAGAAAGAACCTGCTAGAAGTGGACTGTGTGTGGGAATATACAGGTTGCAGTCTTTGCTTTTAGGAGAAATTTACTTTCCTGAGTAAATATTTGAAAGATATCTATGTCCAAATGTAATTTCTTGTTGCTGTTGAAGCAGTGCAGAAATCAGATCCAGTCATTTCACCTTACTCTCTGAGTGCCTTATATCTAAAGATACACTAGCTCCCTGACAGCTTTTACCAATGAAAAGGTGCCAGGTCTTCTGCACCGAGCAGTGGTAAAGCACTGCTCTAAGGCTTTGTTCTAGCAATAGTCCAGGAAGTACAGTCAGAAGAGAAACTGAAAGAGGAATTTTTAAACTCTGTGGAACCAAATTATGTGGAGAAAGAAAATGCTGTCAGTGAATCATGGGTCAACATTCAGCCCAAATAAAGAGAAACAAACCAAGGGAAAAAAAGTGTGAGTTTGTTGATGCAACACAGACTCAGACTTTAGAAAAAGTAGCCTTCTCACATTATTTTCTCTGATCTCTATTTTGGTAAATACAGCTTATATATGAAGCTGTGTTTATCTCAAAACTTGAGTCATCACATTCTGATCATCTGTGATGTGACATTCTGGCTTCTTCAATACTTTGTCGTCCTTTCTTGTGCTTGGTTGTTTATATATGCAAATACTAATCTGTGTTTGTTGTTTCTTGTGCTGATGTTCATACTTCTAAATTACATGCATGAATAGCTTGAAGGATCTTTTAGCTTTCATTACAGAAGGCTCATCCAGTAATGTAGCCTTTTGCTATAAATCTCACATAATGTAGTAATAACAATGATTTGAAAAATAAAGTAATAAGCATGTTATGCAAGAGTCTCTAATCCTACTTCTCTGGTACCATTCAGACTTCACACAACATAAGTGACATTGTTTCCTCAGTTATATATCAGTCTAACAACTCCAGGACTGAAACAGCTGGTATATTTATTTACTGTAAATGAATAGATCAAACCTCTAAAGACTGTTTTGATATTCTGTCTCTTACCAAAGCACCTTCAAGTTTAAAGATTGCTGCTGCACCGTGTGTCTCCGAGGGAGCCATTTTTCTTCTCCATCGTCTTCGACGGAAAGTGTCAGAACTGCGTTGTTTCCAGTGAAACTTCCAGCCGATCAAGGAAGCATATTCCCATCCTTCTTGATCTTCATATGATGACGTTCCCTGGAAGACACAAATCCCTGTTACCCACAGTGTTGTATAAATGTAATGAAAAATATCATGACTTGCTCAGGCAGGCATAAAGAATCTTCTCATAAATCAAAGCTGGAGACACCAAATGTGATGGTTTGGGTATTCCTCACACCCTCCACTTTAGACATCACCCAGACTAGACTCAGCCGGCTCTGGAAATATGAATGAAGCTTATATTTACAGCTAGCACAATATACAAGCAGATATTTACAGTATATACAGTTATAGACAGAAATATACAAGGTAAAAAGGTAATACAGAAACACAACAGCCCTCCCAGAAACCTGAGTCCCCAGGAGGGGCTCTCAACCACCCCTCACCTTCCCCCTACCCGGCTCAACCTTACCCCAGTCCCAAGGAAGAACAGAGGTTTGGCCAGAGGTTTAAGAAGCAAAGTGGGTTAGCCCAAAATGGAGGGTGAGGTTAGAGAGATGCAGCTCATCAAGCAGCCTGAGTGAGAGTGATGCCGAGTGTGTTATTTAATGTTTTTATTTCTTGTTCCTATACTTCTCAGCAAGCCTGTGAGTGAAGTAGACATCACCGTTGTTTTCTTTCCACAGCCTGTGACCTATTCTCACCAAAACATTCCAGCCTGCTTCAGACTAGCACACCGAATTACCAAAAACCCCAAAATGATACAAGGCAAAGGACTAAAGTGAAAGCCTGAAAAAAACCCCAGCAACTCGAACAACCTTGCATTGTATTTTCTCTTTATTCAAGCAATGAGTCAGCTCATGTGGACTTTTGAAAAAAAAAGACACGCACACTGTTGCAGTGTGCAAGTCTGACTTCATCTCTCTTCTGCTTACCCTTCCTGCTGTTACTGCTTGAGATGGATCCCTCTTACGTTTCCGCACCAACCTTCGTCGCCGATGCGTGTGGTACATTTTCTCGGCAGCAACCCACGACTTTGGCTTAGTGTCTGGAGGAATAGTAATTCCGTATTCCCATCCTAAAACAGAACTGATTAGTTGGTATAGTTCAGAAACACAAGCAAGACACAAAGAAGAAAAGCACGGGAAATAAAGTTACTGTACCTACAGAGGATGAAGCTTTTGTCACACAAGACTATTTGACATTGCAAACCCTAAATGCCCAATAGCTAGAGGGCAACTGATGACATTTTATGATGATAATGTATCATGACAACAAAAATCTCAACATGAACTTGCTCAGCAAGTTTGCTGACGACACCAAGCTGGGAGGCTTGGCTGATACAGCTGAAGGCTGTGCAGCCATCCAGAGAGACCTGAACAGACTGGAGAGCTGGGCACAGAGGAACCAGATGAAGTTCAACAAGTACAAGTGCAGAGTCCTGAATCTGGGGAGGAATAACAAACTCCACCAGTACAGGCTGGGAGGTGATCTGCTGGAAAGCAGTCCTGTAGAGGGGGACCTGGGGGTTCTGGTGGATAACAAGTTAACCATGGCACAGCAATGTGCCCTTGTGCCAAGAAGGCCAATGAGGTCCTGGAGTGTATTAGGAGGAGTGTGTCCAGCAGATCAAGGGAGGTCTCCTCCCCCTCTACTCTGCCCTGGTGAGACCTCATCTTGAATATCACCTTCAGTTTTGGGTTCCCTAGTTTAAGAGGGGCAGGGATCTGCTGGAGAGGGTCCAGTGGAGAGCTACGAGGATGATTAGCGGACAGGAGGGCATGGCTTATGAGGAGAGGCTGAGGGACCTGGGGCTGTTTAGTCTGGATAAAAGAGGGGATTTGATAATTGTTTATAAGTATCTGAAGGCTAGCCAGGAGCAGGGGGACAGGCTCTGCTCACTTCCTCCTTGTGATAGGACAAGGAACAACAAGTTGCAGAAAAAGAGGTTCCGCCTCAACACAAGGGGGAACTTCTTTACTGTAAGGGTCACAGAGCACTGGAACAGGCTCCCCAGGGAGGTCGTGGAGTCTCCTTCTCTGGAGACTTTCAAGGCCTGTCTGGATGTGTTCCTCTGTGATCCATGTTAGATAGTATTGTCCTGCTCCAGCAGCAGGGTTGGACTCGATGATCTCTTTGGGTCCCTTCCAACCCCTAACATCCTATGATCCTAGGAACACATATGCAGTACATTTAAAGTTGTTTTATTTGCATTCTTGTTTTTTTCCATGCTGGATGTACTGATACCACATTTTCATACTTCACCACTGGAAAAACTCAATTTTGAGTAAGTGTGGAATGTCTTGTGTAGTCATGGAACTGCAGCAGCTTGACTTTTAAAGGAAGACCAACTATTTGAACTCTGATCATAGAAGTTCAAGAATTGTTAAACCTGTATACTGTATTTTGGCTTTACATCTTATATTCCAGTTTTCAGGTATCTAGGACTCAGACTTTTATTTAGACTCATCTCTTACTAAAAAGTTACTGCAGACTCCTTGAACCTCCTGCCAGAGGTTCCAGTAAAGACAGGCAGCAGTACACCTTAATTTAAAAATCTTTTTTCCTACTCAAATAGCTGTTTTATTCACTTACACTTAAAAGTCATAATTATCTGAGAGTTTTCAACTCTTTTAGAACAAATTAAAATTCCTGATAGTTTTGGGACATTCTAGGCTTTCCAGAATCTTCCACGACCTTCCCTTCTGCTTTTGTTATTAATTTTGGTTTTGAATCATCAAATCAATGTTCTGTAAATACTTTGCTATGGGAGACTGACTCAATTTTCCTGTTGCTGTAGAAATTATGGTCTTACAAAGTTGTTTATGTCACAGCTTGCCAAGCTGATAGCAGTTTTAGTTGAGTGTAAGTTACACACTTCTAAAAGCCAAAGCAACTCCAGGAAAAATGGTGGCTCTATGTGCTTTAGTAGTCTAGCAGTATCAGATTCTTCACAGAAAGACTCTGAAGTCTTTTTCATTTCAGAATTGTCCAGCAATCACAGTATCACCAAGGCTGGAAGAGACCTCAGAGATCATCAAGTCCAACCTTTTACCACAGAGCTCAAGGCTAGACCATGGCACCAAGTGCCACGTCCAACCTTGCCTTGAGCAGCTCCAGGGACGGCGACTCCACCACCTCCCCGGGCAGCCCATTCCAGTGTCCAATGTCTCTCTCAGTGAAGAACTTTCTCCTCACCTCCAGCCTAAATTTCCCCTGGCATAGCTTGAGGCTATGTCCTCTTGTTCTGGTGCTGGCCACCTGAGAGAAGAGAGCAACCTCCTCCTGGCTACAACTTCCCCTCAGGTAGTTGTAGACAGCAATAAGGTCACCCCTGAGCCTCCTCTTCTCCAGGCTAAACAATCCCAGCTCCCTCAGCCTCTCCTCGTAGGGCTGTGCTCAAGGCCTCTCACCAGCCTCGTTGCCCTTCTCTGGACACGCTCAAGCATCTCAATGTCCCTCCTAAACTGGGGGGCCCAGAACTGAACACAGTACTCAAGTTGCATACTGTTAAGATTTTATCCTGATCAGTTTCCATGGTTTCTTTCCCACACAAATCTGCCAGTTATTCTGCTCTCAACAATAAAGGAAACTTTCATACACTCGTGTGGTGTGTGACCTTTGGTCTCAGACCTGATTCACCTCTTAGCATTGCTTTGGTGACTCTTGCTGTGGCTGAAGACTCCCAGTTAAATTGCTAGGTAGATCCAAACCTGTTTTTGCCATATGCCTTTGGTGGAATTACAGAGGCTTCATATCTCAACTCCTGATTTCTCTTTTTAAAAAATCCCTATTACTGGTAGTGGACTTGGGGAAAATGTTTTGGAAACCTAGAATCCATCCTTGTTTAATGTAGTTCTAAAAATGCTGCTTTAAGTATACATAGAATGTTGCCAACTGGAACCTCTTGTTAGTAGACTCTTGTTTGCATTAGACATGTTTTTAATTTGTGAAACTTCAGGCTCAAAATTTGCTGCTGCAGTTAACATCACAGTTTCTTAGATTATGTGGTACCCTTTCTAGTAGACATTTAGAAATGCATTTACTACATATACTGTTCAAAATAGTAGTACTTTTTGATCTAAAAAAAGCTCAATAAGAACAGGTTAGCTTGATACAATAGTAATTAGAAAGAAAATAGAATCACAGAATCATAGAATGATTTGTGTTTGAAAGGGCCATCTAGTTCCAACCACCCTGCCACAGGCAGGAATATCTTTCTCTAGGTCAGGTTGGTCAAAGTTCCATTCAGCATGGGCAAGAATACTTCCAGAGAGCAGGGAATCCACTCCTGCCCTGAGCAGCCCATTTCAGTGTCTCACAGAAATGACAGAAACAGATGCAGACAGTAAACATTCTCGTAACACCATTGTATCTGATTCTTTAAGCAACAACTTCCTTGACATTTTTCCACAGGTCAACAACTCTAATGCTCAGGACACTGCTACAGCCTTGTCATGCTCTCTCCTTCAGTATGAACTATGAGATTGTCCTAAATAATCTGCAGATAAGGAGAAAAATCTTACCATGTTCATCCACCGCTCGATTTAAATCGGATTTCCAAGCATCATCTTCCCACATCCACCCCAGAGGACACATGAACTCACGTGGCGGTGGTGCTTTTTCTCCATTCTTTTATGTAGGGGAAACATAACAGTTCTGTGCATTAATAGATGAAATACACTGTGTAGCAAATTCTAGAACTCTTTTAAACCTTTACTTATCCAGTGAAAAATATATCTCACCACATCTGTGTAGCTCTCTTCAGCTGCTTTCCATTCCCCTCCAGGATAGCGACTCTCATTTTCATATACCTCATCAGTAAACTCAGTATGACCAGCATCAGCTTCAGTCAACAAACTGCAAGTCCAAAGTAAATACAATACCAAACCAGATGCATTTTTGTTAGCTACGGAGAATAAATAGAAACAACACACAAAACATGCACATGTGCTGGAATTCTAGATCATTCATCTTTGTGAGGTGTCTATTTTCTTACTACAGTGTAGACACCATCTATATGATGTCTACTTATTTCCTCAGAATGTCTTCCCAACACTGAAGCAAATCCACTAGAGTAGGTAATAGAAGGCACATTATCTAGAAGGCTGAGTGACAAGCAGGAGTGTTTTAACTGCCTTTACCAGGATCTGCTTTCAATAAATAGATTTTTTTTTCTTTCTCCAAGAGGAATTAAGTGCAGAAAACCCCATGCTGCACAGAATGATCACACACATCTCTAATTTTTATACAGCTAGTTATGCACTAAAATTTAGCAAATTACTTGATTTTGTTCCACTTTATGCTGCTGACAGGGCAAGCAAGACGTTGGCTAGTATTTTTCTAAGCTGTAAGTAAAAGAAATGAGAACATTAAAATCAGATAAAATAGCCTTGATTTCCACTTGGGATTCCCTGTGATTCCAAAAGGGCTAAAGTATGTTCTAAAATGCCATCTGCTGGGCAAGTAAAGTCATGCAGATGGTTTTCCAGTGTAAGCAGACACAAGGGACAAATGCACTTATGCATTTTAACAGCAGGTGGTTTCCACTATCTGAGAAAATATTTCCATGCCTGTTATTTCCTTTCTTCATTCCAGATTATTTGCTGAACTAAAACCTATTGATTGAGCACGACAATAAATCCATCCATTCATACCTATTAAGAGCTAGAATTCAGAAAAAGGATTAAATAGCAGCATGTATTTTTCCTGCACTGTTTTTCTACAGTAACAATCCTGTATTTCTTTACCATCAGAATATAGGGATTTTTAAAAGGCTGCACCTATTCTTTAATGAAAAAAAGGAAAATAATCTCTTCCTCAGGCTGTCTTCTGGTTTTGAAACAAGTAATTTAGCCAGGTTGGTTTAAAGAGTGGCAACACAAACATCTGAACTGGCACAACTCAGGAGTTGAAAACTACTGCCAGAACCAGACTGAATCTGCTAGAGCTGGGGGAGTATTGACACCTCATGAGTTTGCTCTGCTAGGGGAGGATTTGTTACATGGAACCACAACCTTAGGCTCTGAACAACCCCTGCCTTGAGTCAGTTTGGTTGGTTAACAAGGACAATGGAACTTCTTGACATTTAGTGAAATAAACACAAACCTTCACCCACTGTAGGTGAATGACCATACACATGTTGCAATGGTGTTGATAGAATATGAACTGCAAATTTGTACTGGATGTCAACTTGTGGAAAATCTCTCTACCTAAGGGTCCAGTCTGAAAGCATCACAGAAGCATTTGAAAACCTCTCTCAGACCGAAGTGATTCTCATGGTACCTGTCAAGGACTTTTTTACCCCTATTTTAAAGATGAGGCATTGAGAGACAGAGAATATAAGCAATATGCCCATCAGTGCACAGCAGCTTCTAAACAGTAAGTTGGTTCCTACGAGATGGATGAATTCTTTCAGTTGTATGTTTGTTACTTTTTAAAAAAGATAATGCTAATTGTAGTCTCATTAACAACATTTTTACTGTAGTACAAAGTTCAGCTTTGTATCTTGTTCTCAGACAAGAAAACAGAGGAGCTTTTAATCTACACTTTGAGGTTAAACTCCTTTATTCCTACATGCATAAAATAAATCAAAATCTAACCTTCTTTCAGGGTCAACCATCCATTCCCCTTCCCACTCCCAGCCCTTAGGGGGTAGAAAGTACTCTCTTTTCAGTTTGATTTTTCCTGTGACATCGGAAAACTTGTAGCGACCAACAAGTCCTGAGGTACCCCATTTTCCAAAAAGAAGAGCTTGATTTTCATACTGTTTGAGAAGAAAGAAAGAAAACCCAATGCTTTAGGAATAATAAAGCTTTGAGGAGGAAAAAAACCCAACAACACCAGAACAAACCAAACACCAACCCAACAAAAACAAATCCCAAAGCAAACCAACCAATCAAACAAAAAAAAAAAAAAGAGATTTATCTCTTACAACTGAAACATTCTCCTGTACTTTGTCTTTCTCTGAAATTAGGTAGTCCCTTCCCACAGTATTCTGCTATGTCATGATTTCTTTAATTTTCTTCTGTGCTGTCAGGTACAAAATGCTTCCACTGCTAAACTACACTAGCTTCTCAATTTAATGCCCACCTCCAGCTACACTCACACTGCCTCCAAATTAAATATTTCTTAAATAAATTCCATTACATTACTCAAACAAGTTTCTTCTGTTCCCTAAATGCATGATTCTGTTCCCTAAATGCATGATTCTTTTTCATCTCAAGTTTCCTCCCACTTAACACTTCCATTTTTTGTAGCATGCAAAACTGAATTACAGTCTTAGGATGGAAGCTACTAGGGGCATGATTGTGATGTTAGCCGAGTTTATATGCTAACAGCAATATTCATAGTTTATGATGGTCTTGAGTTTTGTGCTCTTTTTACTGTAAAATTGTTGGATTGCAATATGAAGAGAAAAAAATTATTCAGTAGCCTCTTAAACTCAATACTTAAGTAATGGCTCTAAACATCCATTAACTGTTTTAAGTGACTTACTACAGCAGAAATAAATATTTAAGCATAGGTGCAATGGTAACACAAACCTGTGTAAAAATGTGATTTTGTTAGTTATACTGATATTGGAGGCATGTGAAAGACATCTGTCACTTACTATTCTCATTCAAAAGCTCTACTACATACTGTGGGACTATTTCAAGCATTTTTACTCCAGATTTGTTAACTCTTACCATTGAAATGTTATCACATTATAAGCTTTTGTCAGCAAAATCTACTAGTTTTGACCCGTTTTCCCTGTAACAGTAAATTTTCTACTTCTACAAAAGAATGATTATTAAGCAAAATCACTTCTATCCAACCATTATTTGTGGAAGTGAAGAAGCAAGTAAAATAAAAGGGTTATTCACATGCCAAAACATAATGGTCCAGATCCCAATCTTAATTACATTGATAAAACATAAATGCCTTTGAAATCACTGGAGTTAACCAGATTTTTACCTGACTAACCAGTACGGAATCTGATCTGCTTAAGTTCACCTGGTAGGGACAATGGACTTGAATAAGGTCTGTTTATTTCAGTATAACAAATACTACATTCTGCCTGGCATTAAAAAAAAACCAAACACCACCACCAAAAACAAAGGAGATCATATTTTATTTAATTCCACACTTTCATTTAAGCTGACAGTAAGAAAGGAAGGGTGGACATACCATTTCTGCAAAAACACTGAATGTTCCCTCTGCAAAGCTATTAAACTTCTTCTCAACTGCACTGAGCCCAAGCCAAATGTTAATTCGCAGCTCCGCAGGCATTTTGACATCTTTCATCTTATCCTGGGGGTACTGGCACAAAAAACAACAAAGAAAAACATTCCTATTCAAGAGTAAGACTCTGTGGAAAGACATACTAGGAAACTTCTGGGTGTTGGCATACAGTATATGATTTGCTGAAAACTAGCCAAAACTTTAAATAGCTTTTTGGAACTTCTCTTGCTACACTGTTTTTTCCCTCTGATGGTCACACCCAACCCCAAAACACCAACCTCAGAAACACTTTAAAAAGTCCTATTACAACTTTAAACTCTTTCAGAAAAGCCTCACAGTTAGTGCCTGATGCTGGTTCTAACAGGCATGCATGAACTTTACAATTTATGTGATATTTTGAATTAGCTCTATATAGTTGGCTTTTCATCTGAGTTTGGACATTTCATTGTTTATAATTTATGTGAATGTTTCAGGCTTGTAGAATACTAGAATGGGTTGGAAGGAACCTCCGAAGGTCATCTAGTCCCATCCCCCGCTTCAGTCAGCAGGGGCATCCTCAACTAGACCAGGTTGATCAGAGCCCCATCAAGCCTCACTTTAAGTATCTCCAGGGATGGGGTCCCAACCACCATGATGGGCAACCTGTTCCAGTGTTCCACCACCTTCATAGTAAAGAACCTGTTCCTAACATCAAATCTAAATCTGCTCTTCTCCAGTTTGAAGCCTTTGCCCCTCATCCAATCACTACAGGTCTTTGTAAATAGTCTCTCTCCATCCTTCTTGCAGCCTCCCTTCAGGTACTGGAAGGCTGCTATTAGGTCTCCCTGGAGCCTCCTCTTCTCCAGGCTGAACAACCCGAGATCCCTGGGCCTGTCCTTGCAGCAGAGGTGTTCCAACCCCCTGATCATTTTCATGGCCTGCCTCTGGACCTGCTCCATCAGGTCCATGTCCTTCCTATATAGAGGGCTCCAGACCTGAACACAGTACTGATGTTAGAAGGCATTACAGTTTAGAGCATTAATTAATTTTTAAGGGGAAAAAATCCAGTACCTTTAAGAAGATTGTTTGTGTCTTTCCACAGTATTTACCAGATGATTCAGGGCTTGTTGTGGAATACAGCACTTGGTGTGCTGGAACACGTGCATAAGCCAGTCTTTTCTCCCCTCGGATCATCCATATGATTACATCAGGCATACTGTTCTGTGGCTGTGGATTATTTGTGGGGAAAAGAAAGTTAAGAATGGTAATTAATAGAATGTTAAAGTAATGTAATATTTAGACAATAGAAACATAGCTTGGGATTTATGTCAACTTAGAATCAATAATCAACATGAATTAATGATAACCAGAGCAAACTGTTTTACTTTGCACACAATGCAGTATATAGTTCTGACAAAAAAAACATTGAAAATACCATTGAGACTGTTGAAAAGCAAGGAAGTTTCATCCAAAAAAATCAATTCCTATATATTTTGCAAGTTTTTCCAGAGACATTTGGTATCTAAATTTCTTTATGGTGACCGTAGGCACTGATTCTAAATGCTACTGCTTTGGATTGACTTGCTACATACTGAAGTGTTTGTAATACTTCCATGTTAAAGGTAGAGCACCACAAGACTTTTAGCAGAAGACAGTGAAAGCTATCTTTTTGCAGCTTTGTCTGCATCTGTGTCTACTAGCTGCAAGTCTGCCAAAATGGCTGTGACTTTTTAAAATAAATCAGTGATATGATAATGAGAAAAAGTCTCTAAAATGTTTTGAGAATGAATTACAAGAACTGAGATGAAAAGTTAGCATGATGCTGAAAATTTAAAGCAACCACAGAAACAAAGAGATTTAATTCTATTAGAAGTGGATAACCATGGCCAACAAGCTGCAGAAGTGTAACATACATCCAGCAGTTCCTGAACTTGCAAAGCGACCTGCAGTTCTGGATGAAAGGAAAGAACAAAATACTGTCATTGTAGACAGTAGAGAGTCTGTTCTATAAATTACAGAATGGTTATTTCCCAACATATGTTCTCAGCAGAGACAGCTAACACACTAAAATGTTACAGTAAATCCTAATTAAACAGGTGAACATTGTTACTTACATAGCATCTAAAATTACTGTTCTAAGGAGAGCAGATATTGCTTGATCATCACTGAACATTACATCATTTTGTGCGAGGTAGAGAGTTACTTCTAAACTAACTGAATCACTGATGCTATGTGGTACTAACCTCTTCACTCAGTTGCAGTAATCTATCCAACCAGTCCTCAATTTCCAACATAGTGGCTTTCACATCAGTAGCTTCGTTTCTCATCCTTGCTGCTGCTTCCCCAATCTGTCTGAGGGACTTCAAACGCAATTTTTCTATCTGAGTGTCAAGGACTGTAATATTAGATTTGCCTTCTATGAGAGGAAATGGTTTACTGAAAAGACAATATTTAAGATGGTTAGTAATCTGCATGGATTTTATTTAGCTACACATTAAATATAGACAAGTAAACAGTGGCAGCAGAGCGTTCCTGTGACTGAAACCCACCAGAACAATGTCACAGCAAACAAAGTGTTTATAGTAAGCAAGTGAAATTGTTTACATAGCAAGCACCAATGTAGAATAGCTCGAGAGCTGTGTTTTGATGTAATCACTGCTAACCAAAGCCAAGTAAAATCCATTTCTCTATATATTCAAATTAGGAAATTATTGCCTTAGACTATAAATTATTACATTACTGCCTTTAGACCAAGACCTTCCTTCACTGGAAACTGTAAATTCTAGAAACTCAATATACAAATACAGCCTGTGGCTAAGACTAGAGTTGTCTAACCCTCTGGCATAAAACCACCAAACTCTAAAAGAAATTCGTGATACAACTTCTGAGTCACCAGGGGGCAGAATAACCATTCAGTGAAACCAAGAAATCCCATAGCATCACGGCATTCCGGAAGAGCCCCGGAAAATTGATCTTTTAAGCAGTAGTGCAGGATGGATGTGAGCTAATTTGATTGCTATTACCCAGGGGCTAATGATTCCTAATTGTTGAGTGATATTTTATAAAACAATGGGCATAATTAGTAACTGTGCAGATGTGTGTCAGGAGGATGAGCTGACATAACCAATACAATCTGAAGTTCCTACACTCACTAGATGGCTCCATGTAACAACAGTTTGCCCTTCACATTTTGCTTTCCTAAAGTACGTTAGTTCTTTCTCTCTGCTTTCTTCCAGGTCCCAGCATGTAGTCTATGAAGCTACTAGTTTATATTTTGACATAAGCTTTCCATGTAATTCTTTGCTAGTGTATACTGATCTCCACTGTTTGCTTTGTCTTCTATTCACTTTTATATTGGCTCTACAGCTTGACGAATTTGTTTTCTCACATCATGTTCTGTTATTTCCTCACTTTCCCTTTCCTTTTCCTGTGCAGTTTCATTACTGACTTATCTAATGTTTTTCGAGGCTCTCTCCCCACCTATTAATCTCTTTCTCACGTGATTCTTTCTGTTTGGAGTTTATTGTTCTTCAAAACCTCCAAGTGCTGTCTCCTGTCGCTTTCTCTAAATACTCCCTTACATACAGACATGTTGACTAAAGATTATTCAAAATATCATCTTTATGCTCCTTGAACTCTAAATAGTTTGTTTTTTTTTTTTATTGTGGCCTTACAAGTAAATAACAGAATTTCTTCCCTCCTCAGTTTCAGAAAGAATATTGAAACATGGGTAAGCAAAGGTACATAAAGAATTCTAAAGAAGGTAAGATGGTAAAAAAAAGCAGCAGAGATTCAGAATTTCTTTTTCAGACCAGTCCTGCCTTAGATTTTTTTTTCCAAGAGATGCTGTTATATTACTAACAGTAAATAAGATAAAGAAGAATTACAAAACTAGGTAGATGACTTCGCCAGCATTATTCAAGCCATTTTACTACTTTCAGAGACTTTTGGAATTCCAGTTCATAAGGGTAATCGGGTTTATAGTTCTTAGAATTTGTTTTCTGACTTAGTAAAGCAATTGCAAAGATTCAAAGCAGGCCTAGAAAGATAACATAAAAGATAAAAGGGGTACTTTTACCTTATATCTTCTGTAAGTTCATCAATCAGTTTCAACCATAGCTCAGCTAATTGGTTTTCAGGCATTTTAGACTGCATTCCTGATTTTAAGGTGGCCAAGTTGGATTGCTGAAGAATTTAAATGAAAAGGAATTGCACATATAAACTTCCATAGTAGTTTATACTCAATATAAGTTTCAAGTTTTTACACCTGTTTATTTGTATGTATAAAGTCCAAACAAAATAAAAGACTCAAATGTTCAAACCTGAGCCATTGTTTAACAGGACCATTCATATACTATTCCTCATTGTGTTTAATGATGCATGATATTGCACCTAACTTCTACAGCAAATAACAGTTCTGCAGACATGACCCTAACCAACACTGAGGACTCTTCCTTCTTTCTCTGGAGACTTTGAAAATCCACCTGGATCTGTTCCTATGTGGCCTGCCCTAGGTGTTCTTGCTTTGGTAGGGTGGTTGGACTCAATCTCTATCGGTCCCTTCTGCCCCCTAACATTCAGTGATTCTGTGATTCCTGTAGGAACTCCCTGAAAATTCAAGCAAGAATGTGCTGGGCCTTGCCAAAAGACAGATCTATGGCTAGCAGTGCTATTTGTTATACTGAGCTACATTTAATTTGGAACAGCAAAAAAGGAGGGGAAAGTGTCAGAAAACTGTTTCCTTGTTTGCCAAAAATGTCACTTTTTAATTACATCTTTAAATGAAAAAACAAAACAAAACCAAACAACTAAAAACACCAACAACAAAACCAACCAAACAAAACCATGCTAAAAATTGGAAAGCACATAAGCAAAAGAAAGATCTTACCAGTCTCTCAGCCATGTTTAGGATTACATTCACAGGGTCTAATCTATGACTTATGTCCTCCCAAAAGGAAGTCAGCGTTACAACTGGTTTTGTGTTTGCCCACGGCAAGTAGTAATAATAATTACCTAGTGTGAAATATTTGTATGTTAGAGTTAGAATTCATGGCAGGAGTACACAGTGTTCATTGCACAAGCTGCAACAGTTCTTTCATTTATGTAGTACAATTCCTTAAGAACACATAAGCTAGTCCAAACTTAAAGGGTTTATATTTGTCAGCCATTGCAGCATCTACTGGATGGTAAACTTTGACTTCAAGTTCTTTCAAACTTTAATGGATTCTTTTTCAGTAAGTTATCTGTTATGAAGGTCATTGTTACTTCCTGTAATTTAGCAGTGTGGATAGTACATTAATATAAGCATATCTCTGAAATATTAAAATAATCATTTTCCAGAATAAACCTGATTACTTCATTTAAAACACACAAGAAAATAATTCACAATGTTTGCAGTTAATAAAAAAGTTACAGCCAAAAGATATTTTCCTGTAAATCACCTAGGTTGATTTCTTCTAAGGTGTCAGACTCCTGGTTGAAAACAAGTTTTTATTTTAGCCTAAATCAGAATATTCAAAAGGTATTTTCCCCATTTAATACCTTAAGATAGTGTGATTTTCTTTTCTGTTAATTTTTCAGATCTGCTACATGGCTAAAAGATTTCACTGAATTCTGCTGAGTTATTTCTTTAATAACCCCAGTGAGCTTTGCAGCCTAGCCACTTCAAACATAACATAAATCTAATCTCAAAATCTGTGAGGAGCCACACTTTCTTTTCTGTCATGTTTTCAATGTTTTTAGTGCAGATAGGGATGTCATTCCAAAGCTGTAAAATAGCAGGAGCTTACATCATTTTATACCCACCCTTAGCAGCATCCTTACCATCAAAAACAGCACGACTGTACTGAGTTGTTGATGCCAAAGGTTTACAGGTAGTATCAAACTTGTTGCCATAGTTACCAATGCTAACTTCAAACTGGATGGGTTCACCAGTGTCTTGCAGCATGGTAGCAGAATGAAACACAGCAGCCAAGGAGAATTTCCGTCTGCGCTGATACTTCTACAAAAAAAGAACCTTTTTATTTGAATTTCAGTGTTTGTAAAACAGGATCCACAATTATAGAAGACTACAGCAATTTCTTAATGGAAATAATGACTTAATTTTGGTTGTCTTTCTGAGAAGCAAGCAAAAATCTGTATTTATAATAAATTACTGTATTTGAGATGATAAAAAATGTTTCAAATTAACATCTGACACTACAAGTGTATGTTATTTTTGTAGCCACACCATCAATACCCATCTCTCTTAATTCTCAGATTCAACTCAGTTGTTTCAATTTCAGTAAGAAATAACCAGCCACAGAACATCTCCACTACCAACACTGACAATAAAACAAGAATTTACCTCTATAACCAGTAAGTCATCACTAGGAATTGTCTCTAACTTCTTATTAACAGGTTTGCTTTCAAATACTGTAGACAGTTCAACCAGAATTCTCCCTCTATAAGCAACTCCTTCTCCCTGTAACATAATTGCACATCGAATTAAATTTGATATATTTCTTCTAGAGTAGCATACTTTTTCTGGATTCACTGAAGTGTTCTCAAAACTTCTGCAGAGACATGGACAAATGAAATTAAGCAGTTGGATTTAATTCATTTATGAAAACAAGGAAATAAGAAACTAATGCATACAGAAGTACAGATAGTGAAAATCACCAAAATCACTGCTGCTCCTTCAAAACCACCTTTATAACCAAAACAGGTAACAATGGAGAATACTGTCATACTTATTAAGCATAAATATAAAACATTATTCATTCAGAAAGAACCACTAGGAGGAGGACAACATGAAACCAAAACCACATTAAAATTATTCATTCAGTGATCAATCAAAGATAATTCTTTTATTTAAAATAATAAAGAAACTGACCTTTCCAAAGTTTAATTCATCATATGGGTCTGGAAATCCAGTGTATTCTCTTGGGCTTCCATAGAAGTTTAGATAGCAAGGTCCAAAAGTTGGTAAAAAGCCAACTTCAGTTTCTCCAGTGCTTGCTAAAAAAACCCAACATCACCATTGTATCTTTTAAAATTATAACTCAGAGCCAGGA